>NC_081384.1:40871595-41192674 GCF_030684315.1 Stegostoma tigrinum
TGACACTGACCAGCCCTTGAAATTTTCAAAGGTCTTGAACAGAATTGGTGAGTGTGAAAAAATGTTAAATGGAGAAACTGTATAGAAATACAGTCAGTTTTATTTTTATTTCCTATGTTTCCTGATCAAGACAGTCAGTGGATAAGTTCATGTATCTTGTACAACTGATATCTTGAAGATAAGAATTCTCAGGCATGTTAAAGAACATTTCTGGGTACGTATTACCTATAAGCTCCAAGCTGCTAACAATGGCGCATTTGGACACTAACGAACCATGGCCCAATGTGGTACTTCCATTGCAGGCAGAAGCTGGTGGGGTAATTCTCACTGCAAAAGATGGAGAATCATGGAATAGCACAACCTAGGATAGGAAGCCATCCAGTCTGTGTTTGCTGTTTCTAAGAGCAGTCCAGTCTGTTGCACTCCACTTACGTATATACCTACACTCTCTTTTTCCAACATTTATCTAATTTCATTTTGAAATTGCTGTTTCTCCTCCCACCATTCTTGTGGACAGTGTGTTCCAAATCATTACCATTCACTGGATAGGAAAAAGGCCTTCCTTACATTTCCTCTGCATCTCTTGCCCAAAATTTTGAATATATCTTTCATCATCCACGTATCATCAAATAAGAAGAAGGGTTTTCTTGGCCCAACTTTGATTTGGACTGCTTCTGTATAACTCCTGTAGCCTTGTAAATTAAGTCCCTAACCTGGAAATGGTCTTTTGTATTCTACAAATGTGGTGATTATAATTGGATGCAAATCTATAGCTGGAGCCTAATCAGAGCATTTTAAGGGTTCAGCATGACTTGTCTGCTTTTGGATTTAATGTTGCAAATTATGTGCTTTTCTAACTACCTCAATATGACCTGTCTCTGTCCAATATTGATGCACGCACAACCCTCTGGTTCCTTGTTCCTGTGCCACATTTAGAATTGTACCATTAAGTCTGTATTGCCTTTCCTCTTCCTTTCTGCCAAAATGTATCACCTCAGTGTTTTGACCTTGGTATCTGTATACATAAATCATTGAAGGTTGAAAGGTGGCTAGTATTGTGTTCAGAAACTTATCTCCTATCACAGTTTTCCAACATTGAGACTTCATTGCCTTTAGGTCTACAAGAAGTTAGGGCAGACGCACTTGGCTTTGATGAACTTCTCCTGGGCCATGGATCTTGACCCTAAGGGAGCCAACAACCAGATCAAAGAGGCTATTGACAAGCGCTACTTACCAGATGATGAGGAGCCTGTGACAAATGATGGGCAGCTTAGTGAGGGGTACCAATATGATACAGGTTGGTATTAAAGCATTCTCCCAATTTAATGAGATTGCCTTTTTGTAAAGTTAGCATAAGGTAGGTTTGGTAAGTTTGGAGTGTTTTATTCTCATTCTGATTATTTTCTTGAAGCTAAAGTAGGATGGCCTGTCACCTGTTGTGTTTGTAACCCCTGTTGTTGTGTTTGTAACCACCCCAGACTTAATTCAAAACCATCCATTGCCCTAAGTGCTCAAGTCAACTGAAGAGGCAAATGATGAGTAATAGAAGTACATTATTTCAAACATGTGACGAATTCTCATTCTGTTTCTTTCAAACAATACAGTGCAGTTCCGGCCCTTTGGCCCTCGTTGTGCCGACCTGTGAAACCAATCCGAAGCCCATGTAACCAACACTATTCCATTAGCATTCATATGTTTATCCAATGACCATTTAAATGCCCTTAAAGTTGGCGAGTCTACTCCTGTTGCAGGCAGGGCATTCTACACCCTTACTACTCTGAATAAAGAACCTACCTCTGACATCTGTCCTATATCTATCACTCCTCAATTTAAAGCTATGTCCCCTCGTGCTAGCCATCACCATCCGAGGAAAAAGGCTCTCGCTGTCCACCCTGTCTAATCCTCTGATCATCTTGTATGTCTCCATTAGGTCACCTCTTAACCTTTTTCTCTAACGAAAACAGCCTCAAGTCCCTCAGTCTTTCCTCATAAGACCTTCCCTCCATGCCAGGCAACATCCTGGTAAATCTCCTCTGCACCCTTTTCCAATGATTCCACATCCTTCCTATAATGCAGTGACCAGTACTGTATGCAGTAGAAGTGCGGCCGCTCCAGATTTTTGTACAGCTGCAACATAACCTCATGGCTTCAAAACTCAATCCCTCTACCAATAAAGGCTAACATACTGTACGCCTTCTTAACAACCCTATCAACCTGGGTGGCAACTTTCAGGGATCTATGCAAGTGGACACTGAGATCCCTCTGCTCACCCTCACTACCAAGATTCTTACCATTAGCCCAGTACTCTGTATTCCTGTTACTCCTCCTCAAGTGAATCACCTCACACTTCTCCACATTAAACGGTATTTGCCACCTTTCAGTCCAGCTCTGCAGCTTACCTATGTCCCTCTGTAACCTGCAACATTCTTCCGCACTATCCACAACTCTACTCAAATAGAATAGAATAGTGTAGGTTAGATGGACTTCAGATTGGTAGGACAGGTCAGCACAACATCGAGGGCTGAGGGGCCTGTACTGTGCTGTTATGTTGTACGTTCTGCTGACTTTAGCGTCATCCGCAAATTTACTAACCCATCCTTCTACGCCCTCATTCAGGTTGTTTATAAAAATGACAAACAGCAGATCCTTGCGGTACACAACTAGTAACTGAATTCCAGGATGAACATTTTCCATCAATCACCACCCTTTCTTTTCTTCCAGCTAGCCAATTTCTGATCCAAACTGCTAAACCACCCTCAATCCCATGACTCCGTAGTTTACGCAATAGCCTACTGTGGGGAACCATATCACATGCTTTATTGAAATCCATATACACCACATCAACCGCTTTACCCTCTCCCAACTGTTTGGTCACCTTCTCAAAGAACTCAGTAAAGTTTGTGAGGCATGACCTACCCTTCTCAAAACCGTGTTGACTATCCCTAATCAAGTTATTCCTTTATAGATGATTATAAAGCCTATCTCTTATAATCCTTTCCAACACTTTACCCACAACTGAAGTAAGGCTCACTGGTCTATAATTACCAGGGTTGTCTTTACTCCCCTTCTTGAACACAAGGACAGCATTTGCTATCCGCCAGTCCTCTGGCACTATTCCTGTAGACAATGACGATATAAAGATCAAAGCCAAAGGCTCTGCAATCCCTTCCCTAGCTTCCTAGATAATCCTAGGATAGGCGCCACCTGGGGACTTATCTGTTTTCACATTTCCCAGAATTGCCAGCACCTCCTCCCTTATGAACCTCAATCCTGTCTAGTCTAATAGCCTGTATCTCAGTATTCTCCTCAACAACATTATCTTTTTCCTTTGTGAATACTGACAAAAAATATTCATTTAGTGTCTCTCCTATCTCTGGACTCCACACACAACTTCCCACTACTGTCTTCGACTGGCCCTAATCTTACTCTAGTCATTCTTTTATTCCTGACATACCTATAGAAAGCTTTAGGGTTTTCCTTGATCCTACCTGCCAAAGACTTGTCATGTTCCCTCCTGGCTCTCTTTAGTTCTCTCTTTAGGTGCTTCCTGGCTATCTTGTAACTCTCAAGCGCCCTAACTGAGCCTTCATGCCTCATCTTTACAAAAGTCTCTTCCTCTTGATGAGAGATTCGACTTCTTCAGTAAACCCACGGTTCCCTCACTCGACCAGTTCCTCCCTGCCTGACAGGTACATACTTATCAAGGACACGCAGTAGCTGTTCCTTGAACAAGCTCCACATTTCAATTGTGCCCAGTCCCTGCAGTTTGCTTCCCCATCCTAAGTCTTGCCTAATCACCTCATAATTGCCTTTCCCCCATCTATAACTCTTGCCCTGCGATATATACCTATCCGTTTCTGTCGCTAAAGTAAACGTTACTGATTTGTGGTCACTATCACCAAAGTGCTCACTTCTCACAAATCAAACGCCGGGCCTGGTTCATTCCCCAGTACCAAATCCAATGTGGCCTCGCCTCTAGTTGGCCTATCTACGTACTGTCAGGAAACCCTCCTGCACACATTGGACAAAGACTGACCCATCTAAAGTACTCTATCTATAACTTTCCAAATATTGACTGGAAACGCTAAAGTCCCCCATAACAATTACCCTGTTACTTGCGCTCCTATCCAGAATCATCTTGGCTATCCTTTCCTCTGTATCTCTAACTTCTTGGAGGACTATGGAAAACTCCCAGCAAGGTGACCCCTCCTTTCCTGTTTCTAACCTCAGCCCACACTCGCTCAATAGACGAATCCTCATCAAGTGTCCTTTCCACCGTAATACTGTCCTTGACCAATAGTGCCACACCTCCCCCTCTTTTGCCACCTTCCCTGATCTTACTGAAATATCTAAACCCCAGAACCTGCAACAACCATTCCTTCCCTGCTCGATCCATGTCTCTGAAATGGCCACAACATTGCAGTCCCAGGTACCAACCCATAATGCAATTTCATCCACCTTATTCCGGATGCTCCTGGCGGTAGAACAAAGAAAATTACACCACAGGATCAGGCCCTTCAGTCTTCCAAGCCTGAGCCGATCGAGATCCTCTGTCTAAACCTGTCATCTATTTTCTAAGGGTCTGTATCCCTTTTCTCCCTGCCTATTCATGTACCTGTCTAGATACATCTTAAAAAACACTAACGTGCCTGCGTATACCACCTCTGCTGGCAACGCATTCCAGGCCCCACCACCCTTTGCGTAAAGAACTTTCCACACATATCTCCCTTAAACTTTCCTCCTCTCACTTTGAACTCATGACCCCGAGTAATTGAGTCCCCCACTCTGGGCGGGATATGGGGGGCGGCGGGGGGGAAGCTTCTTGCTATCCACCTTGTCTGTACCCCTCATGATTTTGTAGACCTCAATCAGGTCCCCCCTCAATCTCTGTCTTACTAATGAAAGTAATCTGAATCTACTCAACCTTTCTTCATAGTTAGCATCCACATCCTTTTGATAATGTGGCGAAATGTACAGAAATATACACAGTACTCTAAATGTGGCCGAACCAAAGTCTTATACAACTGTAACATGACATGCAAACTCTTGTACTTAATACCCCATCCGATGAAGGAAATCATGCCGTATGCCTTCTTGACCACCCTATTGACTTGCATTGCCACCTTCAGGGAACAATGGACCTGAGCACCCAGATCTCTCTGTACATCAATTTTCCCCAGGACTTTTCCATTACTGTAGAGTTCGCTCTTGAATTAGATCTTCCAAAACGCATCAGCTCGCATTTGTCCGGATTGAACTCCATCTGCCATTTATCTGCCCAACTCTCCAATCTCTCTATATTCTGCTGTAACCTCTGACAGTCCCCTTCACTATCTGCTACTCCTCCAATCTTCGTGTCATCTCCAAACTTGCTAATCAGAACACCTACACCTTCCTCCAAATCATTTACGTATATCACAAACAACAGTGGTCCCAGCACAGATCCCTGTGGGACACCACCGGTCACAGATCAGATTTGAGAAACCCCCTTTCCCCTTCCACTACTACAACTCTGTCTCCTGTTGCCCAGCCAGTTTGTTTTTAAATCCATCTAGCTAGCACACTCTGGACCCCATGCAGCTTCACTTTTTCCATCAGCCTGCCATGGGGAACCTTATCAAAGGCCTTACTGAAGTCCATGTATATGACATCTACAGCCTTTCCCTCATCAATCAACTTTGTCACGTCCTCAAAGAATTCTATTAAGTTGGTAAGACACGACCTTCCCTGCACAAAACCATGTTGTGTATCACTAATAAGCCTATTTTCTTCCAAATGGAAATAGATCCTATCTGTCAGTATCTTTTCCAGCAGCTTCCCTACCACTGACGTCAGGCTTACCGGTAGATAATTACCTTGATTATCCCTGCTACCCTTCCTAAACAAGGGGACAACATTAGCAATTCTCCAGTCCTCCGGGACCTCAACCGTGTTTAAGGATGCTGCAAAGATATCTGTTAAGGCCCTGGCTATTTCCTCCCTCGCATCCCTCAGAAACCTGGGATAGATCCCATCTGGACCTGGCGACTTGTCCACCTTAATGCCTTTTAGGATACTCAATACTTCCTCCCTCCTTATGCCGAAATGACCTAGAGTAATCAAACATCTATCCCTAACCTCAACATCTGTCATGTCCCTCTCCTTGGTGAATACCGATGCAAAGTACTCGTTAAGAATGTCACCCAATTTCTCTGACTCAATGCATAACTTTCCTTCTTTGTCCTTAAGTGGGCCACTCCTTTCTCTAGTTACCCTCTTGCTGTTTATATATGAATTAAACGCTTTGGGATTTTCCTTAACCATGTTTGTTAACAATATCTCATGTCCCCTCTTAGCCCTCTTAATTCCTCATTTCAGATTTGTCCTGCATTCCTGAAATTCTTCCAGAGCTTCGCCTGTCTTCAGTCGCCTAGACCTTATGTATGCTTCCTTTTCCTTCTTAGCCATTTCTATCCCTCATTTTCACAGGAACATGTCTCTCCTGCACGCTAATCAAACTCTCATTAAATGCCTCCCACGTATCAAATGTGGATTTACCTTCAAACAGTTTCTCCCAATCCACATTCCCCAGATCCTGCCAAATTTTGGTATAGTTGGCCTTCCCACAGTTTAGAACTCTGCCTGTAGAGCCATTCTCATCTTTGTCCATGAGTATTGTAAAACTTACAGAATTGTGGTCACTATTTCCAAAGTAGTTCCCTACAGTAATTTCAACCGCTATGTCTTAAAGTTGAAGCATTGAAGTAGACACACTTCAAGCCACCTTCCTGCCTGCTGGTATACTCCTGCAACCGAAACCTTATTCATGACCTCACTACTCTCAACCTCCTGTACACTGAAGCTACAAATTCAGGTTCCCATCCCCCGGCTGAATTAGTTTAAACCTTCTAGTGTTTTCTTAAACCAAAGAGAATGATGGCAATTAATGAGAGCTGTCCTCTGGCTTCAACGATCAAGCTTCACTCAATGTTCTGTTCTAGTTCAGTGTCACTAATTGCCCCCACAAGCTTGTCCTTCGAGCCAGAATGTGCCTTTACTTAGCCAAAGTCTAGACAAGTGGAATAGTAAAACTGTAGCAACAAAACGACACTGCTGTACATCAATTTACTGGAATGAAATGTGACACCCCTACATCCATCTACTATCTAAAAATAGTAGATTCTTATCAGACTAAGGTTTATTGTCTAAATCAAATTGATTTTATTATTATTGTTCATTTACCTATTCAGTCATCAGCAAATGTCATCCGGCTGTGATATAATAAAATCAAAAAAGGTGCTTCACCCTGAGTACCCCTTTGTATGTATTTCTTAAACTACAACCATCAAACCTAATTTGTACCAACCTTCTGGTTAAACATTTACTGTCAGCTAACTCTACTCATCTAGTATAATCTTGTATTTACAAATCTCCAGGCAAGTTGTCGGTTAAAATGAATGCCAAGAAGCATTGGATCTGCCCTACCTGTTGACTTAAAATGCAGCAGGGCCATCTGGATATCTGTGCCAGATGTCTTGGCTGTTGAAGAACTTGGAGAGATGGCAGAAAAAGGAGTAATGCTGAATGCCATCTCTATAAGCAAGTTATATCTCTGGTGTGAAATGTATATCAGAAAGGTATAAAGTTACAGTTGCCGCATATTCAAGTTAGTCAAATATTGTAGAACATAGCACAGTACAGTTCAGTACAAGCCTTTTAGCCCATGATGTGGTGCCAAACTTTTACTCTAAGCCTAAAGTCTATCTAACTTCCACCCCTACCTTATACTATCATCCATATGCCTGTCTAATAGCCACTTAAATAGTTTTAATGAGGCTGACTCTGCTACTCTTTCCAGCAATGTATTCCACGCACCGACCACTGAGTATGTCTATCTCCACTCACTTTAAAACTATGCCCCTCCTACGTCTACCCAAGGAAAAAGTCTGTGGTTGTCCACTCTATCTATACCTCTGATCATTTTCTACACCTCTATCAAGTCACCTCTCATCTTTCGTCATTCCAAAGAGAAAAGCCCTAGCTCTTTCCTCGTAAGACCTTCCTTCCATTCCAAGCAACATCCTGGTAAATCTCCTCTGCACCTTTTCCAATGCTTCCACATCTTTCCTGTGATGAGGTGACCAGAACTGGACGCAATACTCCAGATGTGGCCAAACCAGGCTTTTGTATAGCTGGATCACATTGTTTCAACAGGAGCTGTCACTGATTCACTGCTAGATAAATATTTTCCTCATTTAATTCCCGTCTTGTTGACCGTCTGGGTTCCTATTGCAGTAAAATCCATTGAAGCTGTATGCAGATCTATCTTATTCTGTGATGGGAATATTAGCCAGTCTATAAATAGTTAAGCCCATAGACAGTCAAAAGGAACAAAAAGATAGGTTAGTGATAGTTACCCGGGTGAGGATTCTGTACAGCAGTGCTTATAGTGTAAGCAAATTAATCAGAAACATGTCAGTTTAAAATGATGTTTGTATACGCTGAGGGTGAGATGGATGTTGAAAAGAACCTTGTGTTGAAGATTTAACAGACCAGTTGGGTCAAATGGTCTGTTTCAGTTCTGTTATACTTGATGAACCAATTATTACTAAGATCCAGCACAAGCTGTGGGCTAAATATTCATGGCCATTTGATCTTCAAATATGTCAGAAAATTTGGTGAATAAGTGAGAGATGAAGGGTGCAATTAACAGCAGTAGGAAGGAAGATTTTCAGGTGATCAGAGTGGTGGCACTTCAGCGCTAAAATTGATCCATTCGGCAGTGAACTCGGGAATGGAATTGACTTTCAAAAGGCAATTAGGTAAGTACATAAGGTAAGAGAATTTGAGGGAAAAACGTGGATTAGGTTGGAATGGGGTGAGTTAAATTGCTGTTGTAGAGAGCCAGTGCACATCTGATGGTTTAAATGGCTACTTTCATTGTTATAAATATGCTATAATTTATTGATTAACAAAGGAAATTACAGCACAGGAACCGGTCCTTCGGCCCTCCAAGCCTGCATAGACATGCTGCCCACCACAACTAAAACCCTTCCAGGGACCGTATCCCTTTTATTCCCATCCTATTCATGTATTTCTCAAGATGCCCTTTATAAGTCACTCTCATATCTGCTTCCACTACCTCCCTTGACAGTGGGTTCCAGGCACCCACTGCCTTCTGTGTTTTTAAAAAAAAATTGTCTCTCACATCACCTCTAAACCTTGCCCCTCGCAAGTTCAGTCTGTGCACTCTGGTAATTGACTCATCCACCCTGAGGAAAAAGCTTTTGAATGCCCATTTTGCCCATGCCCTTTTGGATAAGCATATGGACGTACAGAGAATAGTGTAGGTTAGATGGGCTTCAGATCGGTATGACAGGTCGGCACAACATTGAGGGCCGAAGGGCATGTACTGTGCTGTTATGTTCTATGTTCTTCCGTTTAGTGAAAGGCATAGGGTCTGTGGCACAGTGTAGTCCCTACATATTGGTCAGGAGGTCCAGGTTCATGTCCCTCCTGCCCCAGAGGTGTGTCACAATATTTATGAACAGTTGATTAAGTATCAAGGGGCACGTGCCAAAGGCAGGCAGACAAGGTTGAGAGACAAAGTAACCATGGCTTGACTGGACAGTCATGAGAAACGAGCAGCGATTGGCCATCATGATGTATATTTACCTATATTGCTCAAACCAGCAAACTTTGGTTCTTTTACGGTTCTGGTAGTGCCTCCAAAATTCTTGGTTGTGAAGTTTCTAGAATTGGGGATTTACCACTTGCCTCCAGCTGAATTGCTACCTTGGATTATTGGAACTAGACACTAATTCTGCATTGTTGTCACAGCTGGAACCGATGAATCCCAGGAAAGCAGCATGACTGATGCTGATGACACCCAGCTTCATGCAGCAGAGAGCGATGAGAGCTTCAACTTGTAAAAGCCATACCAACCAAAATATGGTTTCAGAGCAAGAGCTGCTACTCCCTGGCCTTTCCCTCTTTCCCTCACATTGGGCCTGTATTTCTGCTTTGAGCATTGTCTGTCTGGTGCAGTTTGCCAACATTAAGAACGTAGGCTGGAGAGACCCATGACTTGGTTACAATGAAGCCTGTCGCATCATCTTTTAATTTCCAGCCTCAGCAATATACATGTTAAACAGGGGCTTTGTTTTTAAATGTAAGTGTTATTACTGATCTGAAAGTGAACTTGCGCAATTCCCCTTTGCTTTTGCTACTTCTGCTCATGCAAGACCTGACATTACTGTTACCAAGTTCATAATTGTGCTGCTGTTTTTAAGCCCCTTTCATCCTAAAAGGAATTCCTGTTAAAATCCTTAGGGGGTCTGGGTGGGGGTTCCAAGTCCAGTGGCAGGTATTACCTCAATGACTGGTTAGTGCAAGCTGTTTTAGCTGACAGCTATTTCCAAGCAGCACTTGGGTTATAGTGGCTGTTGTGTTGCTTTGGCAACTTAGTAGCTGTGAGTGGAGGCATTTTTTTGCATCTCTTCCAGTCCTTTGTCTTTACTTCACCATAGAGTGCAAAGCAGCCTCTTTGGAAAGTCTGCATGCTGGTTACTTACATTGATGGCATCCTTTAAGATCGCACTGATAACAAGAGCCTGCTGTCAATGTGGAATCAGCAGAAGTGTTGACGAATGGAAAATGCAATGTGTGTCTGTGCGCGTGGGTATGTATGCGCGTGGGTGTGTGAAATGTAGTCTATTTTTTTAATTTCATTTTCATTTAAAAATGTAACTTGGTGTCTTAAGTGGATTTTTTCTGTTGCTTTCCTTTTTAATTTCAGATATTTGTACAGTCTTAGAAAAAGTCTTTTTGTTAATATATTTGCAACTCAGTTTAATGATGTGAAAAAAATCAAAAATAAAATACTTTGAAAACTTTTTGGATGCATATGTCGATTATGACACTCCCTCTTGAGATAACCACTGCTATCATGCTGATGAACTGTTATGAATAGAATATAAATATCACATTCCTAAGTCCAGTGCCTGTGTGATGGATAAATTAAACTCAGAGTTGAAGATTTATTTCAGATTCACTGTTACACTTACCTTTTGTATAATTCTGAGATTACAAAAGATGCCACAAAAGGTACAGTGCAATTAGGTAAGCTCAGTTTTCCAGATGCCTTCATTTATTTCCAAACCATGCTTTACTGTTGTCTTGCTTTCAAGCTTAGCTGGAAAGTAATTGCAATAGCACCTCAGTCTTTACATGGTAGAATTTGAATTTCCCTTTTAGAGTTAAAAAACATTCCATCTAGTTTGCTAATTAGTTTGCCTTAGGGAAGCAGATCTAGTCATCCTTACCTAGTTTTCCCGAAATGTCACTTTAGATCTGCTTTGATTCCTGCAAGCCCAAGTGGCTTGGTAAGCCACTGTATTGTACTAAAGCAGAAGAGGTAAACTGAAAAGAAATAAACCTAGATGTCCCATCTGCCACTAACCTCTGTACCAGAAATAACACAGATGTGCCCTGGCAGTCAGCATTGCAACATACTGACTAATATGAGTGGAACATCTAAAAATTTAGAGCTGTTTCATAGACATGGTGAAGAACTGCCATGCACACATCATGGTCACCCGAATCCTACTTTTCAACTAATCCACCAGACTTCTCAGTCGCAATTTACGAGTAAGCCGTGTCCCACTGCCAGTAAAGATTTAGCAGAATTGTTGGCACATTGGTGACTAATCAGTACAGTTGGCCTGCGAGTCCTCAATATTTACTGTGAACCCTGACATCTGCCTTGCATTGGAGAAACTGATATTAATGCATCAGAACTCTTCAATTACAAGTCTTCCACTTGAAAGAAGTACTAAATGTAGCAAGGACACTTAATTAGTCACCCTAATTACATTAAATGCCAATCACAAAGCAAGATTTTGGAGCTGCCCATATTTGTTAGATTAGGTGTTTAGCAGATGGTGAGGAACTAAACAGCAAAAAGCCTATCTAAACATAGATTGGTGAGTCCATCTGTTAAAGATACTTCCATGAACAGATATGTTGATTTCTAGAGAGGTAAGGGCCTAGTAGTGTTATCAGTGAGCTGTTAATGCCAAAAGTTGGCCAAGTTTCTGGGGACTGTAATTTGAATCCTGCCATGGCACATGCTGGAGTTTGAATTCAGTAGACTCTCAATTCTAGATTTTTAGTGAACGTGACATGATTATTGATTGTCAAAAAACACTACTGTTTGCTAGCTTTCTTTCCTAGTCTGGCCTTCGTGCGACTCCAGACCCATTGCAACATACTGACTAATATGAGTGGAACATCTAAAAATTTAAGAGCTGTTTCATAGACATGGTGAAGAACTGCCTCGCACACATCATGTGCGATGATCCATACCAATTGTGTTGACTCTAAACTGCCCATTGGGTGATTTAAAGATGGGCAACAAATGCTGGCCTAGTCAGTAATGCCCATGTAAGCAAGATGAGGATCCATCTTAACTGAGGGCCCCTTCATCATGTGTGGCAGGTCCCCTGTGCTAAATAAGAATGGGTATGGAACAGATTCAGTAGCTCAGTTTAAAAATGCATATACCACATTCTACCATCACCACCAAGACAGGCAATCAACCTACAGGATTATATGCTAAGAACAGCAACATTCATACCTGTCAAACTGGTGAAGTGACAACACATGGCCATCTGTGTACCAAAGAGTGAAAGCACTGCAGGTAGTGATGGTAAATGACTGCACAGCCATCAGATCATAGTTCCACAGATGTGCCGCGTCCAGCCGTGAATGGGAATTACCAATTAAACAGCTAACTGTCGGAGGTAGTCGGAACTGCCAATGCTGGAGTCCAGAGCCGAAACATCAACTTTCCTGCTCCTCTGCTGCCTGGCCTGCTGTGTTCCTCTAGCTCCACACCTTGTTAGCCGGAGGAGGTGCCACCATAAAATCTACACCCTCAAGGTTCAAGGAACATTGCACATTAATGCCAAAGATTTAACTGAATATTTGTAATCGCTTTCAACGAGAAGTGCTCTGGTGGATAAATTGGCATCATCCATGACTTCAACTTTGACACACCTGTGGAGAGGAGGCATCAAAAGGATGTATCGAAGCCCATGATCAGTGACCAGCACTTTGGTAGGGGGTTGTGGGATGCAGCAAGACAAGGTGACCAAACAGATGGGTGAGGGTAAAGCGGTGTTTATGGTAAAGTGTTGGTTCCCCACGGTAGGCTCTTGCATGAAATACGGAGTCGATGGATTGAGGGTGATTTAGTGGCTTGGATCAAAAATTGGCTATTTGGAAGAAGACAGAGGGTGGTGGTTGATGAGAAATGTTAATCCTGGAGTTCAGTTACTAGTGGTGTACCGCAAGGATCTGTTTTGGGGCCACTGCTTTTTGTCATTTTTATAAATGACCTGGATGAGTGCGTAGAAGGATGGGTTAGTAAATTTGCAGATGACACTAAAGTTGGTGGAGTTGTGGATAGTGTGGAAGGATGTTGCAGGTCACAGAGGGACAGAGATAAGCTGCAGAGATGGGCTGAGAGGTGGCAAATGGAGTTTAATGCAGAAAAGTGTGAGGTGTTTCACTTTGGAAAGAGTAACACCAATACAGAGTGCTGGGCTAATGGTAAGAATCTTGGTAGTGAGGGCAAGCAGAGGGATCTCTGTGTCCATGTGCATAGATCGCTGAAAGTTGGGTTGCTAAGAAGGTGTACAGTGTGTTAGGTTTTATTGGTAGAGGGATTGAGTTTCGGAGCCATGAGGTCATGTTGCAGCTGAACAAGACTCTGGTGCAGCCACACTTGGAGTATTGCGTACAGTTCTGGCCGCTGCTTTATAGGAAGGATGTGGGAGCATTGGAAAGGGTGCAGAGCAGATTTACTAGGCTGTTGCCTGGTATGGAGGGAAGGTCTTATACGGAAAGACTGAGGGACTTGAGGCTATTTTCGTTAGAGAGAAGAAGGTTAAGAGGTGACCTAATGGAGACATACAAGATGATCAGAGGATTAGACAGGGTGGACTATGAGAGCCTTTTTCCTCAGATGGAGGTGGCTAGCACGAGGGGACATAGCTTTAAATTGAGGGGTGATAGATATAGGACAGATGTCAGAGGTACGTTCTTTACTCAGAGTAGTAAGGGCATGGAAGGCCCTCCCTGCAACAGTAGTAAACTTGCCAAGTTTAAGGGCATTTAAATGGTCGTTGGATAAACAAATGGATGGTAATGGAATAGTGTGGGTTAGATGGGCTTCAGTTTGGTTTCACAGGTTGGCGCAACATCAAGGGCCGAAGAGCCTGTACTGCGCTGTAGTTTTCTACGTTCTATGTTCTAAGGCATAGTTTAAGAGCTGCATTTTGGAGGGATTGCTGACTGGGGGTCAGGAAATCAAGCACGTCACGGGATGTCTTGGGTAGATTGGTTCATGATTAATGAAGTGAATTTTTTAGGGGGAAGACGGGTTAACTGAGAACAGGAAAAGTGAAAGTCGGGCAAAAAGTGGTGATATAAGTAAGCAAAGTAGGTTAAGGGAAGTAAGTCAAATAAAGTCAAGTTTAAGATTAAGACATGGTAGCACCTGTTGATTAAATGGAATGTGCATCTAGTAATACATAGCAAGTGGGGACCTTACCAGGGTCATACACAATCATGCATACAGAAAGTGCTTTCAGCTGCAGAAAATAGCTCTATCTTTGGTGCTTGAATGACCACTGGAGACACTGGCACATCTGAGAGAGTAAATGCCATATTGCAGCTAAGTAGCTTAGAGTAAAGAAAGAAACCAGTGACTGCTAGATAGTGCAAGAGAAGCAGGCTAGTAGTGCAGGAGCCCAGTAATGTACTGCTTACAGGTGAGGGTGCTGGTTCCTCTTTGGAATGCAGTCTGAGCTAAGCTTCTAGCATCACAGATGGCTTGACAGTACAGCAGGGCAGGAAGAAGAAAAGGACAATGATAGTGACAACACTAGTAATCATTAATTGGGGAACCAAAAAGATGTTTCTATGGCTGCCAATCTGAACATGGGGTGATACATTATCTTCCTGGCGCCAAGATCCAAGAAGTTACAGAACAGCTGCAAGATAATTCTGGGGAAGTATGGCCCATGTTGGTACCAATGACTTTGGAAGGAAGGAAAATGTGCTTCTGCAATCAAAATTTAAGGAGTTAGATAGAATGTCAGCAAGCAGGATCTCAAATGTAGTAATTGCCAGATGGCTCCAAGTCCCATTTGCAAGTACAGAAATAGGTGGATAACACAGATTAATATGTGACGAGAAATGTGTTTTCAGAGGAAAGGTGTTCAGATTTTTGGGACGCTGGGCCTGGATCTGGGAAATATGGCAGCTATAGAATCTACATTTGAATCTTAACAGATCTAGGACTGAGATCATTGCCAGATGTATTTCATTAGGTTTGAAGTAATTGTGCCTGGGAATGATGGGAGAATAGTAGGGTTCGCTGAATACTTGGGGATACAGCTGGTGCTATTATAGACAATAGCAAGTTCGTAGATGAGATCAGAGTAAGGAAGAAAAAGATGAAGTCTCCAAGTCACGGCTATTGTGCATGTATATAAATGCACGAAGTATGCTAAATTAGGGAGTTATAGACGCAGATTGCCATGTGCAACTTTGGTGCCTTCCTGGCTCAAGGAAGGGCAAGACTCTTGAGTTTATATATTTCTTGGTACAAGGTATTCAGACAAGATAGAAAAGGAACAAGAGCATGAGGGGTTGCAGAATTGATTAAGGAGAATGTTTAAGTGCTGGATAAAGATGATGTGTGGGGGTCCAAGCACACATAACCAGTTCAGCTAGAAATAAGAAACAAAATAGACGCAATTACATTGCTATGTTTAATGCATAGACAACTGATCAGTAGAAAGAATGCAGAAAAGAGAACAAGCCTGCAGGGAAATTGGAAGGGTGCCAACACTATAGGAGTACTATAATAGTGACTTCAATTACCCAAATATAGATGGAGATATTGAGGGAGGTGTTCCTGGATTGTGTGCAAGAGAGTTGGACCTAGTTCTTGCAAATGAGGTGAACCAAGTGGGTCAAGTGCCATTAGAGGAGCATTTAGGAGATGGTGATCATTCAAAGTTCAGATGACGTGCAACAGTCCAGGATGAGAGCAGACTTTGGTGGGTGAAGATCAGAGCTGGGGATAAATGCTCGTAGTATTCACAACACAGTAGATGAATTAACAGCACAAATCCTCTTGCATGATTATGATGTGGTAGGCATCACAGAGACATGGTTGTAGGGAGTTCAGGACTGGCAGTTAAACATCCAAGGATTCACAACATATCAAAAAGACAGGAAAGTGGGCAGAGTGGGTGGGGTTGCCTTGTTAGTTAAGAATGAAATTAAATCTATGGCACTGAATGACATAGGGTCAGAGGATGTGGAGTCTGTGTGGGTGGAATTGAGGAACCACAAAGGCAAAAAAAACCATAATAGGAGGTCTGTACATAACTAACAGTGATCAGGACGAGGGGTGCAAGATGCACAGGGAAATAGATAGGGCATGTCAGAAAGGCAAGGTCATGGTGATCATGGGGAACTTCAATATTCAGGTGGACTGGGTGAATAACGTTGACGGTGGATCCAAAGAAAGGGGATTCATGGAATGTTTGCAGGATGGCTTTTTGGAACAGCTTGTGATGGAGCCCACAAGGGAGCAGGCTATTCTGGACTTAGTGCAATGTAATGAGCCAGACTTTATAAAAGACCTTAAAGGAAGGGAACACTTAGGAGGCAGCGATCATAATACAGTAGAGTTCGGTCTGCAGTTTGAAAGAGAGAAGGCAAAATCGGATGTAATGGTGTTGCAGTTAAATAAAGGTAATTACAGGGGCATGAGAGAGGAATTGACGAAAATCAACTGGAAGCAGAGCCTAGCGGGGAAGACAGTAGAGCAACAATGGCAGGAGTTTCTGGGTGTAACTGGGGACTCAGTACAGAGGTTCATCCCAAAGAAAAGAAAGATTATCAGGGTTGGGATTAGACAGCCATGGCTGACAAAGGAAGTCAGGAAATGTATCAAAGAAAAAGAGACAGCCTATAAAGTGGCCAAGAGCACTGGGAAATCAGAAGATTGGGAAGGCTACAAAAACAAATAGGATAACAGAGAGAAATAAGGAAGGAGAGGATCAAAAATGAAGGTAGGCTAGCTAGTAATATTAGAAATGATAGTAAAAGCTTCTTTCAATACATAAGAAACAAACGAGAGGCCAAAGTAGACATTGAGCCGCTCCAAATTGATGCTGGAAGGCTAGTGATGGGAGATAAGGAAATAGCTGAAGAACTTAATAAGTACTTTGTGTCAGTCTTCACAGTGGAAGACATGAGTAGTATGCCAACAATTAGGGAGAGTCGGGGGCAGAGTTGAGTATGGTAGGCCTTACAAAAGAGAAAGTGCTAGAAAAGCTAAAAGGTCTAAAATTTGATAAATCTCCTGGCCCCGATGGGCTACATACTAGAGTTCTAAGGGAGGTAGCTGAGGAAATAGCAGAGGCTTTGGTTGTGATCTTTCAAAAGTCACTGGAGTCAGGGAAAGTCCCAGATGATTGGAAAATTGCTGTTGTAACCCCCTTGTTTAAGAAAGGATCAAGGCAAAAGATGGAAAATTATAGGCCGATTAGCTTAACCTCGGTTGCTGGTAAAATTCTAGAATCCATTGTCAAGGATGAGATTTCTAAATTCCTGGAAGTGCAGGGTCAGATTTAAACAAGTCAGCATGGATTTAGTAAGGGGAGGTTGTGCCTGACAAACCTGTTAGAATTCTTTGAAGAGGTAACAAGTAGGTTAGACCAGGGAAACCCAGTAGATGTTATCTATCTAGACTTCCAAAAGGCCTTTGATACGGCGCCTCACGGGAGGCTGCTGAGCAAGATGAGGGCCCATGGTGTTCGAGGTGAGCTACTGGCTTGGATTGAGGATTGGCTGTCTGACAGAAGGCAGAGAGTTGCGATAAAAGACTCTTTCGGAATGGCAACTGGTGATGAGTGGTGTCCCGCAGGATTCAGTGTTGGGGCTGCAGCTGTTCACCTTATATATTAATGATCTGGATGAAGTGACTGGGGGCATTCCGGCGAAGTTTGCCGATGATACAAAGATAGGTGGACAGGCAGGTAGTACTGAGGAGGTGGGGAAGCTGCAGAAAGATTTGGACAGTTTAGGAAAGTGGTCCCAGGAAATGGCTGATGAAATTCAATGTGAGCAAATGTGAGGTTTTGCACTTTGGAAAAAAGAATACCAGCATGGACTATTTTCTAAATGGTGAGAAAATTCGTAAAGCAGAGGTACAAAGGGATCTGGGAGTGTTGGTCCAGGATTCTCTAAAGGTTAACTTGCAGGTAGAGTCCGTGATTAAGAAAGCGAATGTAATGTCGTTTATCTCAAGAGGGTTGGAATATAAAAGTAGTGATGTGCTTCTAAGACTTTATAAAGCTGTAGTTAGGCCCCATTTAGAATACCGTGTCCAATTCTGGGCCCCACACCTCAGGAAGGACGTACTAGCCCTGGAGCGTGTCCAGCGGAGATTCACACGGATGATCCCTGGAATGGTAAGTTTAAAGTATGATGAATGGCTAAGGATCCTGGGATTGTATTCATTAGAGTTTAGAAGGTTGATGGGAGATCTAATAGAAACTTACAAGATAATGTATGGTTTAGAAGGGGTGGACGCTCGGAAGTTGTTTCCGTTAGGCGGGGAGACTAGGACCCGTGGGCACAGCCTTAAAATTAGATGGGGTAAATTTAAAACGGAAATGAGACGACATTTCTTCAGCCAGAGAGTGGTGGGCTTGTGGAATTCATTGCCACGAAGTGCAGTGGAGGCAGGGACGTTAGATGCCTTCAAGGCAGAGATCGACAAATTTCTGATTTCACAAGGAATCAAGGGAGTTGAAATGCCCATCAGCCATGATTTAAATGGCAGAGTGGACTCGATGGGCCGAATGGCCTTACTTCCACTCCTATGTCTTATGGTCTTATGGAAACAAGCAAAAGATTGCCTGCCCCAGCTCGTTATGCCTAGTGCCAATGATGGACCAAAGCAACTCAACATGTGTCATAAGGCTTTGATGATTCTATAACCTCAGTTTCCACCATCATAGTCCCTAATCTTCTGTTCACTCTGTGAAGTACCAAGAAATGGTTGAAGTTATTAGAAACAGTATTAATTATAGGTTGTGATTTAATCCTCGCAATGTGTCCACATTTGCACTTCAAAACGAGCTGCAGTTCTCAGCCAAACTCTTCTGGTACAATTACAGTACAGTGTGTAACAATGTGGATAATTTGCGTGCATCTTATCCACAAAAAGCAGGAAAATTTCATTTTGACTAATTACTGCTCCATCAGGTTTATTTTTCCTCACTCCACCAGTTCACTCTTGATCAGCAAAACAACAAAATGCATCATAAACCATGCTATAAAATGGCGCATATATGCAATGTGCTTACCGATGCTCAATTTGCATTTCACCAGGGTCACTTACAGGTTCGATCCAAACTTGAGCAAAGGAGCTAAATTCCAGAGATTAGGTGAGAATAACTGACTGACTGTTATTGACATCAAAGCAGCATTTTGATTTGTGGTTGCAAAGTTAAAATCAACAGGAATTAGTGGGCAGGTGAAGCTCTCTATTGGTTGTATCAAGCATAAAATAACATGAAGGAAGATGGTTGCAAATTTTTTATTTGAAATCCCAGGCCATCACTGCAGGAATTTCTTGGTGTCTAAGGTCAATTCATCTTCAGTGAAGCCATCAAACATCATCCCTCTTTCATAAGGTAAGAATTTGGATGTTTGTTGATTGTAATTTTCAATACCATTTGCCATTCCTCACTGACTGAAACAGTCTAACCTTGAATGCAGAAAGATCTGGATGACTTTCTGGCTCAGTCTGGTGAGTGATAGATAGCATCCATATCACACAACTGACAGACAATAAGCCTTTCCAGCGAGAGATTTTAACTATCTCCCATTGTCTTTAAACATATTATCACTGAATCTGGAACTATCTATACAAATTAGAGCAGTAGGAAAATCTACAATAAGTACAACTTATTTCTAACACCCAGAATTCCCATTGTCACAATACTATGCCTTTGAGGTCTACTTTGCCCTTTCCTTCTAAAAAAAGGGCCGAAGGCAGATACTGAGATGTCTTTCGAAAACTCGCAAAATAAACACGTTGTGAGGCCTTGTTTTTTTTTAAGTTGGAACAATAGAAGAAGTCTGAATGGGTGTGATCATGTTACTACAAAATCAGGATTTTTGGTTTGTTGATTTTTGTTTTCAGTATAGCAGGTGTTGCTGCAGTACCTTTCTCCCTGCTATATTCTGAGTTCCTTTGATGTGTATCCTATTGGGCGGCTGGATTGGCATGTGAGACATTCTGTTTTCTGAATTTGTCTTTTGTCAAGGGTGTGTTTATGGGATGTTACTATCTTGGAACATTACTGTTTCGTGGTTAACTAATTTATTCTGTTAAATTTTCTAATAAAATTACAGCTAAGCAAATTCTTTTCTTTATTCTTTTATATTTTAACTGGAGTGTATGAATAAAGTATGATTTGCTTCAAATCTGGTAGTTTGACCAATTGAATTATATCCAGAACATAGCACCTTACACTTACCTTTAAAATAAGAAAAATCAGGGTCTAGGTCATCTTAATATATTTTGAGGGGGTCTAGTTTGGCCCATAACAGATTGGGGGACTCTTGTCAGGGTCAAACAATTTAATTCCAGGTTGAATTTAGGATTATTTATCTCAAAGACAATGAGTAGTAAAAGTTAGTGTCTTTTATTTTAGGTGTTGAATACGGATGGTTGGTTTAAGCAGGGTGAGCCTGACGTATTAATGGCTCTTTCAGTCACAATGTTTCCTGGGGGTAGAATAAGTCACTTTGGGAGTTTTACAGAAAATAGGCAACACAAAGCTTTTGGAATTGGCAAACAGGCTGTAAGTGTGGTTGCCTGTGTCTGCAAGGAAAGGGGAAGATAACTGTGGTAATCATGCAGTATTTACAATTGCTAGACGTGCCATCGGAATCTTTGGAATTGGCTAAAATGTGGTTGAAAGCGAAGTAGCTTGAACATGCAAAGGAAATTAAAGTTTGTATTATAATTTAAAGCTGGAGAAAAGGAAGTGGTAAAAGTTAGTGTCTTTTATTTTGGGTATTGAATATGGATGGTTGGTTTAAGCAGAGTGTGACTTATGTAATAATGGCTCTTTCAGTCACAAATTTTCCTGGGGGTAGAATAAGTCACATAAAACACACCCTTGACAAAAGGCAAATCCAGAAAACAGAATGTCTCACATGCCAATCCAGCTGCCCAATAGGATACACATCAAAGGAACTCAGAATATAGCAGGGAGAAAGGTACTGCAGCAACAACTGCTATACTGAAAACAAAAATCAACAAACCAAAAATCCTGATTTTGTAGTAACATGACCACACCCATTCAGACTTCTTCTATTGTCCAACTTAAAAAGAGAAGAGAAGAGGAAGGCCACAGCAGAAGAAAGAGAAGGGAGTTGAGGAAGGGAGAATGAGTTTTTGAACTTGAGGTTGGAACCTCAAGTCAACTTAAAATGGTGAAGGTAGAGGTGAAAAGTAAGAGTAGTGATGGAGAGCAATCCCATTGTTGCCAAAAGTCTAGTGGGGACCTCTTTAAATATGTACAAGTCTAAGTTCGACAAGAAGCATGTAGAAGCCTTTCTCATTTCATTTTGAGAAAGTGGCTAAACAAATGAAATGGCCTATGACCATGTTGTAAGTAGAACTAGTGAGGTATCTGGGGAATATAATGAGGTGAAAAATGCCATCTTAATTGCATATGAGCTCATACCAGAAGCATACAGACAACATTTTGGGAATCCAAAGAGGGAGCCGAAACAAATATACACTTGAGTTTGAAAGGATCAAACAATTTTTGATAAGTGGATAAGGGCATTGAAAATGGATCAAACATATGACTCTGAGAGAAATGATTATTTTGGAGGAGTTCAAAAATTCATTTCCTTGTGAAAGAGTAGAGAGTTAGAACGGCAAGAAGAGCAGGGGAAATGGCAGATGATTGTGAGTTGGTTCATAAATCAAAGTTTGGCTTCTGACATCAATTTCAACCTAGGAAAAGAGAGGTGGTGAGGTAAAAGGAGATCTCATTGAAGAAAATGAGGATACCTTACTCCAGAGTAAAAAGAAAACCCATGAAACGGAATGAGAAATAAAAAAAAACTCAGGTGTTTTCACTGTAGTAAAGTAGGCCACATGAAGTTGCAGTGTTGGTGTTTTGAAAAAAGCACTGGGAAGAATGATGTGGGAAAACAAGATAAGGCGGTGAGTCTTGTTAAAGTGATAAAGGAAAGCATAGTGGAAGTTAAAATGTTGTACCAGAATGTATAACCTGATCAGGGGTTGGTTGAGAAGCGAGTGCCAAATCTCTTTTTAAACAGTGTAATAGTGAGGGTAAAGTTTACTCGTACATCTCAGGAGTAGCCGGTAAAGAAATTAAAACTTTGAGACAAGGAGCCAAGGCAATCTTTGGCAAGAGATGAGGAGATATGTAAATCATAGGGTCATAGGGATGTACAAGAAACAGACCCTTTGGCCCAACTTGTCCATGTCAACTAGATATCCTCGATAAATCTAGTCCAATTTGTCAGTCAGATGGAGTATTGCCAGATATCATGGTAGTATATGGAATTCATGGTGAGCACTGCAGTATTCCATTATATAAAAAGAGGTTGGAGAGTGTGGTGAAAAGTGAAGTGGCCGTAGGAGTAATGGAGAAATTCTTGGTTCCGGATATACAGTTTATCCTTGGTAATGATAAAACTTGATCACAGGTGGGAGTGATGCCTTCTGTGGTTGATAAGCCAATGGGATATCAGCCAACTGAGGCATTACAGGAAGTATATCCTAGGATTGTTTTTTCCTGACTGTGGTAACAAGGTCTCAAAGCCTTGGGTGGAGAAATCAAAGAATAAAAATAAGCGAGTTGAAGTTGTTCAACAGAAACTATGTTTGATCAATTGATTGAGGAAAAACATAAGAACATATGGAAAGACAAAGTGGACATTTTTAGTTAAGAGAAATTTAAGTGAATTACAGCATAAAGATGAAAATCTGAAGCAGTCATTTTAAAAAGTCCACACGGAAGAATCTGAGTGCATCCCAGAATATTACAATCTTAAAAATGACGTCCTGTTGAGGAAATTGAGATCATCCCGCGTTCAGGTGGATGAGCAATAGGTGGAAGTTCATGAAGTTGTATTCCCAGTGGGTTACAGAAAGGAAGTGGAGTAGCATATAAGTAACCAGTAGGAAGTCATTTGGGAGTAAGGAAAATTCAAACCAAACTACAAAAACTTTTTTTAATGGCCTGGACTGCGTAAGAATTGAATTTCGCCAGACGTGTATAACGTGTCAGGTAACTGGAAAAACTCAGGCAGTAATAAAAGCAGCACCCTGAATATTCATTCTTGCATTTGATGAACCTTTTATAAGTGTATTAATTGATTGCAGAGGACCCCACATAAAACATATAAGTGGGAATCAGTATTTGTTCACCATGATGGATGTGTCCACTGATTTTCAGAGTTACTTAAATGTCTTTAAGTAACCCATAGAGGTGCAATCAGATCAAGGGTCAAATTTTACACCAACATTATCCAAGGAATTTATGGATAGCTTAAGAATAAAACAGTTCAAATCCACTGCATAGCATCCAGAATCAAAGGAAGCATTTGATTGATTGATAGTCATGTGTACTGAAGTACAGTGAAAATTTTTGTTTATGAGCAGATCAAACTTTAAGAACCATGTTGAGGACTCATAGTGAAGACTATCCAGAAGATTGGGATAAAGGAATCCTATTTGTACTTTTCGAAACTAGCGATTACCTGATGAATCAACTTAATTCAGTCCATTTGCATTAGTTTTTGGGCATGAGATGAGAGGACCACTGAAATTAATTAAGGAAAAATTAGTGAGTCAGAGTTCAGAAGTGACAACTTTCCTGCTCCTCTGAAGTTGCTGGCCTGCTGTGTTCCTCCAGCTCATCACTGTGTTATCTCAACACTGCTTACCTACTTCTCCCCAGAACTACTGATATCTTCCCATAACAAATTTATTGATCTTAGTCTTGAACGTTTCACTTCATGTAGCTGGGGGAATTAATCTCCCACTACCTGAAAGACGGAGACTATTTATGCTTTCTCATTACCCCTTTTCCAGAAGATGCTGCTGATATTTTCCCTCACAGTATTAATTAGATGCAATAAACAAATAAATACAAACAAATACTGTTGGTTGAGCAACATTTATAGAAGAAGAAACAGGGTGAAGGACAAGAGCAGTAGATGCACTGGAGCATCATCACCTGCAAGATTGCTTCAAATCATGAACCATCCTCACATGGAAGTAGAGATAATGGGCACTGCAGATGCTGGAGAATCCAAGATAACAAAGTGTGGGGCTGGATGAACACAGAAGGCCAAGCAGCAGGCCTGAAACGTCAGCTTTTATGCTCCTAAGATGCTGCTTGGCCTGCTGTGTTCATCCAGCCCCACTTTGTTATCTCACATGGAAGTATATTGCTGTACCCTCACTGTCACTGGTTTAAAATCCTGATTACATGACTACACATCAATAACTGCAATAGTTCAAGAAATCACCACGAACTTCATGAGGACAAGGTCAGAAGTCACATGACACAAGGTTATAGTCCAACAGCTTTATTTGAAATCACATGCTTTCAGAGCTTGTGAGTTCACCTGATGAAGGAGCAGCGCTCTGAAAGCATATGATTTCAAATAAACCTGTTATACTCTAACACGATGTCATGTGGCTTCTGACCTTGTCCACCCCAGTTTAATACCAGCACCTCCATATCAGAACTTCATGAGAATACTTTACAGTGATAAATGCTGGCCCAACCAGTGAATCCTATGAATGAATGAATAACAAAAATGTGTTCTAATGAAACTCAATGCAGGTTCAAGGAATAGCATCTCATCTTTCAACCCCACTCTCAGTCCATTCATGAGTTGGAGCAGTTTTATCTGTTTACTCTGACCAGACTCCTCATGATTTTGAAAACTTTACTGAAATCTCCATGGACCACAATACCAATTTCTCCAATCAATCTACATTACTGATGTTTCTCATCTTTCAGCCTGTTTTCAATAATCTTTTCAGCACTCTGTCATACCTTGATATGCTTTCAGAACAGATCTGGCTGCAATACTGGGGAGGCAATGGCCTCCAATGAAGATATTATCACTGGACTGTTAATCCAGAGACCCAGATAATGTACTGGGGACCCATGTTTGAATCCTGCTATGGCAGATGGTGGAATTTAAATTCAATAAATATCTGGAATTAAGAATCTAATGATGCCTGGGATTCTATTGCCAATTGTCAGGAAAACTCATTTGGTTCACTAATGTCCTTTAGGGAAGGAAACTGCCATCCTTACCTGATCCGGCCTACACGTAACTCCAGACCCACAGCAATGTGGCTGACTCTTAGCTGCCATCTGGGCAATAAATGCTGCCTGTCCAGCGACATTCTCATCCCGTGAATGAATAAAGAACTCCATTTAAGGCAAACCAGTATTCTTTGCAAGTTTAACATAACCTTCTTACTAGTAGACTTTATATTATGTTGCTATTAATAATGCCTAGGAAGCTGTATTCTTTATTAACCAATCTTGCAACCTGTCCTAACACTTTCAATGATAAGTGCACATAAATACCTGGATTTATTTGCTCATACACCTCCTTTAGAATTGCACGCTTTCTTCCATATTGTCTTTCCACATTCTTCCCACTAAAATAAATCACACCACATTACTCTGCATTGAATTAAAGGGGATTGCAAACATTGTGTGTGAGTTTAATCTTTGTTTTTGCAAATAAATTCAGTAAAGTTAGCTTGCTCAATCCCACACTAGCAACATCCTGGGCATTATAATGATCAGAGATTGAACTGGGCCAGTCGTATAAATGTCTATTTCAAGTCCACTGACTCCCACATCTACCTGGGATACACCTCCTCCCATCCACCTTCCTGCAAAAATTCCATCCCTTATTCCCAATACCTTTGCCTCCACCACATCTGCTCCCAGGATGACGCATTCCACTCCCGCATATCCCAGATGTCCTCGTTCTTCAAGGACCTCAACCTCCCCCCTGCAGTGGTCGAGAACGCCCCCAACCATGTCTCCCGCATTTGCTGCACCTCATCCCTCACACCCCGCCCCCGCAATAGCTGCCAAAACAGAATCCCCCTAGTCCTCACTAACCACCCCACCAACCTCCGGATACAATGCATCATCCTCCGACACTTCCGCCATCTACAATACGACCCCACCACTAAAGACATTTTTCCATCCCCACCCTTGTCTGCCTTCCAGAGAGACCACTCTCTCCGCGACTCTCTTGTCCGCTCCACATTCCCCTCCAACCCCACCGCACCCGGCACTTTCCCCTGCAACCGCAGGAAGTGCTACACCTGGCCCCTCACCGCCTCCCTCACCTCCATCCCGGGCCCCAAGATGACTTTCCATATCAAACAGATGTTCACCTGCACATCTGCCAATGTGGTATACTGCATCCGCTGTACACAGTGTGGCTTCCTCTATATTGGGGAAACCAAGCGGAGGCTTGGGGACCGCTTTGCAGAATACCTACGCTGGGTTTGTAAACAACTGCACCTCCCAGTTGCGAACCATTTCAACTCCCCCCTCCTATTCCTTAGATGACATGTCCATCCTGGGCCTCCTGCATTGCCATAATGATGCTATCTGTAGGTTGCAGGAACAGCAACTCATATTCTGCTTGGGAACCCTGGAGCCTAATGGTATCAATATGGGTTTCACCAGCTTCAAAATCTCCCCTCCCCCCACTGCATCCCAAAACCAGCCCAGCTCGTCCCCGCCTCCCTAACCTGTCCTTCCCCTCACCTATCCCCTCCTCCCACCTCAAGCCGCACCTCCATTTCCCACCTACTAACCTCATCCCGCCCCCTTGATCTGTTCGTCCTCTCTGGACTGACCTATCCCCTCCCTACCTCCCCACCCATACTCTCCTCTCCACTTATTTTCTCCTCTATCCATCTTCAGTCTGCCTCCCCCTCTCTCCCTATTTATTTCAGAATCTTCTCCCCATTCCCCTTTTCTGATGAAGGGTCTAGGCCCGAAACGTCAGCTTTTGTGCTCCTGAGATGCTGCTTGGCCTGCTGTGTTCATCCAGTCCCACACTTTGTTATCAGTCGTACAAATACTTTGGTTGTAAGACCAGGCCAGAGCCAAGGATTTCTGTGCTGGCTAATTCATCTTTTGCCTCTCAGTCAGTCCCTGATCACCATTTACAAGGTACAAGACAAGAATGGATGGGTGCAACACCAGCGATGCTGAAGAAGCTTCACACCATTCAAGACAAAGCAGCCTGCTTGATTTCTTTGCCATCTTCTTTGCCAACCTTCTTTGCCAATGATGCACAGTAGCAGCTGTGTGTATCATCAATGATGCACTGCAGTAACTCACCAATGCTCATTTTGAAAGCACTTTCCAGACTTGTGACCATCTACCATCCAGACAGACAAGGATACTAAATGCATAGTGATACCAATACCTGCAATTCACACTCCAAGCTGCATGCTATCCTGACTTAGAACTGTATTCTACACAATATATCATAAAACTATATGCCTTATGTCAAAATCCTGGATCTGCCTTCCTTAAATCATTGCGGATGTACTTATACTCCAGGGCTTCAGTGATGCAAGAAGATGGCTCACCAGCATTTCTCAAGGGCAATTTGTGGTGGACAATAAAGGCTGGCTTAGCCAGTAACACAAACACATCATTGAACAAATTTAAGAGTGACTATGGGGAATTTCACATATAGTTTGGGGTAAAAGAAATATAGGTCTAAAACAAGTGTGCACATTATCATTTGTTCATACAGAACTTGTGTACTGCAGTAAAAGGACACATTTTATTGAAAGTTTTCATCTTAACATGTCAAGACAATTTGGAAAAATACCAATTCAGGGAGAAAATTGACATTTAAACTGCACGAGAAGAGAGTGCTGATTGATTGCGAAAGGACTCTGATCAATCGAGACTTGTCAGGCCATTCCATGGGAATTGCCCTGATGAGTGTAAAATGAAAATCTTTGACAAAATATAACCTTCATTAGCAGTGAAATCACTTAAATAAAAATAAATGGTATGAACAGAGGGTTAGCTAAATGGATAGAGGAAGTAGTTTAAAAAGTAAAATATCAGAGGAGCACTCGCATACAATAGACAAAGGCATATTTCATTAAGAAAGGAAAACTCCAGAAGGCTGCAACATTCATGGGTAATTGAAAAAGTTAACAATGATATCAATTTAAGAGAAAAGTGAAAATTTGAGGTAGGCCAGAAGACTGAGACGTTTTTAGATACCTGCGAAGGGTGACTTTAAAAAAGAAGTTAGTGTGTGACAGGAAACTAACAAGTAATATAAAAGCAAACTGTAAATGCTACTATAAGTGGAAAAGAAGAAGAAAGGATAGCTCATGTGCTTACAAGACTGGGAATCAAAGAAACAGCAGAGACGGGGTAAACATCTGAATGCACAGTAGGGAACACAAATTTCATTGTGAGAATTGAGGAAAATCAAGATGCATGAAGGGAAGAAGAACTTAAAATAATCATTATCACTACAGGAAATATACTTGGGGTAGGGATGGAAATAACAAAACTATATGCTAATCAGTCCCCTGGATCCAATGACCTCCATCCTAAGGGAGAAGCTGCCGATATAGTTAAGGCACTGTTCCCAACTTCCTAGATTTGGAAAAATCCTCGTAGATTGGAAAACCACAAATGTGACACCTCTATGCATGAAATGAGGGAGCCAGAAAACAGGAAGAACAGGCTAATCAGCTTAATATCTGTCATGGATAAAATTTTAGAAGTGATTTGGAGTTCCAAAATACATTGTATACAAAAAGTTAATACAGAAGACAAGAGCTCATGCTGTTGGGGGTGATAAATAGATGATTGGCTGATCAATAGGAAACAGAACATCAACAATGTAGAGCACTGTAAGGATCAACTAATTTCCATGTATGGCATGAGTTAATTAGTAAATCCACATGAATTTCCAGCTGGAATTAGAATGAGGTAGATAGTTTTAGTTAATTTCATAAACCGTAGTGCCCAGAAACTACATGTGTGCAAGAAGTGTCTCTAGCTTCTGCTCTTGGAAGCCCGAGTTTTGTAGTTGGAGTAGTGTCCAGGGACACTGTGGACCATTCCCAAGGCAATGAGTGTCATGGGCAGCATGTATAGAGAGGTGATCACACTGCAGACTCAGACTCCATAGGCAGGAAGGGAATTGGTGACCACCGGGCAAAGCAAGAGGGCTAAGCAGGCAGTGTAGGAATCTCCTGTGGCTATTCCTATGCAAAACAGATATACTATTTTGGATACTGTTGAGGGAAATGGACTGTCAAGGGATAACAGCAGCAGCCAAATTCATGGCACCATGGTTGGCTCTGCTGCAGAGGGAGGGAGAAATGGGCATAGAAATGCTATAGTTATAGGGGATTCAATTGTAAGGAGAATAGATAGACGTTTCTGCGACTGCAAACATGAGTCCAAGACGATGTGTTTCCTCCATGGTGCTAGGGTCCTTGAATGTCTTGGAGTGGTTGCAGGACATTCTGGAGGGGGATGGTGAATCATGGTACATATTAGTGCTAATGACATAGGTTAAAAAAAAGTATTTGTCACTATTCACCAAAGAGAAGGAATTGGTGGAGGATGATTTCAGGGAAGGGAGTGTCAGGTTTCTAGGCCAAGTTGCTATTAGTAAGGGAAAGGTGTTACACACTTTAAAAAGGGTAAATGTAGATGAGTCCCCAGGTCCTGATGTGAACAAATTGCTGGAGCATTGACAGAAAACTTTGTATCATCTTTGGCCACAGGTGAGGTCCCAGAGGACTGGAGACCAGCTAATGTTGTCCCATTGTTTAAGGAGGGTAACAGCGATAATCCTGGAAATTACAGGCCTTTGAGTCCCATGTGTGGTAGGTAAATTATTGGAAAAGATTCTTAGGGACAAGATCTAAACAGAATTAGAAACAAATGGGCTTATTAGCAACTGACAAGGTATCAAGGATGAGCTGCCAAGAGGGATACTGAACTGACTTAGTCATAGGAGACAGAGGGTGGTGGTGAAAGGCTGTTTTTCGGAGGGAAGTGACTAGTGGTGTTCCACAGGGATGAGTACTGGAACCTCTGCTGTTTGTGATCTACGTAAATCATTTTGGAGGAAAACATAGCTGGTCTAATTAGTGAGTTTGCACATAATACAAAGATTATTGGAGTTGTAGATGGTGAGAAGGATTGTCAGAGGATACAGCAGGATATAGATCAGTTGGAGGTAGGGGCAGAAAAATGGCAGATGGAGTTTAATCTGGACAAATGAAATTTGAAGCATGTTGGAAGGTCAATTATAGGTGGAAATTGCACTGTGAATGGCAGAATCCTTAGGAGTATTGATATACAGAGGGATCTGGGTTTCCAGTTCCATAGATCACTGAAGGTGGCAGCTCAGATAGATAAGGTAATGAAAAAGGCCTATGGCACACTAGCGTTCATTGGAAGGGGCATTGAAGATTAGGACAGACAATTTATGCTGCAGCTTTATAGAACTTTAGTTACATGAAATATTGCGTACAGTCTTGACACCACAGTACCAGAAGGATGTGGAGGCCTTGGAGAGGTTACAGAAAAGATTTTATCAGGATGTTGCCTGGAATGGGGGATTTTAGCTATGAAGAAAGGTTGGATAGACTGGGTTTGTTTTAACTGGAACACCGGAGGTTGAGGAGTGACCTAATAAAAGTTTATAAGATTGTGAATGGAATGGATATAGTAGAAAGTATGAGGCTTTTTTCCAGGGTGGAGGGGTCAATTACTAGGGGACGTAGGTTCAAGGTTTGAGGCATGATGTTTAAAAGAGATGAATGAGGAAAGTTTTTCATGCAAAGGGTGGTGAAAGGCTGGAACATGTTGCCAGAGGAGGTGGTGGAAGCAGACACTATAGCCGCATTCGAGAAGCACCTGCAGGAATACATGAATAGAAAGGGAATAGAGGGATATAGATCCTGTAAGTGAAGACAGTTTTAGTATGGAAGGGTGAAATGTGACAGTGCAGGTTTGGAGGGTGAAGGACCTGTACTGTATTGTTCTTTGTATAATCATGTAAGTCATTTAAAATTCATTTTACATTTGTATGTTTTCAAGAGTCAGGTTAAAAGAAAAAATTGTTTAAATCACATAAACATGCTCGGATGCTGAAGCAGCAGACAAACATTTTCTGTGAAAATGCAACATGGTTGAACTAACATTAACCCTGAGGCCTTCATTGGAAATGGAATGTGAGGATGACACTGAGAAAGATGATGTCATGTGGCTCAGTGATTAGTACTGCTGCCTCACAGTGCTAAGGGTCTAGTTTCAACTCCAGCTTTGGGTGACTATCTGTGTAAATTTACACATTCTGCCTGTGTCTGTGTGGGTTTCCTCTGGGAGCTCTGGTTTCTACCCATAATCCAGGTTAGGTGGATTGGCCATGCTAAATTGCTCATACTGTGCAGGCGAGCTGGATTAGTCATAGGGAATGCAAGGTGGAATGCTCTTCAGAGGGTCAGTATGGATTCAATGGACCAATGGCCTGCTTTCATATTGTGGGGATTCTAAGATGAACTAAGGGGCACTAAAACAAGAGCTTTTGTAAACATACTCGCCCAGCTGGTGGGTTTGATTGCAAATGTTTCATCACCCTGCTCGGTACATCACTAGCGTGCCTCCGGTGAAGTGTCGCTGTTCTGTCCTGCTTGTTATTTATAGGCCTCAGTTTGCTGGGGTGTATTACTTCCGGTTCTATTTCGCAGTGGTTTGTACACAGGATCTAATTCAATGTGTTTGCTGATGGAGCTCTGGTTGTAATACCAGGCCTCCAGGAATTCCCTGGTGTGTCTCTGTTTGGCTTGTGCTGTTGCCAATGTGTTGTTCCAGTCGAATTCATGTCCTTCATTGTCTGTGTGTAGTGAAACAAGTGAGAATCGGTCATGTCTCTTGGTGGCTAGTTGGTGTTCTTGTATCCGTATAATCAATGTTCTTCCCGTTTGGCCCATACAATGTTTCTCACAGTCCTTGTATGGTATTTTGTACATTACCCCAGTTTTGCTGGTTTTGGATATGGAATCCTTTACGTTCATCAGTGTCGTAGGGTGGTTGTTTGTTTTGGGCTACTCTAACACCTAGGGGTCTATGTAGCCTTGTGGTCAACTCTGATACATCTCTGATGTATGATAGGGTGATTAGTGAGTCTGGACATGTTGCGCCTTCCTGTTGTGGTCTGTGGTGGAGGTAATGGTGGATAAGATTTTTGGGTATCCATTTCTTTTGATTACTCTGTATAAGTGTTCCTGTTCCACTCTGCATAGTTCAAGGTTGCTGCAATGTGTTGTAGCTTGTTTAAATGGTGTTCTGATGTAGCTCTGTTTGTGGGTGTTGGGGTGGTTGCTAGTGTCATTGATTAATCTAGCGTATTTGGTCCAAATGTATGGTCTTTCTATATACGCTAGTCTGGAGTTCCCTGTTGTTTTTGCATTCTACCATTATGTCCACAGTTATGGCAGGAAACAACAGACCAGTGAGTCTCATATTGGTGGTTAGGGAGCAGTTGGAGAGAATTCTTACAGATAGGATTTACACACGTTGGAAAAGCACGGCCTAATCAGGGGCAGTCAGCATGGCTTTGTACAGGACAAGTCATGTCTTTCTAACTTGATTGAATACAACTGTCAGGATGCATGTTGCAGCTTTATCTCCCCTTTCCTCACAGGCACAGCTAACCCTAACTCCGACTTTTTGCCCGTTCTCAATTCAGAAAGCTATGTCTTGCTCACTTTCTGTAAAGCTCCTGAAGTGACTTCTTCCATACCCAGGAAAGCTCTTAGTACAGAAAGAGCCATTATTACACAAGGCATGCCCTGTTTAAACCAACCGAACTCAATACCTGAAATAAAGAACATACTCCAAAGCTTACCACTTACTGCCTTGGAGACCAATAATCCTAAACCCTAACAGTAATCAGAAATTTTGATCCCGACGAGAGCCCCCAGTTTGCAATGGACCAGACCAAAGGCCCTCAAAATATATTCAGAAGATAGTCTCGACCCACCTTTTTCTTATTTCAAAGATAAGAGTCAGGCATTGCATTTTGGATGCAATTTGATTGGTCAATCTACCAGATTTGAAACAAAACGCACTGCATTTACACACTATAGGTAAAATACAACAAAACAAAGAAGAGATTGGAATATCTTAACACTATTGGAAAACAACAGAATAATAGATTATTTAACTATTAAACAGTAGCTGTTCGAATATAGCAGTATTGCATAAACACAAATAAAAACAGAAATTGCTGAAAAGGCACAGCAGGTTTGGCAGCATCTGTAATGAGAAATCAGAGTTAACATTTCAGGTTCAGTAACCATTCCTCAGAACTGATTGTAGCTAGCAAAAAATGTTAGCTGTGTGCAGAAGATAGAGTTGGGGGAGACGTAAGGAGTAAATCATAGGTGGAGATAAAGCTCAAAGAGACAGAAGAACAGTTGGGCAGACAAAGAGTGGATAATGATCAGCCTGGGAGAATGAATATCTCCAAATGGGGACAATGAGTGGCTAAAGATGGTGGTGTGTAATAGCACACCATATGATAACAAGATAACAAGGTGTAAAGCTGGATGAACACAGCAGGCCAAGCAGCATCAAATGTGAGGGTGCTGGGGTAAGGACACAGGAGAAAGTGCTTCGAGCCCTAAAATAGTTGAACTTGACATTGATCTCAGAAGAGTTTCCAAGTGGAAAATGAGGTGCTGTTCATCCAGCTTGCATTGAGCTTCGCTGGAGTATGGCAGCAAGCACGAGGAAGAGATAAAAACTGAAGAACTGTAGGTGATGTAAATCAGGAACAAAAACAGAAATTGCTGGAAGCTCAGCAGGTCTGGCAACATCTGTGAAGAGGGAGTCTGAGACAGAGGTGTTGGCCATAGAACAAGGCGCTGTGTTGAAGTGGCAGGCTTAGGGTCCTTTTTTAGTGGGCAGAATGTAGGTGTTCTGTGAAGCAGTCACTAAGTCGAAGCTTTGTTTTCCTAAGAATGCCTCAGAGTGAAATGCTGTCCCTACTACCTGCCACATGAATTCATCTCTGCCATCCTGACAGCAGTCTATATACCACCTCAGGCAGATGTGAAGAATGTGATCAAATTCACATTATGACAAATACTCTGGAGACAAAATTCCCCAAGGCCTTGTTCATCATGCCACAACTTCAAGAAGGTCAACCTCAAAAGGGTGCTGCCAAAATACAACCAACACATCTCCTGCTCCACTAGACGACCAACCACCCTGGATCACTGCTACACACCCATCAAAGATGCCTACCGCTCCATTCCCCATCCAGACCTTGGAAAATCAGATCACAACACTGTGTTCCTCCTCCCAGCTTACAAACAGAAGCTGAAATGGGAGGATCTTTCACAGAAAGTAGTATAGTGCTGGTCTGAGGCAAAGGAAGAGGGTCTCCGGGGTTCCTTGGAATTGGTGGACTTGACTGTATTCAAGAACTCAGCACAAAACCGAGACAAGTACTCCACCACCATCATGGACTTCATTACCACATGCGTGGAGGGCAGTGTGTCAAAAAAGTCAATCCAGGTGCTCTGCAACTGAAACTTGGATGAACCAGGAAATCCACTCCCTTCTGAAGACCAGACATGCGACATTCAAGTCGGACAACTCAGATCTATACAGAAAATCCAGATATGATCTCCACAAAGCCATTAGAGATGCCAAGAGTCAGTACCCAACCAAGTTAGAGGCCCTAACTATATGGACACCTGCCGCCTGTGGCAAGGCCTACACAACATTACAGGATACAAAATGAAGCAGAGCAAGATAAAGGACAAAGACACATCCCTCCCTGATGCATTCAATACTTTCTCTGTTTGGTTCCAACAGAATGCCAGCGGTGCAGTGTTACTTGCCCCAATGGCTCCAGATCTACCTGCTAACCCCATCATTGCTGCACACATCAAATTGGTCTTCCTGAGAGTCAACCGAAGGAAAGCAACAGACCAAAACAGGGTCCCCTACTGTGCTCATAGATCCTATGAGGGCCTGCTGGCAGAGGTATTCACTGATATCTTCAAATTCTCCATCCTACAAGCTGAAGTATTCACCTGCTTAAAGAAGACCACCATCAGCCCAGTACCTAAGAAAGCACAAGCAGTGTACCCTAATGAAACTGTCAAATGGCTCTGATCTCCATAGTCATGAAGTGCTTTGAGAGACTGGTCATGGCTCAAATCAACTCCAGCCCCTCAGCCTGCCTCGATCTATTCAATTTGTCTATTGACAAAACATCCACTGTGGGCACCAAGTCCCTAGCACTGCCTTCTTCCCTGGAACATCTGGACAGCAAGTACACCTACATCATACTCCTGCGTCATCAACTATAGCTTTGCCTTCAAAATCATTATCCCCTCCAGACTAACCTCAAAACTTGAGACCTAGGTCTTGGCTCTGCCCTCTGCAACTGGATCCTCAGCTTCCTGACTCACAGACTGCAATCAATGAGGATAGACAACTGCATCTCCTCCATGATAACCCTCAACACTAGAGGCCCCCAAGAATGCAATCTCAGCCACCTGTTGTACTCCCTGTACATTCATGACTTTGTCGGCAAATTCCGAACAAATACCATCTACCAGTTTGCTGATGACACCACCATGGTAGGACAGAGAGCAAACAATGCTGAGTAAAAATATCAGGAGATAGAGGGCTTGCCGTTGTGGTGCAATGGTAACAACCTGTCGGAATGTCAGCAAAACTAAAGAACGGATAATTGATTTCAGGATGAAAGGAGGAGAAAATGCTCCCACCTACCTCAATGGAGCTGAGGTGGAGTCAGTTGAGAGCGTCAAGTTCCTAGGAGTGACAATAATCGACCACCTGTCTTGGATTTCCCATGAAGATATGAAGGCACGACAACGCCTCCTTTCTCAGGCAGATTTGGAAATTTGGCATGTCCATGAGGACCCTCACCAACTTTTATAGAGGCACCATCGAAAGCATCCTATCCAGGTCCATAACGGCCTCGTACGGCAACTACTCTGCTGAGGACTATAAGAAACTACAGAAATTGTGTGCACAGCCCAGGCCATCACAGAAGCCAGTCACCTAGTCACAGACAATAAAATGTGAGGCTGGATGAGCACAGCAGGCCCAGCAGCATCTCAGGAGTACAAAAGCTGACGTTTCGGGCCTAGACCCTTCATCAGAGAGGGCGATGGGGAGAGGGAACTGGAATAAATAGGGAGAGAGGGGGAGGCGGACCGAAGATGGAGAGTAAAGAAGATAGGTGGAGAGGGTGTAGGTGGGGAGGTAGGGAGGGGATAGGTCAGTCCAGGGAAGACGGACAGGTCAAGGAGGTGGGATGAGGTTAGTAGGTAGCTGGGGGTGCGGCTTGGGGTGGGAGGAAGGGATGGGTGAGAGGAAGAACAGGTTAGGGAGGCAGAGACAGGTTGGACTGGTTTTGGGATGCAGTGGGTGGGGGGGAAGAGCTGGGCTGGTTGTGTGGTGCAGTGGGGGGAGGGGAAGAACTGGGCTGGTTTAGGGATGCGGTGGGGGAAGGGGAGATTTTGAAACTGGTGAAGTCCACATTGATACCATATGGCTGCAGGGTTCCCAGGCGGAATATGAGTTGCTGTTCCTGCAACCTTTGGGTGGCATCATTGTGGCACTGCAGGAGGCCCATGATGGACATGTCATCAAGAGAATGGGAGGGGGAGTGGAAATGGTTTGCGACTGGGAGGTGCAGTTGTTTTTTGCGAACTGAGCGGAGGTGTTCTGCAAAGCGGTCCCCAAGCCTCCGCTTGGTTTCCCCAATGTAGAGGAAGCCGCACCGGGTACAGTGGATGCAGTATACCACATTGGCAGATGTGCAGGTGAACCTCTGCTTGATGTGGAATGTCATCTTGGGGCCTGGGATGGGGGTGAGGGAGGAGGTGTGGGGACAAGTGTAGCATTTCCTGCGGTTGCAGGGGAAGGTGCCGGGTGTGGTGGGGTTGGAGGGCAGTGTGGAGCGAACAAGGGAGTCACGGAGAGAGTGGTCTCTCCGGAAAGCAGACAGGGGAGGGGATGGAAAAATGTCTTGGGTGGTGGGGTCGGATTGTAAATGGCGGAAGTGTCGGAGGATAATGCGTTGTATCCGGAGGTTGGTAGGGTGGTGTGTGAGAACGAGGGGGATCCTCTTGGGGCGGTTGTGGCGGGGGCGGGGTGTGAGGGATGTGTTGCGGGAAATGCGGGAGACGCGGTCAAGGGCGTTCTCGATCACCGTGGGGGGATAGTTGCGGTCCTTAAAGAGCTTGGACATTTGGGATGTGCGGGAGTGGAATGTCTTGTCGTGGGAGCAGATGCGGCGGAGGCGGAGGAATTGGGAATAGGGGATGGAATTTTTGCAGGAGGGTGGGTGGGAGGAGGTGTATTCTAGGTAGCTGTGGGAGTCGGTGGGCTTGAAATGGACATCAGTTACAAGCTGGTTGCCTGAGATGGAGACTGAGAGGTCCAGGAAGGTGAGGGATGTGCTGGAGATGGCCCAGGTGAACTGAAGGTTGGGGTGGAAGGTGTTGGTGAAGTGGATGAACTGTTCGAGCTCCTCTGGGGAGCAAGAGGCGGCGCCGATACAGTCATCAATGTACCGAAGGAAGAGGTGGGGTTTGGGGCCTGTGTAGGTGCGGAAGAGGGACTGTTCCACGTAACCTACAAAGAGGCAGGCATAGCTGGGGCCCATGCGGGTGCCCATGGCCACCCCCTCAGTCCGTAGGAAGTGGGAGGAGTCAAAAGAGAAGTTGTTGAGTGTGAGGACGAGTTCAGCTAGGCGGATGAGAGTGTCGGTGGAGGGGGACTGGTCGGGCCTGCGGGACAGGAAGAAGCGGAGGGCCTTGAGGCCATCTCCATGCGGAATGCAGGTGTACAGGGACTGGACGTCCATGGTGAATATGAAGTGTTGGGGGCCAGGGAATTGGAAGTCCTGGAGGAGGTGGAGGGCGTGGGTGGTGTCACGGACGTAGGTGGGGAGTTCCTGGACCAAAGGGGAGAAAATGGAGTCCAGATAGGTGGAGATGAGTTCGGTGGGGCAGGAGCAGGCTGAGACGATGGGTCGACCAGGGCAGGCAGGTTTGTGGATTTTGGGAAGGAGATAGAAACGGGCCGTGCGGGGTTGGGGAACAATGAGGTTGGAGGCTGTGGGTGGGAGGTCCCCTGAGGTGATGAGGTCGTGAATGGTGTTGGAGATGATGGTTTGGTGCTCGGGTGTGGGGTCATGATCGAGGAGGCGGTAGGAGGTGGTGTCGGAGAGTTGGCGTCTGGCCTCGGCGATGTAGAGGTCAGTGCGCCATACTACCACTGCGCCACCCTTGTCTGCGGGTTTGATGGTGAGGTTGGGGTTGGAGCGGAGGGAGCGGAGATGTACAGTCCCTGTACACCTGCATTCCGCATGGAGATGGCCTCAAGGCCCTCCGCTTCTTCCTGTCCCGCAGGCCCGACCAGTCCCCCTCCACCGACACTCTCATCCGCCTAGCTGAACTCGTCCTCACACTCAACAACTTCTCTTTTGACTCCTCCCACTTCCTACAGACTAAGGGGGTGGCCATGGGCACCCGCATGGGCCCCAGCTATGCCTGCCTCTTTGTAGGTTACGTGGAACAGTCCCTCTTCCGCACCTACACAGGCCCCAAACCCCACCTCTTCCTCCGGTACATTGATGACTGTATCGGCGCTGCCTCTTGCTCCCCAGAGGAGCTCGAACAGTTCATCCACTTCACCAACACCTTCCACCCCAACCTTCAGTTCACCTGGGCCATCTCCAGCACATCCCTCACCTTCCTGGACCTCTCAGTCTCCATCTCAGGCAACCAGCTTGTAACTGATGTCCATTTCAAGCCCACCGACTCCCACAGCTACCTAGAATACACCTCCTCCCACCCACCCTCCTGCAAAAATTCCATCCCCTATTCCCAATTCCTCCGCCTCCGCCGCATCTGCTCCCACGACAAGACATTCCACTCCCGCACATCCCAGATGTCAAAGTTCTTTAAGGACCGCAACTTTCCCCCCACGGTGATCGAGAACGCCCTTGACCGCGTCTCCCGCATTTCCCGCAACACATCCCTCACACCCCGCCCCCGCCACAACCGCCCCAAGAGGATCCCCCTCGTTCTCACACACCACCCTACCAACCTCCGGATACAACGCATTATCCTCCGACACTTCCGCCATTTACAATCCGACCCCACCACCCAAGACATTTTTCCATCCCCTCCCCTGTCTGCTTTCCGGAGAGACCACTCTCTCCGTGACTCCCTTGTTCGCTCCACACTGCCCTCCAACCCCACCACACCCGGCACCTTCCCCTGCAACCGCAGGAAATGCTACACTTGTCCCCACACCTCCTCCCTCACCCCCATCCCAGGCCCCAAGATGACATTCCACATTAAGCAGAGGTTCACCTGCACATCTGCCAATGTGGTATACTGCATCCACTGTACCCGGTGCGGCTTCCTCTACATTGGGGAAACCAAGCGGAGGCTTGGGGACCGCTTTGCAGAACACCTCCGCTCAGTTCGCAAAAAACAACTGCACCTCCCAGTCGCAAACCATTTCCACTCCCCCTCCCATTCTCTTGATGACATGTCCATCATGGGCCTCCTGCAGTGCCACAATGATGCCACCCAAAGGTTGCAGGAACAGCAACTCATATTCCGCCTGGGAACCCTGCAGCCATATGGTATCAATGTGGACTTCACCAGTTTCAAAATCTCCCCTTCCCCTACTGCATCCCTCAACCAGCCCAGTTCGTCCCCTCCCCCCACTGCACCACACAACCAGCCCAGCTCTTCCCCCCCACCCACTGCATCCCAAAACCAGTCCAACCTGTCTCTGCCTCCCTAACCGGTTCTTCCTCTCACCCATCCCTTCCTCCCACCCCAAGCCGCACCCCCCGCTACCTACTAACCTCATCCCACCTCCTTGACCTGTCCGTCTTCCCTGGACTGACCTATCCCCTCCCTACCTCCCCACCTACACTCTCTCCACCTATCTTCTTTACTCTCCATCTTCGGTCCGCCTCCCCCTCTCTCCCTATTTATTCCAGTTCCCTCCCCCCATCCCCCTCTCTGATGAAGGGTCTAGGCCCGAAACGTCAGCTTTTGTGCTCCTGAGATGCTGCTTGGCCTGCTGTGTTCATCCAGCCTCACATTTTATTATCTTGGAATCTCCAGCATCTGCAGTTCCCATTATCTCTGATACACCTAATCACAGACTCCATTTACACTTCTCAATGCTGTAGAAAGACTGCCAACATCTTCAAACCCAACTCCCCACCCCGGTAATGCCTCTTCCATCAGGCAGAAGATGCAGAAGCTTGAACAGACACACCAATAGGTTCATAAACAGCTTCTTCCTTGCTGTTATTAGATTGCTAAATGGACTCTCTAAGTTCAAATCATGTTGATCTTGCTTTGTGCATCTCCCTTGCAGTTGTAACCTCTATGCCTTGCTCTGTCTAAGCATCCTTTGATCTCTGTGTCCTTGTTTGCTATCATCTGCCTGTACTGCTTGTAAATCAAAGGCTTTTCACTGTTAGGTACATGTGACTACAATAAATCAAATCAAATCAAATCAATGCAGAGACCACATTGTGAGCAGCGAATTCAGTAAACCAGGTTGAATGAAGTGCAGGTAAACTGCTGCTTCACCGTAAGGTACATTTGGAACCTTGGATGCTGACGTGGGAGGAAGTGAATACGCAAGTGGTGCTTTGTGTCTGTTGGGGGTGTTGTTGGGAGTAGAGGAGGAGTGAACCAGGTTGTCCTGGAGACAACACTTTTTGCAGAAGGTTGACAGGGGAAGGGAATATGTGTCTGGTGGTGGCCTCTTGCTGGAGGTATAGAAATGGTGGCAAATAATCCTCTGGGTGTGAACGCTGGTGGGATGATAGGTAAGGACAAGGGGAAACCTATCGCTATGGCGGGGGGGATGACTGGGGGTGAGGGCCGAAGTGTGGGACATTGGTCAGATTCAGCTGAGAGCCTGTCATAGCACTGGGGACTCCTCAGCTGAGGAAGAAGGTGGACATTTTGGAGGCTCCTTTGTCGAACTTGGGATCATCGGAGCAGATGCAACAGAGATGGATGAACTGGAGAATGGAATAGACTCTACAGGAAGCAAGGTGTGAGGATGTATAGTCAATGTAACTGTGTGAGTTGGTTGGTTTGTAGTGGATATTGGTAGCCAGTCTATCCCCAGAAATAGAAACAGATGTTGAGGAAGGGAAGGGAGGAGTCAGAGATGGACTAGGTGAAGGTGAAAGCAGGGTGGAAATTGAAGAATAAATGAATGAAAAGAACAAAACAGAGGTACCGCCCCCCGCACGGGAACAGGCCCTCCAGCACTCCAAGCCTGTGCCAATCATCATGCTGTAGCTAATTTAAAAACCAATCCTTCTGCCCTTATTCAGTCCATATCCCTCCATTCCCTCCCTATTCATATAGCCATCCAGATGCCTCTTAAACATCGCCAATATGCCCACTTCTGCCACCTCTTCTGGCAGTGTGTTCCAGGCTTCTACCATTCTCTGTGTGAAAAATCTCCCTCTGGCATCTCTCTTAAACTTTCAATTAATCAAACGAACTGTGGATGCTGTAAATCAGGAACAAAAACAAAACTTGCTGGAAAAGCTCAGCAGGCCTAGCAGCATCTGTGAAGAAAAATCAGAGTTAACATTTCAGGTCTGCTGACACTTCCACAGAACTCAGATTTCAGTTTCCAGTGAAAACAATCCTAGTTAACCTTTACTCATAGCCAATGCCTTTGAGACTGGGCAATATCCTGGTGAATCTTCTCTGCACTCTCTCCAAATCTTCCATGTCCTTCTGGTGATGTGGCGATCAAAATTGCACACAATTCTCCAAATACGACGTAACACAGGTTTTATATAGCTGCAACATGGTTGTTTGCCAACTCATGTACTCCATGCCCCAGCCGATGAACGCAAGCATGCCATATGCCTTCTTAATCACCATGGCCACCGGTGTCACCACTTTTAGGGAACTGTGGACCTGCACATCCAGATCCATCTGTATGTTAATGTTTGTAATGGTTCTGCCATTTACAGTGTAATTCACACCTAAATTTGATCCTCCAAAATATATCACCTCACATTTGTCTGGATTCAACTCCATCTGCTATTTCTGTACTCAAGTTGCCAATCTATCTATATCCTGTTGTATCCTTTCACAATTGTCAGCACATTCAGCAACTCCACCAATCTTCATGTCATCTGCAAACTTACTAATCAAACCACCCACACTTTCCTCCAGATCATTTAGATATACTACAAACAGCAGAGGACGTAAGACTGATCCCTGTGGAACACCATTAGTTACCGGTCTCCATTCTGAAAATTCCCATCCACTGCTACCCTCTGCCTTCTATGACCGAGGTAGTTATGTAACCTTCTAGCCAGACCACCCTGAATTCCATGTGATTTCAGTCTTCATACTAATCTGCTACATGGGAATTTATCAAATGCCTTACTAAAGTCCATATAAACTACACCCACAGCCCTTTTCTCATCAATTATCTTTGTTACCTCTTCAAAAAATTTAATCAGGTCGGTGAGACATGGCCTTCCCTGTACAAAACCATTCTGCCTGTACTAATCACTCTATTTCTTTCCAAATGTGCATATATCTTGTCCCTCAGTATCTTCTCCAAGACCTTTCCCACCACAGATGTCTGGCTCACCGGCCTATAATTTCCTTGATTATCCCTGCTTCCTTTCTTAAACAAGGGAACAACATTGGCTTATCTCCAGTCCTTTGGAACTTCGCCTGTGGTCAAAGATGATGTGAAAGTATTTGCTAATGCCCCAGCTATTTCTTCTCTTGCCTCTCGCAGTAACCTGGGATAGATCCCATCTACCACAATGCAATTTAGGATAACCAAAACTTCCTGCTGGAGGTGAAATTGATAAATCTTTCCAATTCGGATGAGAGAGGGACACAGCACCGATGATATCATCACTATCCCAGAGAAAGAATTGGGGGTGGGGTGTGGAATAGGCCTGAAACAAGGAATGGTCCACATACCCAGAAAGAGACATTCATAACTGGGGCCCATGCAGGTACCCACAGCCACCCTTCTGGCCTGAACAAAGTGAGAGGAGTTAAAAGAGTTCAGACCGAGGACAAGGTGGAGGAGGGTGGTGGTGGATGGGACCAGTTCATGCCTTTTTCCTGGGAAAAAGTGGAGAGCCTTGTGACCATCCTGATGGGGGATGGACATATAAAGGGATTTCATGTAACGAGGAGAAGGCTGGATCCCGCAAACTGGAAATTCTGAAACTGACGTAAAGTGGCAGACCAATCGCGGATGTAAGCTGGAAAGGACAGGACAAGGGAAGAAAGAAAATCATGTCGCTGTAGGAAGACGTAAGTTCTGTGGGGCAGGAGCAGCAGAAACAATCAGTCTGTTCAGACAGTCCTGTTTGTGGATTTTGGGAAGGAGATAGAAGTGAGTTGAGCAGGGTTGGAGACTATGAGCTTGGAGTCATAAACATACCTTCGGCAAAGGCAAATTCAGTAAAACAATTGTCTCACATGCTATTCCAGCAGCAGGAAGAGTACTCCCAGCTTCTAACCAAGAGAAGGAAACAGCATCCATATCAGTTTCTAGAACTCAACAGCTATAAATGAAACTGAAACTAAAATTCCTGGGTCTGTGGGAGCTTGACCCCACCCATTCAGACTGATTCTGTGATTCCAACCTGAGGAAAAAAATGTCCCAAGGTCTCGCAGAGATAATGGGAACTGCAGATGCTGGAGAATCCAAGATAACAAAGTGTGAAGCTGGATGAACACAGCAGGCTAAGCAGCATCTCAGGAGCACAAAAACTGATGTTTCGGGCCTAGACCCTTCATCAGAGAGCGAATGAATCAGAGAGCCCTCTCTGATGAAGGGTCTAGGTCCGAAACATCAGCCTTTGTGCTCCTGAGATGCTGCTTGGCCTGCTGTGTTCATTCATTTTCACACTTTTTTACCAAGGTCTCACAAACTGTTTACTCTAGTGTCTCTGAATAGACTGCTCGTACCTATCTCTCCCAACCTTTCTCCGTTAAGAAAAGGACAAAATTAACCTCTTAAAGGCATAATATCAGTACAAGTGGCCTTGCAAGGCACTCAGTTCAAGGGCAATTAGGAATGTGCAACTAATTCTGGCTCAGCCAGTGACACCTTATCTCATGAAAGAGTTTTAGAAGAACTCTTGACAAAACCTATACAGCAATGTATTTTTTAAATGCTAAAAGAAAAGCTGGAAATGGTGAAAGCCTCCAAGGATATTGAGGCATGTTGTCTGATAGTCCCACTCGTGCATTTTCAGTGGGAATTGTGCAGCATCGGGCTTCAGGGGTGATATTCACTTTTTCAATACCAGGCCACTGGCTAGGAACCAGGGGCAGGTACCCAGGCTGATAGTCCATCATTTGTATCTTAGGTTCAATGGTTAAGGATCAAAAATCAAGGTTAATATTCTTTCAGCCTTTCTTGATCAGTGGGTAGCAACTAGGAACAGGGAAGCTGTCAGACATCACCCTTCTCTGTCAAAAGATGAGCAGTTAACAATCGGGAATGGGAACAAGGTTGACATTCTTTCTCAATCACATATTACAGGTTTAGGAGTACTCACATGCAGCAAGGCGTTTATGCTCATTACAATGAATGCTGGAAATCTGAAATTAAAATAGAAAATTCCAGAAGGTCTGGAAATGCCTGGAGAGTGAAGTGGGCTAACCTTTCAGCAGAAATGGTAGAAATTTGAAAGTAAGAGGTTATAATCAAATGCGGGGAAGGAGCATGATCTGGAGGCAGGTTAAAATGGGACATCTCTGATAGGGTAGAATGTACAAGAGAGTCAATGACAAAAAAAGATGACAGGTGCTGGTAGGAAGGGAGTACAGAGATTTTGATCCCGTGATAGTGAAGGAATGGTGATAAATTAAAACGTGTGGCTTGGATTTGGAACTTGCAGGTAATTGTGTTCCCATGCACATTCACTGAGTAGAGATTATGAATTTGGGAGGTGCTGTCAAAGCAGCCTTGGGTCGTTCCTGTGGTGCATCTTCTAGATGGTTCAAACTGTTGCCACTGTGCATCAGTAGGGGTTTAGATGAAGCACAGACACCAGTGTGAGCTGATAGAGCCCAATGGCATGTTTCTAAGATGCAAACCTTAGATATTGGCTGTGGTGTTGCCCAGTTTGAAGTTGCTATCCTGTGAGAATAACTTTAGATTTTTTAGGTCTTGTCTCATTGTAAAAACTGGTCCCTCAAACTTAAGACAACAAGGTGTAGAACTGGATGAACACAACGGGCCAAGCAGCATCAGAGGAGCAGGAAAGCTGATGTTTTGGGTCCAGACCCTTCTTCATAAATGGGGAGGGGAAGGGAATTCTGAAATAAATAGGGAGAGAGGGGCAGAGATAATGGGAACTGCAGATGCTGGAGAATCCAAGATAATAAAGTGTGGAGCTGGATGAACACAGCGGGCCAAGCAGCATTGAGATGCTGCTTGGCCTGCTGTGTTCATCCAGCTCCACACTTTATTATCAGGGAGAGAGGGGCAGGTGGATAGAAGATGGATAAAGGAGAAGATAGGTGGAGGTGAGACAGACAGATCAAGGAGACGGGGTTGGAGCCAGTAAAGGTGAGTGTAGGTGGGGAGTTAGGGAGGGGATAGGTTGGTCCAGGGAGGACGAACAGGTCAAGGAGGCGGGATGAATCTAATAGATAGGAGATGGGGGTGGGGCTTAAGTTGGGAGGACTGGATAGGAGGGAGGACAGGTTAGGGGGGCGGGTACAAGCTGGGCTGGTTTTGTACCCAAAAATGTCAACATTCCTGCTCCTCTGATGCTTGCCTGCTGTGTTCATCCAGCTCTACAGCTTGTTTGTCTCAGTTTCTCCAGCATCAACAGTTCCTGCTACCCCTCAAACTTAAGGTTACATTTGAAGAGATCCATTAGTTAAAAGCCAACGAACTGCTTGGATCAATTGCTGATTAGATTGAATTACTGAACACTGAAGAATTATTGAACTCCTGTGATTGAGATTTTATTTCACGTCATGATATATCTCTGTCCCTACCACCACCACCACGTTTGCTAAACACAGCAGAGAAACATCACTTACTTGAATACAATTTAAGTATAAGCAAAAACTGAAAGAACTGTGGATGTTGTAAATCAGAAACAAAAACAGAAATTAATGGAAAAGCTCATAGGTCTGGCAGTATCTGTGGACAGAAATCAGGGTTAATATTTTGGGTTCAGTGATTCTTCCTTGGAACTGATGGAGATTCTGAGGAAGGGTCACTCAACCCAAAACATTAACCCTGATTTCTCGCCATAGATGCTGCCAGACCTGCTGAGCTTTTCCAGCAATTTCTATTTTCATTTAGTATAAATAGTTGTTTGATAGCAAAGAACTTGAGTACTGGTGAGAAAAGACAGATTTTGTCAAAGATCTTGCACTCATTATAACATTCGTAAGACAAACAGAAGTAAGTGGAAAAAAACATTTATACTGTATGAGAGATATGATGGCTGGTAGTTAACTGTCAAAATTTGTTTACATTTTAAACAAGGCAGGCTGATCTGTCAAGATATTTGTAATACACAAGGCCCTGTTGTTTGCAGATGGAAGAACATGCACCTGTTTCCACTCAACAAAATAAGTAATAGTGATTTTCTGATTCCTTTCTCAGTAAAAAAAGGCCTTGCCAAATCAGAATCACCAAGCCCTGTTAATAATTTAAACAGGGCTTGGCAATTAACTACCAGCCATCATTAACTGATGCATTCTCCACAGCAAGGCCTTTACCATCTAGGGTCCATTTGGCAACCAATCACCAGTCGTTAAGTATAAATATTTCCTTTTTAAGTTGCATTTTTCACAAATTGTCCTGATTGGTATAAGAGAAAAGAACCTTTGACAAAATGAGATAACATGGTGTGAAGCTGGGTGAACACAGCGGGCCAAGCGGTATCAGATGAGTAGGAAGGGTCCCGACCCAAAATGTCAAACTTTCGTACTCCTCTGATGCTGCTTGGCCCGCTGTGTTCATCCAGCTTCACACCGTGTTATCTCAGATTCTCCAGCATTGGCAGTTCTTGCTGTCTCTTTGACAAAATGCATCTTTTTTCATCAATGCTTAAATTGATATGTACAACATAGAACATCAAAGACCTGATATTTATTTACATAAGTGACTGATTTTAACAATGTAATGATGTGGAAAAGGTGTTAAGGTTTACATATGTTATTGCCATCGGGCAGTGTAGTTATAGCCACATGGTTGGTTTGCAGTACAGCAGCTCTGTTAACAAGCTTTATGTTGAAGGTTTTGACTCCACGGTGAATTCTCCCTTGTGCTCAGTGCTCAGTAATTTCAGACAGTCTCTGCACCTGATCCTCTTTGGCCTCAACAATAAGCTGTACACGATCACAGCCAAGACTCCTCCGAGCATGGGTCCCACCCAAAAAATCTGCAACAACACAACAGATGCAAATTAATTTCTAAAGTTGCAGCTTGTGATCTGAGCTGGTAGGTGTTAAAAGATAAATCAAACATCCCAATGTTAACAACCTTTTGTGCGCAGAGCTGCAGCTGTTTAATTGTTTGGGGCGGCACGGTGGCTCAGTGGTTAGCACTGCTGCCTCACTGTGCCAGGGACCCAGGTTTGATTCCAGCCTCGGGCGACTGTCTGTGTGGAGTTTGCACATCCTCCCTGTGTCTGTGTGGGTTTCCTCTGGGTGCCCCACTTTCCTCCCACAGTCCAAAAATGTGTAAATTAGTGTGGATTGGCCATGCTAAATTGCCCATAGTGTTCCGTGATGTGTAGATTAGGTGGATTACAAGGGGACAGGTCTGGGTGGGACGCTGTGAGGCTTGGTTTGGATTTGTTGGGCCAAAGGGGCTGTTTCCAAAATTAAAAAAAACTACACATAGTTCTGGTAAATCAGGTGCAGATTGCCATGTGGAAATCGGGGCCCAAATCTTACAATCAAACAAAAAGTTTTTTCCTCATTTTTTGGGCTTGACATCCAATGCAGGATCCATCTGAATAGTTATAGTGTAACTTTCCCATGAGCAGCATTGTCGAGAATCTTCACAGAAGTCACACCCCATTTTTATGATGTAGCTACAATATTTCAGTAAGTAAATAAAGTTTAAATGTTCTGAGGAAGTGTCATTGGGCCCAAAATGTTTAACGCTGTTTTTTCCTTTACAGATGCTGCCAGACCTGCTGGGCTTTTTCAGCAACTTAGTTTTTGTTCCTGATTCCCAGCATTCACAGTTCTTTTGGTTTTTAAATGTTCCAAAGCCTGTATGGTATCCACTGAGAAAAAATAAATGTGTGTGGGAGTATGATGGTGTATTTTAGATTCTGAAAAGGTTAATTTTTGAGATGTATTAGGTTTCACCATATTACAGCATCTTGAGTGGAGAATTGGGGAGTCTAGTTAAGAACCTGATGGAGTCAGATACGTCATACCTGGCACTTCATAGACTCCATTGTTCTTTTTAAGCAAACCATGTGACTTGCATCAATTGCTATCATGCACCAAACTACATCCTGTTATTAAGACAAGTGTACCTTCATGTTGAAACTCATTAGCGATTCACGCTTCATCAATATTAACCAAACAAGCCCTTAGACCCAGTATAGAAAGGAGGATTGTGGCAGCGCTCTGTCACAATTAGCATCTATCAATGTGTAAAGGCCACATTTTTTTTCTGAATTGTTGATTATGGACTGAACTTGGGACAGGCTGGTTAAACATCAAGGATTATCAAAGGATTATCACACTTTTTAAAAGCAAGTAACCGCCTGATCATTGTATGTGCTGTTTCCTCAGCTGCTTGCTCAAGTAGTAGACAGAGCAAGCTTAGTCACAGACTAGTTGGAGCAAAGGGGAAACTGGCTAACTTCAGTTAGCAACAAGTAACTGATTGTTCTGTGGGCTAGTGACGAGTTCTTAACGACAGAGGTCTTCTGCTATGGCAGGTAACTGAACAGCCTGGGGGTGTGAATGCTTGGGAGAATCAACTGAAATTCTACAAGGGCAGGAGTGGACTCCTTTTTCTGCGGCCCTTCAATGAGATCATGACTGATCTGATTTTAACCTGGGCCCTACATTCCTGCATATCCCTGATAAGGATGAAGAAAGCCAATTCCTTTTTCCCTCAGCAGTTGCCATAGGTGTGAACCAGCCTTACCTAACCCTAACACTAAATCCTTACATGAACAGAACTATCTGGAGAAGGAAGGTCAAGAAGCAACAACCTCATCAAGTAAGGGATTGTGTCAGCAAACCCTGTGAACAGGGACAAGTGAACTACCCTTCCAGATTTACCCTCTGCTCATCATACCAATAGTTTGTCTAAATGGTTTTTTGGTGCGTGGCCCTGTGAGGTCTGTACACAGCCACAACTTCTGAAAGTAGGCTGCGGCCGACTGGCATGCACGGAACCTTGGAGAAACCTTGGAGTGACTGCACACCATACAGCTTAGAGGGAACACTGCACCACACTTTATTTTTCAGTAGTAACATTGTATCGTCAACACTTCATTATTGTTTATCCTATAACTGGAACCTATTTATTTGCAATAATTAGTTGTTCTTGTAAAGTGCCTCCTGTGAACTGAGTCGAAAAGTCAGGGAAATTGGGCAATGTTGTGTACTTTTATAATATCCAACTTTTGTAATGAGGCCCAGGAATAACTGGCCTTGTATTTCAGTGTTCTACCCCATTTGCCATAGCAAGTAATTGGTTTCAGAGACATACAATAGGGTGATCAATGGTAGGATTGTTGCTTAGATATGTCAACAGTAGTGAAAGAAATTTATTCAGTCTCCATTCAGGAGATAAATTTTTAGAAGACAAGTGAGTTTATCACTTTAAGAACATTACCAGTTTAAGAATACTTAGTCAGTCAGCAGTTCGAAGCGGTTGACCAGGGAAGCAATTATCAGAATCTATGGAAGGAGCAGCTGGGCTAAAGCTGTGGTCCAGGCGGCAACTTTCATCGTAGACCTGGTAAGAGTTGCAGGAAAGCCAGTGTGGGCTATGGCTAGAGTAAAAGCCTAGTCTCACATGGCAGATATAGAATTCTTAGAAAAGAAGGATCTGTAGTATCAGTCCCAGTTTGAGGATTGTCTGGGAAGCAACCATTTCAGAGCTCGTGGAATAAAATTGAAGATCCTTTCGGGCAAGGGGATAACATCTGAAATTAACTAAGAAAATGACCAGCCTGAAAATGATAGAAAAAAAGAAGCACTTGTTGTCCATAGTGACCATCATAGTCATAATAGACAATAGACAATAGGTGCTGGAGTAGGCCATTTGGCCCTTCGAGCCAGCACCACCATTCATGATGATCGTGGCTGATCAGCCACAATCAGTATCCTGTTCCTGCCTTATCCCCATAACCCTTGATTCCACTATCTTTATGAGTGCACACGATACAGCATGGCTATAGTAATGACATCAATGGCCAGTAACTTAAGTTTAATCAAAGCCACAGCATCAGGGATGTCACAGAGCAGATTTGAATTGACAGGAGTGCTATGAAAAAGATTTAAAATACTTAATCGACTGAAGACAATAGTTAGAAGACTGCGATAAGACCAAGAGCTAGGTGCCCTCTACTTTGTTTACTTCTGCGCCAGCCTCCAAGGTCTGTGTACAATGGCAACTTCCGAAACTGAAAAACAATAGTGGGATTAGCATTGGCATGACAATAGGCATGGGCAGACTCATGGAGGGGCAGTTTTAAACCTAAAAGGATTAAAATACTACAGTGTAGTTGTGATATAAAATTAGACATTTTATTGTTTTAGACATTTTAAAATGTTGTAATATAAAACAGAGATTAAAAGCCTGTAAGCAAAGTCGAGACTTGGTATAATAGAATTTAATGTTACAGAGAGAACTGCTCTCAAAGTTTCATTAAGGCCACATGAGAATGGAGAAGTGTAAACTCAGTGTCAATTGTAACTGGGATAGGTATTTGTAAAGACATTAGAACAATGCTAGATAACAAAGTGTGGATGGATGAACACAGCAGGTCAAGTAGCATCTCAGGAGCACAAAAGCTGATGTTTCGGGCCTAGACCCTTCATCAGAAAAGGGGAATGGGGAGAGGATTCTGAAATAAATAGGGAGAGAGGGGGAGGGGGACTGAAGATGGATAGAGGAGAAGATAGGTAGAGAGGAGAGCATAGGTGGGAGGTAGAGAGCGGGTAGGTCAGTCCGGGGAAGACGGATAGGTCAAGGGGGCTGGATGAGGTTAGTAGATAGGAAATGGAGGTGCGGCTTGAGGTGGGAGGAGGAGATAGTTGAGAGGAAGAACAGGTTAGGCAGGCTGGGACAAGCTGGACTGGTTTTGGGATGCAATGGTGGGAGGGGAGATTTTAAGCTGGTGAAATCCACATTGATACCATTGGGCTGCAGGGTTCCCAAGTGGAATATGAGTTGCTGTTCCTGCAACCTTCGGCTGGCATCATTATGGCACTGCAGGAGGTCCAGGATGGACATGTCGTCTAAGGAGTGGGAGGGGGAGTTAAAATGGTTCGCAACTGGGAGGTGCAGTTGTTTACTGCGAATCGAGCGGAGGTGTTCTGCAAAGTGGTCCCCAAGCCTCCGGTTGCTTTCCCCAATGTAGAGGAAGCTACACCGTGTACAGCGAATGCAGTATACCACATTGGCGGATGTGCAGGTGAACATCTGCTTGATGTGGAAAGTCATCTTGGGGCCAGGGATGGGGGTGAGGGAGGTGGTGTGGGGGCAGGTGTAGCACTTCCTGCGGTTGCAGGGGCATGATCAAGGGGGCTGTAGGAGGAGGTGTCGGAGAGTTGTCGTCTGGCCTCAGCAATGTAAAGGTCAGTGTGCCATACTACAACTGCGTCTCCCTTGTCTGCGGGTTTGACGGTGAGGTTGGGATTGGGGTGGAGGGAGCGGAGGGCTGCCCGTTCAGCAGGGGAGAGGTTGGAGTGGGTGAGAGGGCTGGAGAGGTTGAGGCGGTTAATGTCTCGACAGCAGTTGGAGATGAAGAGGTCGAGCAAGGGTAGGAGGCCTGGGGGTGGTGTTCAGGAGGAGGACTTGTGTTGGAGGTGGAAGAAGGGGTTAGTGGAGGGAGGGTTAGGCTCCCGGTTAAAGAAGCACCACAAGAGAGTTGCAGTGAGAGAGAGATCCCCTGAGGTTGGTCCAGAGGGAGGAGGGTAACTTCTTCAGGTTAGGCATCCTGGAAGAGGCTTCGCAGTGAAGTTAAAATTGTGATCAGAGATAATGGGAACTGCAGATGCTGGAGAATCCAAGGTAACAAAGTGTGGAGCTGCATGAACATAGCAGGCCAAGCAGCATCTCAGGAGCACAAAAGCTGGCGTTTCGGGCCTAGACCCTTCATCAGAAAAGGGGGATGGAGAGAGGATTCTGAAATAAATAGGGAGAGAGGGGGAGAGGCTGTTGACATGTAGTACATGCAGAAATGTACAATACAAAGCAGGAAGAGAAGAGGGTAGCTAAAGGGCTGCCCTGAACGTGGCATACTGTAGAGGCTGATTCATACTCAGTTGGTGAAAAACGGCATCTTGCAAGTGCAGCTTATAAAATGAAAGTTTCCATTTATCTAAAAGATGAAAGATTCAAGAGCCAGGATCAAAAGGTCAGCAATTCTGTTCTGTTGAAGAAGTTCCTAAAAGAATGGATGATGTAAATTTCAGAGATCAATTTCTGGGTTCAACATCACATGGCCCTCAGGGATACAGGTGTATAGAAACATACATCCAGGTGGTAAAAAGAACTCTCATAAAATGCCAAGAATAAAGAAAGATCTACACCTTGACTTATTGTCAACTTATTACATCCCTTGAGGCTTAATCAGAACTATTAACAGAGCTATTGTAGTTGCTGCCGAAATGTGGATTTGAGACAGCAAGGATCCCACTGAGCCTGAGCTGAGTTAGAAAACTCATAGGCCTGTGTCCAGGAGAGTGGACACCATGGAAAGTCCACCTACATCTGGTTTGGAATAGTTAAATCACTTAGCAATATTCAAATCAAATTAAATGGCTGATTAAATGGTCACATGGTTCTAATCACCCAAGCACAACGCAATGCCATCCCTGCCCTCAAGATCAATCGCAACATTGTCATCAAACCAGCAGACAAAGGAGAAGCCATTGTCATACAGAATAGAACAGACTACTGCAGAGAAGTATACAGACAACTCAACAACCAGGAACAGTATAAGCAGAGATAATGGGAACTGCAGATGCTGGAGATTCCAAGATAATAAAATGTGAGGCTGGATGAACACAGCAGGCCAAGCAGTGTGCTCCTGAGATGCTGCTTGGCCTGCTGTGTTCATCCAGCCTCACATTACAGTATAAGCAGTATAGGGCGGCACGGTGGCTCAGCGGTAGCACTGCAGCCTCACAGCACCAGGGACCCGGGTTCAATTCCAGCCTCGGGCGACAGTGTGGAGTTTGCACATTCTCCCCGTGTCTGCGTGGGTTTCCTCCAGATGCTCCGGTTTCCTCCCACAGTCCAAAGATGTGTAGGTTAGGTGGATTGGCCATGCTAAATTTCCCATAGTGTTCAGGGGTGTATGGGTTAAAGGGGGATGGGTCTAGGTGGGATGCTCCAAGGGACTTGTTGGGCCAAAGGGCCTGTTTCCACACTGTAGGGAATCTAATCTAATCTAAACTACCTGCTGATCCAACCAGAGAACATACCTATAAACTCAACACATTGATCAAGATCTCTGATCCAGTCCTTCAGAGTACCCTATTCATTTTCATCATGCACACTTCTCGCATAGGGGGCTTCTATTGCCTTTTGAAGGTTCACAAAGCCAACACACCTGAATGTCGCATTGTATCAGGCAATGGGACCCTGTGTGAGAACCTCTTTGTTGAGGGCAACTTGAAACCCATTGTACAGGGAACCCACCAGCTTCTGTTGCGACACTACAGGTTTTCTATAGAAACTTAACTCCGACAGACCAGTCAAACGTGGAACATTCCTTGTTGCAATGGACGTTTCGGCACTCTACACTAGCATCCCCCATGATGACTGCATCACCGCAACAGCATCAGTATTCAATACGCCCAACTGCCAATTTTCAGACACCATCCTACAATTCATCCACTTCATCCTCGACTATAACAGCTTCACCTTCGACAACCAGTTCATCATACAGACACTTGGAACAATCATGGGGACCAGATTTGCTCCCCATTGTGCCAACATTTTCATGCACATGTTCGAACAAGACTCTTTGCTGCTAGTACCTCCAACCAATGCTATACACCAGACACACTGACAACATTTCCTTCCTTTGGACTCATGGCGAGAAATCACTGAAACAACTACACAGTGATAGCAACAGTTTCATCCCATCAGACTCACAGTGGACTATTCTTTAGAATAAGTCTCATTCTTGGACACACGCATCTCCATCAAGGAAGACACTTCAGTACCTCCCTCTACTACAAGCTCACGGATAACCTCACAATGCTACATTTCTCTAGTTAACACCTGAAACGTAAAAAAGCCATCCCCTACATACCCTATGCATACACAGGATCTTCTCAGATGGGGGGGAAATGCAACGGACACCTGAAGCTGTTGAAGAATGCCCTCTTAAAAACAAGATTCGATGTTCAACTCATCAATCGTCAGTTCTACATACCACAGCAAAAACCCGTAATGGCCTCCTCAGAAGGCAGACATGGGATATGACCGATATAGAACCTAGAACAATGAACATAACAATGCAGTACAGGACCTTCGGCCCTCGATGTTGCACCGATCTGTGAAACCAATCTGAAGCCCATCTAACCTACACTATTCCAATATCATCCATATGTTTATCCAATGACCACTTAAATGCCCTTAAGGTTGGCAAATCTACTACTGTTGTAGGCAGGGCAATCCACGCCCTTACTACTCTCTGAGTAAAGAACCTACCTCTGACATCTGTCCTATATCTATCACTCCTCAATTTAAAGCTATGTCCCCTTGTGCTAGCCATCACCATCTGAGGAAAAAGGCTCTCACTGTCCACCCTATCTAATCCTCTGATCAGCTTGTATGTCTCTATTAAGTCACCTTTTAACCTTCTTCTCTCTAAGGAAAACAGCTTCAAATCCCTCAGTCTTTCCTCATAAGACCTTCCCTCCATACCAGGCAACATCCTGGTAAATCTCTTCTGCACCCTTTCCAATGCTGCCACATCCTTCCTATAATGCAGCGACCAGAGCTGTATGCAATACTCCAACTGAGGCCGCATCAGAGTTTTGTACATCTGCAACATGACCTCATGGCTCCGAAACTCAATCCCTCTACCAATAAAACCTAACACACTGTACACCTTCTTAACAACCCTTTCAACCTGCGTGGCAACTTTCAGGGATCTATGCACATGGACACCGAGTCCTCTCTGCTCGTCCACACTACCAAGAATCTTACCATTGGCCCAGTACTCTGTATTCCTGTTACTCGTTCCAAAGTGAATCACCTCACACTTTTCCACATTAAGGTCCATTTACCACCTCTCAGCCCAGCTCTGCAGCTTATCTATGACCCTTTGTAACCTGCAACATCCTTCCGCACTATCCACAACTCCACCGACTTTAGTGTCATCTGCAAATTTACTAACCCATTCTACTATGCCCTCATCCAGGTCATTTATAAAAATGACAAACAGCAGTGGCCCCAAAACAGATCCTTGCGGTACACCACTAGTAACTGAACTCCAGGATGAACATTTCCCATCAACCACCACCGTCTGTCTTCTTACATAGCCAGTGTACCTTATCGTCCAATTGATTCTTAGAGCCGAGAAACTACACCATGTTCTTCACTAATCCTTCAACACATTATTGACAACGATGATGAGCAACTCGCCAAGATCTTCCCTACGCCTCCATTTTTCACCTTCAAACAACCTCCAAACCTTAAAACAGACCATTGTTCACAGCAAACCACCATGCCTTCAGGACAACGTCGAGCACAACACTATACATCCCTGGTATGGCAACCTCTGTGAGGCATATCAGATCATCAACAGAGATAACACCATCACACGTGGGAACACCACCCACCACATAGCAGATACTCATGTGACCTGGCCAATGTTGTCTATCTCACATGCTGCAGGCAAGGATGCCCTGAGGCAGAGAATATTGGTGAGACAGTGCAGATGCTACAACAACGGAAAAATGGACACGGTGCAACAGTTGCCAGGTAAGGGTGTTCCCTTCCACTGGGGGAACACTCCAGTGGTCAGGGCATTCAGCTTCTGATCTTCAGGTACACATCCTCCAAGGCAGACTTTGGGATACACAACAACACTGAGTCGCCAAGCAGAGGCTGATAGCAAAGCTCTATATCCATGGGGATGACATCATCTTAGATTCATGTCAAGCTACAGATGATCCAGCACACAATATACTCTCTCACACAAACCCACTCAAACACACATACACACACTTTCTCTCACACACATATATATGTGTATATATTAATCTATGGGGTGAATTTTTTCATCCAAGATGTTCATTTGCAGATACATTCTGTTTGAGCATAGAACAGTGCAACACAGTACAGGCTCTTTGGCCCATGATATTGTGCCGACATATTATCCTACTCTAAGATCAATCTACCCTGCATACCCTACATTTTACTGTCTTACATGTGCCTATTCAAGAGTCACTTAAATGTCTCTAAAGTATCTGACTCCACTTCCACTGCCAGCAGCGCATTCCACACGCCCACCATTCTCTGTGTGAAGAACCTACCTCTGACATCTCCCCTATACCTTCCTCCAATCACCTTAAAACTATGTCCCCTCGTAATAGTCATTTCCACTCTGGGAAATAGCCTCTAGCTATTTACTCTATCTGTGCCTCTCATCATCTTGTACATTTCTATCAAGTCACCTCTCATCCTTCTTCGCTCCAATGAGAAAAGCCTCCCTCAACCTTTCCTCTGCACCCTCTCTAGAGCTTCCACATTCTTCCTATAACGAGGTGACCAGAACTGAACACCATATTCCAAGTGTAGTCTAACCAGGGTTTTATAGAGCTGCAGCATTACCTCACGGCTCTTAAACTCAATTCCCTGCCAATGAAAGCCAACACACCATGCACCTTCTTTACAACCCTATCAACATGGGTAGCAACTTTGAGGGATCTACGGATGTGGAGCCCAAGATCCCTCTGTTCCTCCACACTGCAGAGAATCCGGCCATTAACCCTGTATTCTGCATTCAGATTCGACCTTCCAAAATGAATCACTTTACACCCTTCTGGGTTGAATTACATCTGCCACTTCTTTGCCCAGCTCTGCATCCTGTCAATCCCCATGGGTTTAAAACACAGGTTAAGACACAGGCAGAGTGTAAACAGGGACTCGCACCTAAAATGCATTGTCTGACCTGAGATGTCAACACTTGCATACATTGATAAACCCTTTAATTATCTCAGAGCAATGACTTGAAAGAAAATCTAGGATTTGCATTTTAATCAATAGAAACCTGTATGTCCTTCCTAACTTATTAAAGATTCAACAGGAGATAGTCAGTGAGCCATTTTTAGGGCTGTTACCTTTCTGCTTATAAATTCTGTGTTGCTATACCTTCTCTTTCACACTACACCTGAGCAAGGTGTAGAGCTCCAAAATCTCGTGTTTTCAAATAAACTTGTTGGACCATAACATCATGTCACATGATTTTTGACCTTGTCTACCCCAGTCCAACACCGGCACCTCCACTTCATGAATCCCACGTGTTCTCACTTTACTGATCAGTCTACCAAGTGGAACCTTGTTGAAGTCTTTAGTAAAGTCTAAGTGAACAACATCTACCCCTCTGTTATCATCAATCCTCTTGGTTACTTCTTCAAAAAACTCAATCAACTTTGAGAGACAAGATTTTCTTCACATAAAACTATGCTGACTATCCCTAATTATTCCTTGCTACTCCAAATGTATAAAAATTCTATCTTTCAGAATCACTTCCAACAACTTACCCTCTACCAAAGTCAGACTCACAGGCCTGTAGGGCTACGTTTCTCCTTACATTCCGCTTTAAACAAAGGCTCAACCTTAGCTACCATCCAGTCATTCAGCTCAACATTTGCCATTCACCTATATTTATAGGTGAGACAAATATTTCTGCAAGGGGTCCCGCAATTTCCTCCCTAACTTTCCACAAAGTCCTTGGATACACAGAGCAGGTCCCAGAGATTTATTAACCTTTATATTTTCTAAGATCTCCAGCTCTTCCTTCTCTGTAACATGAACTGTTTTCAAAACATCACTATTTATTTCCCTGAGTTCTCTAGCCTCCATTTCTTTCTCCACAGCAACAACTGATGCAAAATAGTCATTTAATATCTCTCCCTTCTCCTCAGGTTCAACACAAACTGACCTCTTTAATTGTTAAAGGGTTCTACTCTCTCTCTCTAGTTGCTCTCTTACTCTTAATTTTCCTTTAGAATCTCTTTGGATTATCCTTAACATTATTTGTCAAGGCTGTCTCATATCCTCTCTCAGCCTTCCTGAGCTCCCTCTTAATAATGCCCTACGCTCTTTATACTCATCAAGCATACTTAACATAGTTGTTTATATCTCATTTATGATTCTTTTTCATTCTTGACTACAACCTTAACATCTTTATTCATCTACTGACCATATTGACTGTGAAGCAGTTCCACGATTCTGCAATCCCACCCAGTGCCATTTCCCTATGTGCAAAAGTAGAGGCGAAAATAAGGAGCTTGGAAAGCAAAGGAATCATCAAACCAATACAGTTTGAGGAATGGACAGCACTGGCTGTAGCAATTGTGAACGGCAGTGTATTAGTTTGGTGTGGCAAGGGGGTAAAGGATTTTTAGATAAATGGTAAACCACTCCTTGCAGCTTGATAAATACTGATTCTCCTGCATTGAGGACTCATACAGAAAGCTGGCACTAGACTTTCCTTCACAAAGCTGGACATGGGCCATGTGTACTTGCAGTTGTGGTTAAATGAGGATTCCCAGAAGTATACTACAATGAATACCCATAAGGGTCAGTACCAATATGTGAGACTGCCCTATTTGGAGTATTGCCTGCTTGTGCAATTTTTCAGTGGACAATGGAGAATATTTTACAAGTTTACTCTAGGTTGCTATTAACCTGGATGACATGCTAATAACAAGGAAGACAAATAAAGAGCATTTAGAGAATTTGGACGCAGCCTTAAGATATTTCTCCAAGGCAGGCGTATGCCTTTGAATGGAAAAACATGTTCTAGGCAACCCATTGACATATCTGGGTTACAGAGTTGACAAGACCAGGGTTACACCTGTTGGAAGATAAAGTGAGGGCAATCAAATGTACCCCTGCTCCACATCTGTACCAGAGCTTAAGCCTTTCTTTCGACTGGTGAACTAATACAGAGAATTCATACATAACCTGGCCTCCATCCTGTCCCAACCCCCACCCCCATACAGCTGCTAATGAGAAAGGGTCAGCCTTGGAAGTGGTCTTGTAGCCAAGATGTAGCCTTTGTGAAAGTGAAGAGGTAGCTATCATCCCCTGAGGTTTTGACACACTATGATCCCAAGCAAGATGTGGTGCTGGTATGCGTTGCCAGATATCAGGTAGTATTGGCTAACAGATGGCCCAAGGGAGAGGAATGCCTCATGGCAGATGCTTCCACGTCTTTGGTTGATGCAGAGCACATAAACATTCAGATCAAGAAGGAAGATTTGGCTGTCATATTTGGTGTGAGAAAGTTCCACCATCCAAGTTTATGGATGTAAATTTGGAACATTAACAGAGCACAAACCTTGTTGGGGTTACTTAAAGGGGATGAGGCCTTGCCACCCATAGCTTCAGTTTGAATTCAGCAGTGGGCTATCATTCTCATGCATACAAGTTTGAATAACATCCAGGAGGCCAAGTACCAAATGCAGATGTCTTGAGCCACCTTCTGCTGTCAGATACAATCACCGGTAGTGCACCGTTAGAAAAGTCCATTCTGGTTTAAACTTTCTGGACCCCCTTCCAGTCACAGCTGACAATATCAGACTGTGGATGCAAAAAGGTACAATCCTGGCAAAACTAAAACAGCTGGTGGTGCTGGAGCAAACAGAAGGGCAATCACAACCAGAACTGAAACCTTTCTGGACCTGGTAAGACCAGATCGCCGTTGAGGATGGCATTTTATGACGGGGAGTAAGAGCAATTGTCCAGAGCAAAGGTTGCTGCCAGATACTGGCTTGATTTGATTTGATTTGATTTATTATAGTAACATGTACCTAACAACAGTGAAAAGCCTTTGATTTACAAGCAGTACAGGCAGATGATAGCAAACAAGGACACAGAGATCAAAGGATGCTTAGACAGAGCAAGGCATAGAGGTTACAACTGCAAGGGAGGTGCACAAAGCAAGATCAACATGATTTGAACTTAGAGAGTCCATTTAGCAATCTAATAACAGCAAGGAAGAAGCTGTTTATGAACCTATTGATGTGTGTGTTCAAGCTTCTGTATCTTCTGCCTGATGGAAGAGGCATTACCGGGGTGGGGAGTTGGGTTTGAAGATGTTGGCAGTCTTTCTACAGCAATGAGAAGTGTAAATGGAGTCTGTGACTAGGTGACTGGCTTCTGTGATGGCCTGGGCTGTGCACACAATTTCTGTAGTTTCTTATAGTCCTCAGCAGAGTAGTTGCCGTACGAGGCCGTTATGGACCTGGATAGGATGCTTTCGATGGTTCACCTATACAAGCTGCCTGAGGAAGAGGAGGTGTTGTTGTGCCTACTTGACCGTCATATCTTCATGGGAAGTCCAGGACAGGTTGTTGGTTATCGTCACTCCTAGGAACTCGACGCTCTCAATTATCTCCACCTCATCTCCATTGAAGTAGATGTGGGCATGTCCTCCTCCTTTCATCCTGAAATCAATTATCCGTTCTTTAGTTTTGCTGACATTGAGACAGGTTGTTACCATTGCACCACAACGGCAAGCCCTCTATCTCCTGGTATTCTTACTCAGCATTGTTTGATACTATAGTCATCAGCAAATTTGTAGATAGCGTCCATTCAGAATTTGGCAACACAGTCGTGAATGTACAGGGAGTACAACAGGGGGCTGAGAATGCATTCTTGGGGGTCTCCAGTGTTGAGGGTTATTGTGGAGGAGATGCAATTGTCTATCCTCACTGATTGCAGTCTGAGAGTCAGGAAGCTGAGGATCCAATTGCAAAGGGCAGAGCCGAAACCTAGGTCTCGAGTTTTGAGATTAGTCTGGAGGGAATAATGGTGTTGAAGGTGGAAAGTCGATAATATAGGCGTCTGATGTCGGACACCTTGTCTGGATGTTCCAGGGCTAGGGAAATGCTACCCGCTGTGGATATGTTTCATCGATAGGCAAATTGCAAGGGATTGAAATTATATCAGAGATAATAGGAACTGCAGATGCTGGAGAATTTGAGGTAACAAGGCATGGAGCTGGATGAAGATATCAGGCCAAGCAGCATCTTAGGAGCAGGAGTGCTGATGTTTCGGACCTAGACCCTTCATCAGAGAGAGGGCTGGAGTTGATTTGGGTCATGGCCAGCTTCTCAAAGCACTTCATGATTATGAGGTCAGAGCCACTGGACAGTAGTGATTAAGGCACACTGTAATTGTTTTCTTAGGTACCAGGATGATGGTGGCCTTCTTGAAAGTGGTGGGAACTGGCTTGTAGGAGGGAGAGGTTGAAGATGTCAGTGAATACCTCCGCCAGCTGCTCAGCAGATCTTGGTGCACGGCCGGTGAATCTGTCTAGGCCTGTTGTTTCCTTGCATTGACTCCCAAGAAGGCCAGTCTGACGGAGGGAACAGCTGTATGTAGGGCAGATGACACCATGCTGTTGGCAGTTTGCTCAAGCCAAGCATAGAAAGCATTAAGTGCATCAGGGAGGAATGTGTCTATTTGCTATCTTGCTCTGCTTCATTTTGTATCCTGTAACATCGTTTAGGCCTTGCGACAGGTGGAAGGTGCTTGTATGGTTGATTTGGGACTCTAACTTGGTCCAGTATTGCCTCTTGGCATCTCTCAAGGCTTTGCAGAGGTCATATCTAGATTCCCTGTATTGGTCTGAGTCATCCTACTTGAATGCTGCATGCCTAGTCTTGAGTAGGGAGTGGATTTCCTGGTGAGACTCATAGAGCTATATTGTCCTACAGCACCAAGATAAGCCCTTTGGCATAAACTGGTCCATGCTAACCCTACTTCTCTGAACTTGGCCCATATCCTTCTAAACCTTTGCTATCCATGTATTTGTCCAAATGCTGTTTAAATGTTGTTAATGTAGACATTAACACTTCTCAACCACTTTTCCTAGCAGCTCATTCCATATGCGTATTACCATCTGTGTAAAAACGTTGCCCCTCAGGTTTCGATGTATTCTTTGCTCTCTTACCTTAAACTGATGCCCTCTTGTCCTCAATTCCCCAAACCTGGGAAAAAGACGGAATGCATTCACCCTATCCGTGCCTCTTATACATTTCTATAATATCCCCCCTCAGACTCCTACGCTCTAAAGAAAAATGTTCTAGCTTGTTCAACCTCTCCACATAATTCAGTCCCTTGAGTCCTGGCAACATCTTGTGAATTTCCTCTGCACTCTTTCCAGTTTAATAACATCCTTCCTATTGCAAGGTGACCAAAACTGAACACAGTACTCTAACTGCAGCCTCACCAACGTCCTGTACAACTGTAACATAACTGCCCAATTTCTATACTCAATGCCGTGACTGATGAAGGTCAGTGTACCAAAAGCCTTCTTCACTGCCCTGTCTACGTGTGACTCCACTTTCAGGGAACCATGTACCTGAACTCCAACGTCCCTCTGTTCCCCTACACTCCTTAAGGCCCTATCATTCACCATGAAACTCCGACTTTAATTTGATTTTTCAAAAATTCATCATCTCACACATCTTTATTAAACTCCATTTGTCATTTGTGGACCCAGTTCTCCAGCTGATCAAGATCCTGTTGCAATTTCTGATAACCTTCCTCACGGTCCACATTACCGACTATTTTAGTGCCATCTGCAAACTTACTAATCATGCCTTATACATTCTCATCCAAAATCACTGATATAGATAACAAACAGCAATGGGTGCCGCACTGACCCCTGAGGCACATCACACAGGCTCAAATCTGACAAGCATCCTTCCAGTATTACTCTCTGCTTCCTACCATCAAGCCCACTGTGTATCCAATTGTGTATCCAATTTGCCAGCTCTCCCTGGGTTTTATGTGATCTAACCTTCCAGAACAGCCTACCATATGGAACTTTATCAAAGGCCTTTTTGAAATCCTCGTAGTCTACGACTACTGGTCTGCCCTCAGCAACCTTCCTGGTCACTTCACCAAAGGATTCTAACTAATCTGAGAGGCATGATCGTCCACGTATGAAGCCATGCTGACTACTTCTAATCAAACCCTGTCTTTCCAAGTGCATATATATCTTATTCTGTAGAATCTTCTCAAGAAACTTATCTACCTGAGATGTTAAGGTTACTGGTCTTTGGTTCTCAGGTTTTTCTTTGCAGCCCTTCCTAAATAAGGGTACAATAGTCGCTACCCTCTAGTCTTCCGGGACCTTACCTGTGGCTAATGATGATGCAAATATATCAGCCAGGGTCCCCACAATTTCTTCTCTAGCTTCTTGCAGGGTTCTTGGATAGATCTGATCAGGACCAGGAGATTTATTCACCTTCATACATTCTAGTGTTTCCAACACATCCTCTACTGTGATATGGACTGTCCCCAAGATATCGCCACTAACTTCCCTGAATTCCCAAATCTTCATGTCCTTCTCCACGGTAAGCACAGAGAAGAAATATTCATTGAAGACCTCTCCCATCTCCAGCAGTTCTACACATACATGTCCACTTTGGTCCTTGAAGGGTTCTATTCTCCCTCCAGTTAATCCTTTTCCTTGAATATACTTAAATAATAATCTCTTTGGATTCACATTAATCTTGTCAGCCAAAGCTATCTCATGCCTCCATTCAGCCCTCCTGATTTCCTTTTTCAGTAAACTCCTGTATCCCGATATACCTCCAGGGATTCCCTTGATCACAGCTGTCTGTACCTGAGCCATGCTTCTTCCTTTTTTCTGGTCAAAGCCTCAAAATCTCTTGTCATCGAGGATTTCCTACTCATGCCAACCTTGTCATTCACCCCGACAGGAACTTACAGACCTCAGACTCTAGCTATCACATTTTTAAAGTGAGGTCCCTTTGACTGCAAACAAACTATTCCAATCAACCCCTGCAAGATCCCGTTTAATGCCATCAAAATTAATAGAACTATGGTCACTGGTCCCAAAGTGCTCCCCCACTGTCACCTCAGTCACTTGTCCTGCCCTATTTCCCAAGTGTAGGTCATGTCTTTCCCCTTCTGAGTAGGACCCTCTATATGCTACTTGAGGAAACTTTCCTGAACACATTTAACAAATTTCAGCCTATCTAAGCCCTTAACATGATGTCAGTCTCAGTCTATGTTAGGAAAATTAAAAGCCCCCACTATAACAACCCTATTGCTCCTGCAAGTCTCCACAAACTCCCTGCATATTTGTTCCTCTAATTTCCTTTGAGTATGTGGGGGCCTATAGTACAACCAAAATAACATCACAAACTCTTCATACAAGTTGTACAATTGGGAGAACACCCGGATTGGCTTCTTTGGCATGCAGTCCTCCAATCACTTGCTAATGAAATCTGTGATTATGGTGGCATATGTGTCTAGGTTGTCTGCTGAGTTCTAGTTCACTGATTCCAAGCTGTCCCGGAGAAGCTCTTCCACTGCCTCAGACCAGTGCTGTATTACCTTCTGTGAAGGATCCTCCCAGGATCCACCAGGGTCATCCAGAGGTGTCTAAAATGAACTTGTTGGTGCAAAAGTATGTCTGGTGTCCAGGATTGGATGCAGACATTGGTGGGGCAATGTCCAGAGTACCAACAATGACAAATTACCGCAAGCAATTCCCTACATTTGTGGGAATGGCTGCACTTTTAAACCTAAATTCTAAGCCGGTAAAAACTGCTAATAATTTTTTTTAAAATCTCTTACAAGTGTGAGGATCCTACAAACATCCAGGCCCAAGTACTACCAATGCTAGATTCGCAGGCCCAATACAAACCTACCGGCTTCCCACAGGACCCGTGAGGATACATGGAACCAAAGTTGGAACCACTCACCCTGCAGCAACACAACCCCTTGACGACCCAACCTATCCCAAACCGGAATGAATCTGGCCCCAAAGTGACTCATCTCTGAGGAGGCCCAACAGCCCAGACCCAGTCCCCTTTCCCACAGCTACTCAATCCCAAGGAGGCTCAGCCCAATTGGACTCGACTCATTTACCTTCTGGAGCAGCAGACTTGCAGCATTGACACCTGGGACCGTCCAGGAGCAAGGATCCTACTGTTGTGACCTGTCCCACAGGTGACCAGTCCAGTCGAGTCCAGACCCAATCTCTGACCTTGCAGCGTCCCGCCCTGGGAGAGGCCCTACCTGACTGGACCCAACTCACTTACTTACTGGAGCAGCAGACATGCTTCACTGATATTCGATACTGTCCAGATGCAGGAAACCTAAAGAAAACAGGGAAGACACTCTGGCCTGCAGGTGAGACAGAAACAATGTAATTTCAAACTTATAGGAAACATCTGAGCTTTGAAAACAAAATGGATGAACTCAGATCTAGACTTACCTTCCAGAGAGAACTGAGAAACTGCTGTGTGCTCTGTTTTATGAAGACTAGCTCACTTCTGCCATACCTGATTGTGGCTTGTAAGCTGAAGGGTTCTCCACACATTGCATGGACTGCACAACTTCCTTAGATAGGGCAGAGGGTGGAGAGGTATACTTCTGGATCAACACTTCCTGGTGCTCAGACGTTGCGACTCTGGTGAGCCACTGCTCCCAGGACCTAGAATACCTTACAGTGAAATGCTGTCCCTACTAACTACCATGTAATTTCACCTCCACAATTTTGACAGCAGTCTACATATAACCCCAGGCAGATGTGAAGAATGTGTTGAAATTTATACTGCTGCAAACACTTTGGAGAAAAAAATTCCCTGAGGTCTTGTTCATCGTGGCTGGTGATTTCAACCAAGCTAACCTCAAGAGGGTGCTGCCAAATACAACCAACATGTGTCCTGCTTCAGAGGACTGAACACCCTGGATCACTGCTTCACAATCAAAGACACTGCTTCATTCACATTCACACCTTCGAAAATCAGATCACAACTCTGTGTTCCTCCTCCCAGCTTGCAAGCAGAAAGTGAAATGGGAAAATCCTTCACAGAAAGTAGTACAATGCTTGGAATCAGTGGCTTATACCATATTCAAGAACTCGGCAGACAACCTGGAGTAGTACGCTGCCACTGTCACGGATTTCATTACAGTGCGTGGATGACAGCTTCCACATGGGTAGTCCCCAGCTGAACCCTTGAATGAACCAGGAAGTCCACTGCCTATGGAAGATGAGGCATGCAGCATTCGAGTTGGACAACTCAGACCTATGCAGAAATACAGATATGATCTAGAACATAGAACATAAAACATTACAGCACAGTACAGGCCGTTCGGCCCTCGATGTTGCGCCGACCTGCTATACCAATCTGAAGCCCATCTAACATACACTATTCCATGTACGTCCATATGCTTATCCAATGACGACTTAAATGCACCTAAAGTTGGCAAATCTACTACCGTTGCAGGCAAAGCGTTCCATTCCCTTACTACTCTCTGAGTAAAGAAACCACCTCTGACATCTGTCCTATATCATTCACCCCTCAATTTAAAGCTATGCCCCCTCGTGCTCGCCATCACCATCCTAGGAAAAAGGCTCTCCCTATCCACCCTATCTGACGCTCTCATTATTTTATATGTTTCAATTAAGTCACCTCTCAACCTTCTTCTCTCTAACGAAAACAGCCTCAAGTCCCTCAGCCTTTCCACGTAAGACCTTACCTCCATACCAGGCAACATCCTAGTAAATCTCCTCTGCACCCTTTCCAAAGCTTCCACATCCTTCTTATAATGCGGTGACCAGAACTGTACGCAATACTCCAAGTGCGGCCGCACCAGAGTTTTGTACAGCTGCAGCATAACCTCTTGGTTCCGGAACTCAATCCCTCTATTAATAAAAGCTAAAACACTGTATGCCATCTTAACAGCCCTGAGAACCTGGGTGGCAACTTTCAAGGATCTGTGTACATGGACACCGAGATCTCTCTGCTCATCTACACCACCAAGAATCCTACCATTAGCCCAATACTATGCCTTCTGGTTACTCCTACCAAAGTGCATCACCTCACACTTGTCTGCATTAAACTCCATTTGCCACCTCTTTGCCCAGCTCTGCAGCTTATCTATGTCTCTCTGCAACCTACAGCATCCTTCGTCACTATCCACAACTCCACCGACCTTAGTGTCATCTGCAAATTTACTAACCCATCCTTGTACGCCCTCATCCAGGTCATTTATAAAATTGACAAACAGCAGTGGACCCAACACCAACCCTTGCGGTACACCACTAGTAACTGGTCTCCAGGATGAACATTTCCCATCAACTACCACCCTCTGTCTTCTTTCAGCAAGCCAATTTCTGATCCAAACTGCTATATCTCCCACAATTCCATTCCTCCACATTTTGTACAATAGCCTACTGTGGGGAACCTTATCGAACACCTTGCTGAAATCCATATACACCACATCAACCGGTTTACTCTCACCTACTTGTTTGGTCACCTTCTCAAAGAACTCAATAAGGTTTGTGAGGCACGATCTTCCCTTCATAAAACCGTGCTGACTATCCCTAATCAATTTATTCTTTACTAGATGATTATAAATCCTATCCCTCATAACCTTTTCCAACACTTTACTAACAACTGAAGTAAGGCTCACTGGTCTATAATTACCAGGGTTGTCTCTACTCCCCTTCTTGAACAGGGGAACCACATTTGCTATCGTTCAGTCATCTGGCACTATTCCTGTAGACAATGATGAGTTAAAGATCAATGCCAAAGGCTCAGCAATCTCCTCCGTGGCTTCCCAGAGGATCCTAGGATAAATCCCATTCGGCCCAGGGGATTTATCTATCTTCACCCTCTGTAGGATTTCAAATACCTCTTCCTTGTGAACCTCAATCCCACCTAGTCTAGTAGCCTGTATCTCAGTATTCTCCTCGACAACATTGTCATTTTCTAGATTGAATACTGTTGAAAAATATTCATTTAGCACTTCCCCTATCTCCTCTGACTCCACACACAACTTCTCACTACTACCCTTGATTGGCCCTAATCTTACTTTCGTCATTCTTTTATTCCTTAAATACCTATAGAAAGCCTTAGGGTTTACCCTGATCCTATCCGCCAACAACTTCTCATGTCTCCTTCTGGCTCTTCTGAGCTCTCTCTTTAGGTCTTTCCTGGCTACCTCATAGCCCTCAAGCGCCCTAACTGAGCCTTCACATCTAATCCTAACATAAGCCTTCTTCTTCCTCTTGGCCAGAGATTCCACTTCCTTTGTAAACCACGGTTCCCGCGCTCTACCGCTTCCTCCCTGCCTGACAGGTACATAATTATCTAGGACACACAGGAACTTTTCCTTGAATAAGCTCCACATTTCTAATTTGCCCATCCCCTGCAGTTTCCTTCCCCTCCTATGCTCCCTAAATCTTGCCTAATCTCATCGTAATTGCCTTTCCCCCAGCTATTACTCTTGCCCAGTGGTGTACACCTATCCCTTTCCATCACTAAAGTAAACATAACAGAATTGTGATCACTATCACCAAAGTGCTCACCTACGTCCAAATCTATCACCTGGCCGGGCTCATTACCCAGTACCAAATCTAATGTGGCTTCGCCCCTTGTTGCCTATCTACATACTGTGTCAGGAAGCCGTCCTGCACACACTGGATAAAAACTGACCCATCTCTGCAAAGCCATCACATGCTTCACTTACTGCATTTTCCAATGATAAAGGCAATTGTGAGCCTGGTTGAAGTCTGTTTGGGTTTCAGTTTGTAGGCACTTTTGCACCGTAAGATCATTAATCCCGCATACCAAACCATCTCTCTGCATCTCATTAAGTGTTAAACCGAAACGTTACATGCTACTTTCAGTCGTCTTAACCTAATCAAAAATCACAATATTGATTCCCTTGGTTCTGGAATTGCCAAGTAAAACCGAGAATGTCTCAGAATTAGAGGAGGCTTGGGTTTGTAGCATTCTTTAACTAAATCTGTCAACTCTTGAAAGGTTAGTATTAGGTATTTGGTACCTCAGTGAAAGTAGGCCCCTAATTACAAAAAAAACTGCGGGTCCGAAGCTTTCAAGAGAATTTACTTGTTGCTTTTCATCTGCCCCTGTCATTTGACCAGAAACAATAACACAGTTTTTGCACATACTGGGCCCTGTCTTCGATAGCAGGATCGAAGGAGTAAATTTTCCCAAATAATGACATGATGCCAGGGCCAAACTCAAAGATGACTGTTACAAGCAAATTTGTTTAGGAACATGCTTTTCTCACATTGCAATGAATTAACTCTACAGAGGTCAGCATCCTGTCACCAAGTCAGCCTTTACTTCCATGTGGAAGTCCTTGACACTGATCTAGGTTCCTCAGAGCTAGCATGTGTAACGAACAGAACCTCTGCTTTTAGGGGGAGGTGAGTGCCGTTTGGGGAGGGGTGGGGGAAGGTAGAGTGCTTTATTTCCCCTCCAGTTTTATTTTGACTTGATCCTTACCCTCCCCTTCACTTTTTAAAACAAAAGCATTGCTGGTTCTGTGCTTTGCTTGTTACTGGTTCACTGGCTGCATGGGTATTTTTACTGTGGTGGAAATATTGAATAAAATTATCTTGCTCAAAATAAATTATCAGAACCTCCGACACTTCTGTTTATTTATTTTGTTTGAAATTCTAATCTCCTGGGTTTTTTTTGCTTTTTCCCCTACTCATTGCCTTACAGCAGTAGTACTTTCTTCTCCCCACAGCACCTGTGTTGTGTGCCTATGTAAGTGCAGGAGTCAGTTTAAACGAAAACACAAAGTGCAAGATAATTTTATTTGACATTTCCACCACCAGGAAAAACACCCACGCAACCAACAAACCAGTAATGAGCAAATGCTTACGTGAAAAAAATGAAGGCGAGTGTATGGATCAAGTCAAAAAGGAATTGGAAGAGGAAATAAAGATCTCCACCCCCTGCTGTCCATCTCTCCCTAAAAGCATCAGGAGTGTTGGTGAACTCCACATGCTCCTTTTCCAGGGACATCCAGGCTTGAACATAGCCGCAGAAGAGGAGCAGGCAGTCAGTCTAAGTGACCCCCTCCAAAGCCCACAGTGCACTCAATGACCAGCTTGGCCAGGTCTACAAGGAGATCCTCTGACCTGCCTGCTCCCCCCTGAATCGGATCTCCTAAGATCAGGAACATGGAGCTGAAGTGCAACCAAAAGCAGAGGGTAAGGTCTTTGAGATAACTAAAAGGGAGTGCAAATGCCAATACTCAAAATCCACGTGGTCCACGGACTCCACAGTGCCTCAAGACAAACTGGGAGTCCATAAACTACTGAAATCTGTGGTTGCATGGGACCGCTGCGTGCAACACCCTCTAAATCTGCAACCCCCTCCTCCCCCAAATCCCCACAGAAAGCCCTCCACTGAGGACCTCCAGCGCCCAGTGGTCAATGGGCATGCCAAGGTGAATCTGGGAGGTGGATGAAGGAGAAGAGGTGAATGGTGTACAACAGCAATCCATGCAGGGCCCACCATTTCACCCCTCTACAATCCATTCTATCAATGTTCTGGAGGCGGCTCAGGATGTGCGGTATTGGCTCCCTGGGGCCAATGTGAATTTCCATCTGAGTATGGGTATGCGCACATGGGATCCCACTGCACAGCTGAGTGGATTCCACCACACCATCTTCCAACTGGTGCACAATGTCGGGTCTGAGCAAGGGCAGCGGCCGCAAGCCGGACATCCACTGTCGCCCTGTGTGAACAGAACTTGTAACACTCCTGTTCTTATCTATCAACCAGGGCTCCCCGATTAGACAAGGTTAACGACCCAGTTGGGGAATTCATTTTCTATGAGGTCCACCTGGCTGACCTTGTTACATTTACCACAAAGGGGTCTGAGGAATGAGGGCTAGAAGGCCAAATATTGAACAATGTAACTCGAACAAAGTCTCAGGCAATTTAAGTGGGCATTTGCATCAGCTTGTCTTGGCACTTGACAGCCTCTGTGGCTACTCCCAATCTGAGCCCAACCCTGCACTATGCCACTCTGCCTGTAACAAAGATCACACTGTTTGCAATACTTTTCCACCCAAGACAGGTATGCTGAACCAGGAAAGTTATCAACCTGAATTGCCACCTCAAAATTCATTGGGTTAAAATCTGGGCTTCACATTCTAACATGGAGGTGAATGAACTTTCCTGTGTTGTAGTTAGGTTGGAGAATTGGGTCTGTTAATATCAAAAAGGAGGCTGAGAAGGGAATTTGATAGAGTTGTCCACAATCAACAGGAGACAATATGGAATAGATGGAAAGAGTTTCTCCCCATTGATAGGAGACTTGAGAACCAGAGAACACAGATTTAAAGGAATTAACAAAAGATTCAAAAGCAACATGACGAAAACCTTGCTCAGTGAGTGGTTTGGATCTGCAGTTTGCTATCTGAGATTATGGAGGAGGCAGATTCAATCAAGACTTGCAAAACTGAATTTGAGACAAGGAAGTAGTGCACTATGGGAAAAAGAGGGGGGTATGAAACAAGCCGAGTTACTCTAATGAGAGCTAGCATAGATCAGACAAGCTGTCAAGCCTCTTTTTATAATGTGGTGGGAAGAATAATGGAATCTCTACCAAAGGAGGGAACAAATGAACATCTATAAATGGGAAATATAACAATGAATAACGAGAACATAATTTCAAAAAATTGTTTTTCTTGAGCAATCTTAATGATTTTTTGGAAGAGGTAATGTATAGAAAATGGTAATGCGGTCAATGTAATTTATCTTAATGAATGAATGAAGAAGGTCAGAGAACTCGGGTGACTGTTTGAGTGGAGTTTGCACTTTCTCCCCGTGTCTGCGTGGATTTCCTCCGGGTGCTCTGGTTTCCTCCCACATTCCAAAGATGTGCAGGCTCAGTGGATTGGCCATGCTAAATTGCCCGTAGTGTTCAGGGATGTGTGGGTTATAGGGGGATGAGTCTGGGTGGGATGCTTCAAGGGGCAGTGTGGACTTGTTGGGCTGAAGTGCCTGTTTCCACACTGTAAGGAATCTAATCTAATGGGGGAGGGGGTCTGGGCAGGGCATGGTCAGCATTTGGGAACAAGGCGCAAAATGGATTGCTGCTGGGCTTCAGGACAGAATGAAGGTGGTAGGTGTAAATGGGAGTTGGTCAGAGTGGCAGAAAAATTGGATATCCTAAAGGTTGAGATTAGTGGTAATGTACTGACATGGATATATACAACTGTTCAGCAGAAAGTAAAAACAAAGAATAAGAACAAATAGATCTTTTTCTGAGTGGGATGCGGTGACCACTGGAATACCGTAAAGATCAGTGCTTGGAGCCCAGCTATTCAAAATATATTAATGATTCAGATGCAGGAACTAAATGTCAATGAGAAATGTTGGGTAGGAGGGTGCACTGTGAGGAGGATGCAGAGGTGCTTCAGTATGATTTAGACAAGTTAAGTAAATAGGCAAATGCACGGCAGATGACGTATAATGTGGATAAATATGAGGCTAATCCATTTTGGCAGCAAAAACAGGAAGGCAAACTATTAACTGAACGGGTATAGATTGGGAAAAGGGCAGCTGCAATGAGACCTGGGCGTCCTTCTGTACCAGTTACTGAAAGTAAGGGCACAAGGTGGTGAAGGCAGCAAATAGTATTTTGGAATCGTAGTGAGACCTGAATACAGGAGCTGGGATGTCTTGTTGTAATTCTACAGGACGTTGGTGAGACCAGACCTGGAAAACTGTGCGCAGCTCTGTGTCCTCATCTAATGAAAGATGTTCTGGCTAAAGAGGGGTGCAAGAATGGTTCAGCAGACTGATTCGAGGGGTGGCAGGACTGATGCAGAAGGCTGACTTGATTGGCTTGGACCTTATTCAATGAAGTTTAGAATGAGGGCTGATCTCATATAAAGCTATAAAAATTTTAACCAGGACCAGACAGGCTGAATGAAAACAGAATTTGTTGGAAAAGCTCAGCAGGTCTGGAAGCATCTGTGCAGAAAAAAATCAGAGTCAATGTTTTGGTCCAGTGACCCATCCTCAGAACTTAGACAGGGTGAACAGAGGAATGATGCTGAATGGTGGAGCGGGCTCGAAGGGTTGAATGGCCTACTCCTTCTCCTATTTTTTAAAATTTCTCTCTAAGTAGGCAATGGTATTCCATAAGAATCAGTTTACATTAATGATTTGGATTTAGAATTAAAATACAATTGCTAAATTTATGTATGAATGGGGGAGCAGTCAGTAGTGAGGAGGACTACAACAAATTACAGGAGAACATTAATGAACACGCAGAATGAAGGAAGGATCTCTTGCAGACCCACTCTAGGCTCAGATCAAATATTAACTGCAAACAGAAAATCTGTAACTTCAGGATCTTTTTCAAAATAAACAGAACACAGTCAACAGTGTGAAGCTGGATGAACACATCAGGTCAAGCAGCATCAGAGGAGCAGGAAAGTTTGACATTTGGGGTCAAGACCCTTCTTCAACACCGTTCTTCTTCACCCCACATCCCTGCTGGGCTCCTCCAGCTCCACACTGTGGCTTGGATTTTGGGGCTCAGGGTGTTTGATGTTCTGGCGGTGGCCACTGATGAGGCTACTGGTCCTTATTACCAACAGATCTCGGTATGTAGAGCTCTGTTACTGGGTTCCTGATGCTGGGACAAGACCTGATGCTGGTCTGTTGACTGTCTCATCAGAATGGAGAACCACCAGACCTCTCAGGGAAGAGCACAACACAGGAGTCAGCGGCTGGGACCCGTGTTGCCAACACAAAATTATATCCACAGAGTGATCTATTGTTTCTTTCTGTTTAAGGCAAGGCAGTCTTCCTTCAGGTCGGTGCCTCCAAACCCTGATTCCTGACCTCTCTGCCACGTCAAGTGCGGGGAGTGGTCCAGGGTCACAGGCTCACCCCTACCTCGACCCTACTCCAAGGCTCAATAACAGAAAGATCTATTCCAGGAGCCTCCAAGTCTTGGATTATACCAGACTCAACTAAAACATTGACTAAAATGTCAGGCTCCCCAGGCGGCAACGGTTCGGAAACCTGCTGCGCTCCCAGCACCGGGCCACCTTCCGTGTCAGGGAAAAAATCCCCAGTAAGGGGCAGGTGTGCTCGGTATAAAGACCTGGAAGGGAGCACCCTCAGGGTAACCCTGCACTCTCTAGTGGAACCTAGAGGCCTACCAGTTTGTGTGGCATCGGCAAGGTCTCAGTGGCCACGCTCAACTCAGCCTCTGAGCTGCCTTGCCCAGTTGTGGAGGACTGCAGGGGCAGCTTTGTAACCCCTCTCCATGTGAGGAGAGAAAGGGATTTTCAGGGGACATTACTCCCTCATCACTGGGGGAAGGTACTGGCCTCCCACTGTCTCTCTGACCTGAAGCAGTTGTGCCTTTTCTGAAAGGGTAGGAGACAAGAGACAGTTCTCTTTTTCCACCATCCTGCTGCCTCCCTCTTCAAACTGTTCTCCCGTTTCCCTTATCCCTCATGAGTTTTGGGACACATGAGGGACCAGGGGAAACTGGGGCACTGCCTGCTCACTCGCACTTTCTTCATTGATGGGCCCTGGTACCATGCTTTCCTGACTGGCCTAGAATGCTATCCTTTGAGGGGGATCCCTCCCCAGTCAGGGAACTGATGGTGTCAAGTTCATCCAGGGAATCCTCCTGGATTCTGCTCCTGAATACTTAGCCTTTCTCAGGGCTTTCCTCCCCTGCAGACACTGTCCTCCCACCCCACTGATGTTCAGGAACCAAGGCAGCTCCCTCCTGCAGTGGGTGAAAGGGGATGAAGCGGTGGGGTGGGCTCGGGCTCGCAAGGGAAGGGGTGACAATGCCAGCTGCAGCCGCTCGGATGTTGACAGGGTAGTTCCTCAGGAGGTCCTCCATCTCATTGTAGGCATGACACCGCACACCCTCCAATGACCAGTCAACCCAATATGCTTCACTCTAGTGCTCAATGGTGAAGTTACCCTCGGTGACCTTTTCCTAGGCAAGGCAGATAAGAAACTGTCACTGGAAGGGGTAGACATGTCTTAGGCGGACCTCCTTCAGACCAAGCAGTAGCAGCACCACGCCCGACCTCACGTCCCTGAGCTGACAGAGGTGGGGGGGATGGAGGAGGAGGAGGAGCTCAGTTGGAACAAAGGGTGGGATGTTCAATAAATGACCCTCTGAGCAAATACTTCAGAGGATTGACAGGGGAGAATGTCCCACAGACAGTAAGCACGTTCTCCATGGCGAGGTGTACTGTCCACTCAGTCATCAGGAAGAACACTGCCTTCCCATACATCTTCTACGCAGCAACAATGGGGGGGAGGGGGGAGCTGCTGACTACCCCCACCTCAATGGTCATGTTAGGGTGAATGTAACAGTTCATCTCAAACTGTTCTGTCAAATAAGGGTGACAAGGTACCCAGGGGGAGAGGTGGTGGTGGTCGGAGTTGGGGGAGATAACCCACAGTGGATTTTGGTTTAGAGGGTCCCACGGTCACCACCATTCCTCCCAAACCATAACCAACACCTCTCCTCACACAAACATTAAGTAGATGAAACTGAGAAAGTCACCTGCCAGCCCAGTCACCTCAGGCAGCCATGAACCAACCCACAGGCCCAAAACAATCAATCAATCTCTAATGCCCAGAAGCATAGTCACTGGCAGTAAGCAGGCCACAGTCACAAAGTAATAACCAGGAGATTGCTCAGGCTTCAAACAGCTCTAGATCCCAGGTTCCAAAATACAGTCACTCACTGTAAGTGATCAGGCTCCAAGTGATTAATGTCCAGGCCTGAATGCCCCAGCTGAAGAAGCATTCCAACTCTAGGAACAAGCATCCTTGGCACCAGCCAGACAAAGACGCAGGCTACCATACTACTCAGGGCAGCAGCAAGTCCCAAGTTTGAGTCCTTCCAGGCAGGAAGACTGCAGCACCTGAAACCCAGGCTCTGGTTTCAATTAGCTCCAACTAACAGGTTGCCACTCCAGCCTCTAAGTTTCAATAACAGCAGAATGCAGACTGCCAATGCTCTGCCCTCTACAGAGAAATCAACCATTCAACACGTCCCTCAGTCTCCTACCTTCAAGCCAATTTTGTATCCAATTAACAACTCCCCCTGGATCCCATGTGTTCTAACCTTACTAACCAGTCTACCATGTGGAACCTTGCCCAACATTTTGCTGAAGTCCATATGGACAACATTTACCACTATGCCATCAAACTACTTTGTCACCTCCTCAAAAAACTCAGTCAAGTTAGTGCAACACAATTTCCCATGCAGAAAGCCTTGCTGACTATCCCTAATCAGTCCTTGTCTTTCCCAATGCATAAAATCCTGTCGCACAGAATCCTCTCCAACAACTTACCCACTGATGTAAGGCTTACCAGTCTATAGTTTCTTTGATTTTCCTTACATATAGATGATATAGATATCCCAGCAAGGGGCCCAGCAATCTGTTCCCTAGCTTTCACAAAGTTCTGGGAAACACTTGATCAAGTCCTTTCTATGTTTTAATATATCCAGAACCTCCTCTTCTGTCATATGAACTCTTTTCAAGATGTCACCATTTATTTCTCCATGTTCCCTAGCTTCCATGTCCTTCTCCACAGCAAATACTGATGCAAGGTATTTGTTTAGTATCTCATTCATTTCCTGTAGCTCGACACATAAATGGCCACTTTGATCTTTATTCTCCCCATTCTCTCCCTAGTTATCCTTTTGCTCTTAATGTATTGCTCTTCGGACTCTCCTTAACTCCACTTGCCAAAGTTATCTCATGTCCCCTTTTTGCCCTCCTGATTTCCCTCTTAAGTATACTCCTACTGCCCTTATACTCTTCTAGGGATTCACCTGATTCCTGCTGTCTAGATCTGATAGGTGGCTCCTTCTTTTTCTTGACCAGAGCCTCAAATTCTCTAGTCATCCATCATTCCCTACAGCCTTGCTGTTCACACTATCAGGAACATATTGTCTCTGAACTCTTGTTATCTCATTCTTAAAATGTTTTCCAACTGTCCCTTTACCTGCAAATAACTCCTCCAACCAACTTTTGAAAGCTCCAGTCTAATATTGTCAAAATTGGTCTTACTCCAATTTAGAACTTTAACCTTTTGATCAGTTCTATCCTTTTCCATGTGGAGGAAAGAAGCAGTCGCTGTTTTGGGTATTACCCTTCTTCTGGGCTGAAGAAGGGTAATACTCAAAACGTTGACTGCTCCTTTCCTGCAAATGCTGCCTGGCTTGCTGTGTTCTTCCAGCTTCCTGTTTGTCTACCTTGGATTTCAGCATCTGCAGTTTTGTTGTCTCTATCCTTTTCCATAGCTATTTTAAAACAAAATTGAATTATGATCGCTTGCCTCAATGTATTCCCCACTGACACCTCAGGCACTTGCCGTGTCTTATTTCCCAACAGAATGTCAAATATTGCTCTTTCTCTAGCAGGTACACCCACATTTTGAATTGGAAAGTTTTCTTGCATGCACTTAACAAATTCCTCCCCATCAAAGACCTTAACACTGGATAGTCACAGTCTATGTTTGGAAAGTTAAAATTCCCTAACATTACAGCCCTATTTTTCTTACAGATATTTGAGATCTACTTATGTAATTGTTTCTGAATTTCCTGCCAGGTATTGGGGGCATATAATACGATACTAACAAGGTGATCATCCCTTTCTTATTTCTAATTTCTAGCCAAATAACTTCACTGGACAGTCTCCTAGGAATATCCTCCCTAAGTACAGTGGCAATGTTCTCCCTAATCAAAAACGTCTCCTTTCTTGCCTCCCTTTCTATCTTCCCTGTACCCCACAGCATTAAGCTGCCAGTCCTGCCCATTCTTGAGCTACATTTCTGTAATAGCTATGATATCCTAGCCAAGTGTTCCCAACCATGCCCTAAGTTAATTGTGGAAAAGTGTGAATTAATTCACTTTGGGAGGGCTAATGAGGAAAATGATTAGGGTATGAATGGCAGGATTCTGAAAAGTACTAGAGATCAAAGTGACAGTGGTGTGCACATCCACAGATTCCCTTGGGTATCAGCTCACGTGTTAAAGTGGTTAAGAAGGCATATGAGATATGTTATTAGCTGAGACATAGCATACAAGAACAAGATGATTATTTTAGACCAATATAAAATCCTGCTTAGGCCACAATTGAAGTACTGTGTGTGGTTCTGGTTACCACATTATAGGACGGATTGATTGCAATAGAGAAGATGCAGAGAATATTTACCAGGATGCTGTCTGGGCTGGAGGGTCTGAGTTTTGAGGAAAGATTGGATAGGCTGAGGCTGTTTTCATTGGAGCGGCAAAGGTTGATAGAGGTGTATAAGATTAGGAGTCATACATCTGGTGAATGAGAAGACATATTTTCCATCAGTAGAATGGTGAACATCCAGAAGATGTAGAATTAAGGTAACAGATAGAAGGCTAAAAGGAGAGTTGAGAAGAAATTCTTTAATTCAGAGAGTGATGGGAGTCTGGAACTCACTGTCTTTGGGGCTGTGGGCCAAAAGCTGGAAAAAGGGATTGGTGTAGTCAGATCTTTATTGACTGGTGTAGACAATATGAGTTGAATGGCCTTCTGTGCTGTGAACATCTATAAGACTATGAGATTGAATTAATGGACAGTCATATTTTCACTAATTGCGCTGATGTGTGACATTGGTTTCCACTGTTGATTTCACATCTTAATGAAGAAAGGAAATATATACAGCTTTTGGGCTAGGCTGGACACTTCACTTACCCAATGATTGCTGAAGTTTGTTGTAATGACAGCTGGTCCCAAGGATCGAGCAGGATTCATGCTGCACCCAGTAAATCCAATCTGCAAGCAGTGTAGAACAGCAGAGTGAGAGGCTGCCAGACCTTTGACAGGCCAAAACATAGAGACATTTTAAGAGAAATCTGGATCATACTACATCCAGATTGCATTTTTGTCGTAAAGGAGCTAAAATCCTGCATTTTAAATGGCTGCTGTAATTATTGGAACAGAAACAGGAGCCTTAGGTAAATGAATAATCTGTGCATTCAAACAACTCAGGCATTTCCAATACGGTTCCAATAACTAGGATCATGAGATACAAAAACAGACATATACCAATCACTCTTTGGGCAACAAATTTAATGATAACCCTTAATTCTGGGGAAAGCAGGATTATACAAGATTAATTATTTAGAACATAGAACAATAGAGTGCAGACCAGGCCCTTCAGCCCTCGATGTTGCGCCGACCTGTGAACTAATCTAAGCCCCTCCCCCTACACTATCCCATCATTATCCATATGCTTATCCAAGGACTGTTTAAATGCCCCTAATGTGGCTGAGTTAACTACATTGGCAGGCAGGGCGTTCCACGCCCTTACCACTCTCTGAGTAAAGAACCTGCCTCTGACATCTGTCTTAATTCTATCACCCCTCAACTTGCCCCGTCATACAAGCTGACGTCACCATCCTCGGAAAAAGAGTCTCACTGTCCAACCATAGTTATAGAGGACATTGCCCCAGCAGATGTTGGGCACCTGGAACTCACTGCCTAAGGATAGTAGAGACAGAAAGCCACACCACAATTTAATAAAACACTCTGATGTGTACTTTTATGTCAGTCATAAATTCAAAGGAATTTTCCATGCTTCAGAGAGCTTGGGCTTGCAACAACAATAGTTCCAGCAATTTCTATTTTGTTGGGTGTGTAACACTTTTTGCTGTGTTCTGCCCACATTGTAGCTTGCCCAGGGTTGTATTCTCCCCAGTCTGTTCTCTGTCCCAGCTGTATTTGCCTCGGGATTGTTGTGCCATGGGTGTGGAATTAAGAAACTATATATTCAGTCTACAAAAATTAATTGTGACACTCTAAGAATAAAAGCAAAAATGTATCATTCTTACTGCCACTAAATGTCCAAGGGTCACAGATGCTCCAAGGGCCACATGCACAGACCCTTCAAAGTTGCTTTCCTTGTGTGAGATGGTTAATACACACATGACAAGCTGGAAGGTAACAATGATTTCTACTCCCAGGGCCTGGATCTGTGTAACTCCTGGAGAAGGCTGTAGAGTAAATGACAGCAGTTAGAAAATCATAGGGATTTAAACAACAATTCTCATGGCTTCTAAAATTTTCAAACTATTTTTAGTTCATAACATTAGTAGATTTTATGGTGCATTAACTTCTGGATGAACTATAAACTTCTAGCATCATGACAAGCAGTGTATATAATCTACAAGATGCATCAATTCATCAGGAATCCCTCAACAGTACCTTTCAAACACACAAACTTAGCCATCCAGAAGAACAAGTTGTGTGGGAACATCATCACCTTCAGGTTCCCCCTCCAAGCCACTTGTCATTCTGACCTGGAAACATATCACCGTTCTTCCTCAGTTACGGGGTCAAAATCGTGGAATTTCCTCTGGTACAGCATTGTGGGTATCCCTACTCTTCATGGATTGCAATGGTTCAAAAAGGCTGCTCATTTCAATGATACGTAGAGGTGGACAATTAATTCTGAACTTGCTCAAATCCCAGGAATGAATAATTAATTGAAATTAGTTATCAAGTATTGTCAAGCGGAGAAATAATGCTGACTGTGTTGTAGTTTGGGATTTGGGATGATGTTGCCAATGAGAATGCTATTTAATCTTCTACAGTCTATATGAATTATTCACCACAACGTAACCTCTTCATTTGGTCCATGTTAAATATTGACACCTTTCCCTGACAGAATTTCTCTGATAACCATTGTGTAAATTTTAACAATAGTCAGATATCAAATAGGATGAATGGGCAATGTACGGACATTGATAACAGGCCTGAAATTCACCAAGGCTTGTGAAGATTTCAGTGGTCAGTGTTAACACAGCTCACCAATGACTGTGACTCATAACAATTGGTGATGAAATGGCTTCAAGCCCAAAGTAAGGCATTTTTGGGGAAGGGTGGTTTGGTAATCCTGGAAGGAAGAAATTCCAGGTTGAGAGTGTTTGGAAAATTCTGTAAAAGTTAAGCAGTTTGGTCTGGGATGAAAGAGGGGTGCAGAATTATAATCCTGTGTGGGGATGGAAACAGTTCCATGGTGGGGGTGATGTCGTTTACTTCAGGGGATGAAGTTTGGTGTAGGAGCCTCGGGAATGGTCCTGCATGGGCAAGAGGCATGGTTGATTTGAGGTCAGGTCCAGTGACGTTTAAAGTTCGGGTAGGTGTGATGGTCCTGAATAAGCATGTGGATCATATGAAAGCTGCAAACTCACAAATGGTGTGGAAATAAAATGTGTCTGGCATCTCGACTACCTTTCTGACTGTTCCAGAACTCCTGGATTCTCTGTTTCTGGAAGCTGAGATGGACACGGTGGACATCACCACCTTAATGCCTTTGCTGCCTGAAGAGGAGAATGAATTTCTTTCGAGATGATCCAGGCACAAGAGGGGAGCTACTGTGCATTATATGCTGCCCATATCTGAAGCAGAGTTGGAGGAACATGGCCTGGTGTTAAAATGCTCCAGGAGTTACCAAACAAAAGGACCGGCTTATGTCCCAGACTCAGAGGGACAGGGATATAGTGATTGTAACAAGGTCAACCAAGTGGACATCATAGAATATGAGTTCCCAGACTGGGGCTGTTAACCTAGTTGAATCAGAGACACCAAGCTGACAAGTAAAAATAGGGGTGTTAGACTCTGGGAGAACTGGCTCGGAGGGAGCTGGATCAGTGTCAAGGATTCTCTGCATGTAAATATAGAGTGACTTGATGCTTGGATACCAGCCTCTGTGGAGTTATTTCAGAGATGACAGGTAAGGTCTGCTCCTCCAAGTTTGAAAGTCTCTGCTGGGCCTGCTCGTGCATTTTTTTAAGTATTTATGTGCGTAATGGTGGCTTCAACTTCTGCCTCATAAACTTTAGAGGTATGTGGATGAACATTTGAAATGTCATAATGTTCAAACCTATTTGCCAAGTACTGGAAAGTGGGGTTAATGTCAATCATATCATCAATACAGCGTGGAAACAGGTCATTTGGCCCAAAAAATCCATACTGGCTCTCTGAAAAGCATCCCAACCGAATCACTTGACTTTTACAGAATTTTCAATACCCTCTCACCCTGGGATTTATTTTCCTTTCAGGGTTACCAAACCACCCCTTCCCCAAAATGCTTTACTTTGGGCTTGATGCTATTTCAGCATCAATTGTTTAGTCACAGTGATTGGTGAGCTATCTGTAAACACTCAGAGAGAGCAAGAACTGCTGATGATGGAGTCAGAGATATGACAGTGTGGAGCTAGAGGAACACAGCAGGCCAGCAGCATTAGGCAGCCAGGAGCATCCCGACCTGAAACGTCAACTTTTCTGCTCCTCAGATGCTGCCCACAGAAAGCTTCACCCATAACCCTGCACTTCCCAAGGCTGATCCACCTGACCTACACATTCTTGAACACTGTCAGCAATTTAGCATGGCTAATCCACCTAACTTACACATCCTGGGATAATGGGGGGAAGCCAAAGCACCCGGAGAAAACCCACACAGACACAGGGAGAATATGTAAACTCCACACAATCGCCCAAGGATAGACTTGAACCTGATTCCCTGGCTCTGTGAGGTAGCAGAGCTAACCATTGAGCCAGCATGCCACCCTAAGTGTAGATAGATATTGGTTTTACTTTTGTTGGTGCACACCTGATGGGCTAAAAGGCCTCTTCTGAACTGTATGAGTCTGTGTGTCACTGGCATTTTCCTTAGTTGCCTGAGGTGATGGCAGTCAGCAGCTTGTTACAATTAGCTGAGTTGCTGCGCCACATCTGAAGGCAGTTAAGGTCAACCACATTGGCCTGTAGTTAGATGTAGGCCAGACTGGTCAGATGGTAGACATCTTTCCTTAAAGGAAATTAATGAATTAGATATTCTATTTTTTATATTTGGTTTCAAATTCCGAACTTTAGTAATTAACTGTGGGAATCTGGGATCACTGCCTGTAAGGGTGGTACAGGCAGAAACCCATGTAATATTTAAGAAATACTTAGATGTAAATTTGTAATGCCAAGGTATACATAGCTATGGGTCAAGTGCTGAAAATAGAATTAGAATAGTTAGGAGTTTGTTTTATGACCAGTGCAGACTTGATAGGCCAAAGAGTCTTCTTCTGCACTGTAGACCTCTAGGAGTCTATAACTTTATAACAAGCAAGAAGTTCAATACCATCCAGGCCAGAGGATCACTTGATTAGCAACACATCCTCATGCATAAACAATCGTTCTCTCCACTGATGCGCAGTGGCAGCAGCATTTACCATCAACAAGGTGCACTACAGTAAATCACCGAGGATCCTAACTATCACCTTTCAAACACATGTCCTCTACCAGCTCGAAGGATGAGGGATGTGGGGCGACAACCACCTGCAAGCTCACCTCTAAACCACTCACCATCCTGACTCGGAAATATATTGCTGCTCCTTCTGAGTCACTGGGTCAAAATCACAAAGCTGCTTCCTTAACAGTGTTGTAGGTGTCAGTGATTGAGGAAAACATCCCCTTGCTAACCTTGCCAGGGTAGTTAGGGATTAATGATGAATGCCAATGATGTCCAAATTGTATGAACGAATAATGAAAAGATAATCCCTTTATTTTATTGAACATTATTCTAGAAGCACATTCTCAGCATTGGATAGGATATGTGGTTTAGTATTTCTTTTCCATTCACTTTCTCCAGAAATACAAGTGATTCTTTTGAAGCTGCAACTTCTTCTGGATATTCCTGCATCAAACAGCTTATTGATCTGTATGCTGGATGAGGCAAGAAGGTGGGAGGTCAAGTGTCAGCTCAGTTTAGTGACAAGGAACCAATGCTCATGAACTTGTCTCGTAGAACATAGAACAAGACAGCAGAGGAACAGGCCCTTTGTCTCTCCATGTCTAATGCCAACCATGATATCATTATAGACAAATTCCATGTGCCTACACATGGTCCATATCCTCTGTTCTCTGCTGGTTCCAAATACCTGTTAAATGTTGTCATTGTACCTATTCCTACCACCAGCATGGCAGCGGGTTCCAGGCAGCTAACAAGCTCTGAATAAAGAACTTACCTTGTGCATCTCCTTTAAACATTTCCCCTCTCATTCTAAACATCTGTCCCCTAGAATTTGACACTTCCACGTTGAGAAAAAGAAACTGACTATCCACCCTATCCATGCCTCTCATAATTTTATATACTTCTATCAGGTCGCCCCTCAGCTTCCAACATTGTAGTGAAAACATTCCAACTTTGCAAATGCACTCCAATTTAGGCAACACTCTGGTAAACCTTTTCTGCACCCTGTCTAAAGCCTTCACATCCTTCCTACAGTACAGTGATTGAACTACACACAATACTCCAAATGGGATCTAACAAAAGTGCTATATAGCTGCCACAATACTTGCCAACTTTTGCACTCAATGCCCCAACCAATGAAGACAAGCACACTCACTGTTTTTTACCATATTCTCCACTTGTGTTGCCACTTTCAGGGAGCTATGGACTTGCACCCCATGATCCCTCTGTTTATCAAAGCTCCTAAGGGTCCTGCCATTCATTGTATACTTTCCTTTTCACCTCCCACAATTTATGACTTCACACCTGTCAAGATTAAACTCCATCTGCCATTTCTCTACACATTTTTCCAACTGATCTACTTCCTGTTGCAACCTTTGACAACCTTCATCGTTATCCACAACTCAACCAACTGTCATGTTGCCTGTAAACTTTCGAATTGGACTTAGACTTATGAACATTTTCATCCAAATCATTTATATGTTACAAAAAACAGGGGTCCCAGCACTGAGATAATGGGAACTGCCGATGCTGGAGAATCTGAGATAACAAGGTGTAGAGCTGGATGAACGCTGCAGGCCAAGTAGCATCAGAGGAGCAGGAAAGCTGACGTTTCAGGTCTGGATTCTTCTTCAGAAGAATCTAATCCTTGCAGAAACCATTGGTCGCATACTTCCAGTCAGAAAAACACTCCTTCACTGCTACCTCAACCTTATTCTCTTGTGAATACACAGACAGTACCATGTATGTTACAAGCAGCTGTTGCCCTGTCACATTGCAGTGAAGAAGCACAGACTGTGTTGCTGCACATGTTCATTCAATGCTTAATCCATTGGTGGTTTTAATGATAAATCCAACCTTGGCAATTATTGACCGCATGAAGTAATGCAAATTGGAGGTAGAAGACAGAATTTAATTAGTGCAGGCACGATTTTTCTAGTTGCCCTTAGCAAGGCTCAAAACTGGTAACTCTACTCCCAAACAAAGAAACAATAATTTACACTATTCTCTTTCGTGGGGTTACAACCATGTTGTAAAATTGTTGTGCAGTTGACTTTCGTTCCAACTTAGGGTTTTTGTGAGTGCATTGCAAGCCCAGTCTTTGATGAATAATTATTCTCCCATTCTTCGTGGGCCTTCATCTGTTGCTGCCCTCTGGCTCAATGATCTTGCAGCCTCCTCTTGTTTTGGTTGACTCTCTATGTTGATATTAATGCGCCCACTTTACCTCCAGAGCCCAGGAGACCACAAGACAATAAACCATACGATCTAGAAACAGTATTAGGCTTATCAGCCCATTGACTCTGCTCCTCCATTTGATTATGGCTGGTATGTTTCTTGACCCCTTTTTCCTGCCTTCTCCCTGTGAACCTTGATCTCTATTTTAAATACACTTAATGATTTGTCCTCTACAGCATTGCACAGCAAGGAGTTGCATGGATTAGTCGCCCTCTGGCTGAAGAAATTCCTACTCTGGTTCTAAAGGGTTGTCCCTTCACTCTGAGGCTGTGCCTTGAGATCTTAATCTAGTGGAAACATCTTCTCCACATCCACTCTATTCAGGCTTCTCAAGTTTCAAAGAGATCCTTCATCCATCTAAACTCAGAAATTCCCATGTTGTCTCTACAACTTCCCCATTTCGAGGGTAGGGTGACCTACTCGAACCCACCATTGCCACCCACCTCCGTGGAGCTCCCAAGATCTTTCTGTTCACTATGACGTCACATTCTATCTGCAATTGTGCTCCCCCCACCCCGCCATCACAATGACCTGCCCCCATACTTGAATTTTCTGTTTTCCTCAGAGCTCCATGGACTGCCCCCGATCATTATTGACTCCATAGTACCGAACAAGGCCTTGATTCCTCAATAGCACCCCACCCCCAGTTGGCCCCTCTGTAAGCCCAGAACTGTGCGCACTTGACTTACAGGACTGACTGCCATGGTCCAATGCCCACGATGAAAAGATATGAATCCCTGGACTCATGTAGGATCAAACCTTTTGACTGACTGTGGTGGTACCTCCAACTGGCTAGTTCACCCTCACCCCACTAACCCTTCCCCTTTGATACTCAGACATTGCTATTTGCTTGAAGCACATGCAGTGTATTTACTATGTTAGCTGATGGAATATGCTGTAATCTGACATTGATGTAGCACAGTGCCACAAGTCAACATGTCCACCTTCTGTTTAATACATATACTGATAAATGGTCCTCACTACCAGTAGATGCTTCACGGTCTCTGTCTTCAAAAGCAGGGTAAACTGAAGAGACTGCCAGCATATAAGTGCTAAAGATCATGTGCATTTATAAAACTAATGATACTTCTTAGCTCCAAGGTAAATGGGTGAAGAACTGAAGTGGTGGTTGAGCTGGTCTGAGAGCAGGCATGAAGAAGTGGTCAGTTTAGTGGATTGCTGATACCGAGTTCTGAGGATGAAGGGTCCAGGAAGAATGATTCCATTGATCACATAAGCTCCTTGTGCAGAAGAAGCAGTTTCATGTAAAGAGAACTTGGGCAGTTGTGGCATTACGTAAGGGCCCAATAAGCAATGAACCCAGTATTCTTGAGGGCCCAGCATCCTGGTTGGGTTGGGGCAGGTGAATTTGGGTTGGAGGCTGTACCATGTCCACTGTACCTGGGCCAGCAGCAGCTCTGGGCCTGTCATTTCTGGCTCTGCCCTTGGACAGTCCACATGGACATTCCATGAGCTGCAACAGGTATTGGTAGGTCAAATGGCCAGATACTTGCTCTGTATTGACTGTCGAGATTTGGCTGTTAAGCTTCTCTGTGGAGGAAAGGAAAATTGGATTGGCAGTGTAAATATGATGGCTTAGATTTCACTGAGAAGCAAATGTATGCAAACGAGCTAGCCACCAATCAATGGGGTGATTAGGATCTTGCTATTTCAGGTTTGAGGGAAAAGTCATGAATTTTTCTTGACTCGAGAATCTGATTTTCTCAATTTTGCCCTATTTATTCACCTTCCTCATCATTACTCTTGTCACACAGGGAATGGAAAATTCAACAGGAAAACCGATTCGGCCTCAGTTGGGTTGCAATTCACAGCATCACACATTTGGAAGTATTGTCAACGTTCGGAGATAGTGCACAAAAGATTTACTGGATTGGTAATCAGGGAAGAGGGGATCCACTTCCATGGAATACCACAGAAACCTGTAAAAGTCTCCTGATGGAAAGTTAAGAAGAGGTATTCAAAACCATGAACAGTTTTGATAAGGTAAACATGCAGAATATTTTCCCATTGACAGCAGTAATGTCTATAAGGTTACTGTCAAAGGGACCAAACTTGAAGAAACATGTTTTACTTCAATATGTAATCAGGAATGCACTCGTTGAAACAGTGAAAACAGATATAAAAATAACATACAAATGAAAACCAGTTTAAGTACTTAGAAGGACACAATTACAGAGTTTTGGAGAAGAAAGAAGATGGTGTGATTATTTGGATAAACCTACCACATAGCACAGATTAAATGGGCCAAATGGCCTTATTTTGTACTCTATCATTCTGTGATTCAATGATGTTTTTAACATAAACGCTTTGCACACTCAAACTTGGTGTTCATCAGTAAAACAACTCTCACATGGGTCAATCGATTCTCTCCCTCTCTCTATCCCTCCTGCTCTTCCTCTTTCCTTCTTTAAACTTTTGTGATTTGCTGAACGGCAGCCTTGTCCAGCATTGACAATGAAATCCCAGACTCTAGACAGTTAGTCACAGTATCAGTCTCCTTTTTTTGCAGGGCTTGCCCTGAGATGGAGTTGAGTGCTTTTACTAGTTGCGATTGAGAACTGACAATAGTTAGGGATTGAAACAGTTACTATTAGGTGATCAGAGCTGTCACTAAGTGGGTTCAATAGCTGATACTTGTTAGCGAGGAGAGCAGTTACTAGTTTTGGGAAAAGAGCTTTTACTTGTTAGGTTTCTAGTTGGCAATAAGTGGAATTCTTTACTGCAGGGTGAGTGGTTCAACTGGCTTGTTAAATATATTTAAAACTGAGGTACACATTTCCAATCATTAACGGAATCAGGGTTATGGAGTTAAGAGAGAAAAAAGGAAATATCAGATCGTCCGTTATCTCATTGAATGGCAAAGCAGACTCAATGGGCTGAATGGCCTATTTCTCCTCCTACGTCTTATGATCTTATAGTTCCTAGTTTCAGATAAGAACTGTCATTATTTGGAGATGAGAGCAGTTACCAATTATCTTTGAGTGTCATCTCTGCTTCTTGTTGAGAGCTATCACTTTTTCTGTAGGAAAACTGTAACTAGTTAGATGGGTTACAGCTGGCTCTAGCTGAGTTTGGGAGCTCTTATTATTTAAGTTTCTGGGCTGCTGCTAAGTTGTGTTAGGAGGTATTCAGAGTTGGGTTTCAGGGCAATTATGAGTTCAGGATGAGAGTTGAATGGAAGTTGAAACTGAGAACTCATTAGTGACGACATCTCTCAGTATTTAGGAACACATGCATCTCTCAATCTATGGCTGCTCACTTACCTTGTTGAGTCCCAGCTCTCCACGGATATCTTGTGGTGTAAGTGCATACAGTAGGGCACAGGCTGTGATTGCCCCGAGCCCTTGCATAGCCATGTAGAGTATAGCCCGAAGTGGGCTAATTCGCAGACTGAGGAACAAAGCAAAGCTGACAGCAGGGTTGAGATGACCCCCACTCACGCCTTGTGTAAAAACAGAGACAGTGGCCACTCCCAGGCCAAAACCCAGAGCTATCTGCAGAGTGCCAGGATTGTTTCCAGCCCAGAACAGAGCACAGCCCACACTGGAGAACACAAAGGCTGCAGTACCCAGGAATTCTGCAGTCAGAGCTCTCCAGAATGACTCATTCTGCAGTTCCTCCTTTATTTGCTTCATCTTGGAGCTGTGGCTAGCCAGTGATGAGGACAAATCTCCAATTCTGGCTATTTGTAGCTGGCTGCCTGGGAGGGGCCCACTTAAAGGAGGGTAACCTAAAGGTCAGCAGTTGAATGACTCGAAAAAAAACTTTCTGGTATTTTTCCACTTGCAGTTTCAGACTCACTGTTTGTGAGGATCTTTCAAAACTGTGTGAAGATTACAAGAACATAATTTACCACTTCCATTGATTTTCTGTTTTTCTGTCAACAGTTTCTAGTAACACATTCTGTGATATTACCCACAGACAGTGGATTCTTCATATTTCCTTTTCTGCAATCCCTCTTGACACTCACTGGGATACGGGGCCCGTCACTCACTGGAATACGGGGCCTGTCACTCACTGGAATACGGGGCTTGTCACTCACTGGGATATGGGGCCTGTCACTCACTGGGATATGGGGCCTGTCACTCACTGGAATACAGGGCCTGTCACTCACTGGGGTATGGGTCCTGTCACTCACTGGAATACGGGGCCTGTCGCTCACTGGAATATGGGTCCTGTCACTCACTGGGGTACGGGGCCTGTCACTCACTGGGATATGGGGCCTGTCACTCACTGGGATATGGGGCCTGTCACTCATTGCTGTAACAGGGATGTCACTCACTGAGTTATGGGGCCTGTCACTCATTGCGGTAATGGGGATGTCACTCACTGGGACTGGGGAACATCACTCTCTGGGACAGGAGCTGTTGCTTATTGGGGTAGTGGGGGACTTGGCACTGTATAGGGTATGGGCTTGTTACTCACTGGGGTAGGGACCAGTAGGTCTCTAGGATATGGGTGTTACTGACTACGGTAGGGTCTGTCACTTGCTAAGGTTTGGGTTTGTCACTCACAGGACTAGGGACCTGTCACTAAACAGGGTACAGGCCTGTCATTCAATAGATTTGGAGACCTGTCACTGTCTAGGGTTTAGGTCTGTCACGTGCTGGAATGGGGTCTTGAAGGTAAGGGTCTGTCATTGCTGTCATTGCTGTCACTCTCTAGGTTTTGGGTCTGACACTTCTTGGGATTAGAGTCTGTTTCTCACTGGGTTAAAGAGGTGTAAATTTCTGAGGCACAGGCTGGACACTTTCAGGGGCACATTTTCCTGATTGCCCTACAGTCTAAAGCTCAACTTCCAACAGTCACTCTACCCTCTTCTCTTACAATTCTTTTTGAGCTACTTTTTATGCTTTCAGAGCTCACTCCTCTTCCAAGTTTAAAGACCTTGTTATCACAAAGACTGTGGTCCCAGCACAGTCCAGGTGGAACTTGTCCCATCAGTACATCTCCTTCCTGCCCTAGTTCTGTATTAATGTTGCAGTCTCACAGAACAAACCCACCTTTTATGAGCTACTCTTTCAACCACATACTCAATTTGCTGATCTGCTTATCCCTTTGTCAATTTGCCTGTGGTTCAAATGATTCAGAAATTGACATCCTGCTCTTTTAATTTAGCTCTAATTTCTCGTAGTCTGTAACAAGATCTCTTTTCTCCTCTTTCCAATGTTGTTGGTCAATTCTGCTCACACAGGATGTCATCTCTCCCCCTAATAATTGAATCTTGAACAACTATTGCATCAAACTTCCCCTCCTCTTCCTTCTGCCCACTCCCCAAATGAGACAGCCCCCTGCTCCAACATGCTAGGGCCCATAGGTTACTTTTCCTACAGTTTTTATCCTTTACCTCACAAGTATCAAATCTATTGTAATGTTAAACAAGATTGGTTTCTGCTGTTGCTCAGTTTTTATGTTGCTTATATTTCTCTCACCCTGTATTCTATCAATTGTGCCAACACTGCTCTGAACCTGGAGCTCTTTGCAGAATAATTAGAGCGTGAAACAAACCACGCTGCTATTTTCCCCTTCTTTCCCTTGTATCTCATGTCAGTGATTCAGCTTAAGAGGTACAAGGTGGAGATATTTACTGCAGATAAATTGATTTATGTCACTGTGAATAAATATTTTTCACAGTTTAGTCTTAGTCTTATTTACGTTGAAAAATTAAAAGACAGATAGAAATTCAGTATTTCTTTATTGATACATTAATTTTTACGGTACTAAAACACTGGACTGCCAAATTGCCTCAAGCTTACTGGCACCACTAATTATCCAAGTCAAGGGCAAGACAAATTGGTGCAGGAGTTACAGAGTTAACGTTAAGGCCCTGAGGAATGTTGTTGACAGAGAGAGCTAGAGGCTCAGGTACATGGATACTTGAAAGTGGCGTCACAGGTAGACAGGATGGTGAAGAAGGCATTTGGCACACTTGTTTTCTTCAGTCACAGTACTGACTATAGGAATTGGACCATCATTTTACAGCTCTACGAAACGTTGGTTAAGATCATATTTGGGGTATTGCGTATTGCCCTGCTATAAAAAGGATGTTTTGAACTGGAAAGGGTGCAAAAAAGATTTACAAGGATGCTACCGTGTCTGAAGGATTTGAGTTATAAGGAGAGGCTGGATAGGCTGGGTCTTTTATCCTTGGAGTAAAAGATGCTGAGAGATGACCTTATAGAGGTTTATAAAATCATGGAGGGCATTGATAAGTTGAACAGCCAATGTCTTTTCTCCAGGGTAGGGGAATCCAGAACTAGAGGGCATAGGTTTAAAGAACAAAGAAAAAGATTTAAAAGGGACCTGAGGCGCAAATTTTTCTTACAGAGGGTGGTGCGTATATGGAACGAGCTGACAGAGGAAGTGGTAGAGTCAAGTACATGTACAACATTTAAGAGACACGTGGACAGATACAGATAGGAAAGGTTTGGGGGGATATGGGCCAAATGCAGGCAAAAGAGACTAGTTCATAGAACAGTATAGCACAGCACAGGCCCTTTGGTCCACGATGTTGTACCGACCCATTATCCTACTAAGATCAATATATCACTGCATACCCTACATTTTATTATCCTCCATGTGCATATCCAAGAGTCGCTTAAAAGTCTAAAGCATCTGACTCCACTATCACTGCTGGCAGTGCATTCCACATGCCCACCAATCTCTGTGTGGAGAAACTACCTCTGACATCTCCCCTATCCCCTCCTCCAATCACCTTAAAATTGTGTCCCCTCATAATAGTCACTTCTTCCCTGGGAAATAGCCTGTGGGTTTCCACTCTATTTATGCCTCTCATTACCTTGTACACCTCTATCAAGTCACCTCTTATCCTTCTTTGCTCCAATGAAAAGAGCCCTAGCTCCTTCAACTTTTCCTCAGAAGACCTGCAATCCTGTCCAGGCAACATCCTGATAAATCTCCTCTGCACCCTCTCTAAAGCTTCCACATCTTTCCTGTAATGAGGTGACCAGAACTGAACACAGCATTCCAAGTGTGGTTTCACCGGAGTTTTATAGAGCTGCAGCATAACCCCACAGCCCTTAAACTCAATTCCCCTGCCAATGAAAGCCAACAGACCATATGCCTTCTTTACATCCCTATCAACCTGGGTAACGACTTTGAGAGATCTATGGACGTGGACCCCAAGTTCCCTCTGTTCCTCCACACTGCCGAGAACCCTGCCATTAACCCTCTATTCTGTGTTCAAATTTGATCTTCCAAAATGAATCACTTCACACATTTCTGGGTTGAATTCTATCTGCTACTTCTTTGCCCAACTCTGCATCCTGTCACTGTCCTGTTTCAACCTACAACAGCCCTCCATATTGTCCACAACTCTGCCAACCTACGTATCATCGACAAACTTATTAACCCACCCTTCCACTTCCTCATCCAAGTCACTTATGAAGATCACAAAGAGCAGAGGTCCAAGAAGAGATCCCTGCAGAACACCAGTGGTCACTGAGTTCCAGGCTGAATACCTTCCATCTACTATCACCCTCTGCCTTCTATTGGACAGCCAGTTTTATATCCAGACAGCCAAATTTCCCTGAATCCCATTTGTCCTTACTTTTTGAATGAACTTACCATGTGGAACCTTATCAAATGCCTTGCTAAAATCCATATACACCACAACCACTGCTCCCTTCAACAATGTGTTCTGTCACATTCTCAAAGAATTCAGTAAGGCTTGTGAAGCATGACCTGCCCCTCACAAAGCCATGTTGACTATTTCTAATCAAACTGTGATTTTCCAAATAATCATAAATACTATCTCTCAGAATCCTCTCCAATTATTTACCCACCACAGAAGTAAGACTGACTGGTCTGTAATTTCCAGGATTATCACTATTCCCTTTCTTGAACAAGAAAATGACATTTGCCACCCTCCAGTCTTCTGGTAATAGTCCAGTGGACAGTGAGGACACAAAGATCATTGCCAAAGGGGCAGCAATCTCTTTCCTCACTTCCCATGGTAACCTTGGGTATGGCCTGTCTGGCCAAGGGACTTGTCTATCCTCATGTTTTTCAAGATTTCTAGTACAACCTCCTTCCTAACATACTGTCGTCACTAATGTCAAGGTCCCTCTCACTGGTGAATACTGAAGCAAAGTATTCATTAAGGACCTCTCCTATCTCCTCTGCATACAAGTTCCCTCCACTATACCTGATTGGCCCTACCCTCACTGTGGCCATTCTCTTGTTCCTCACATAAGTATAGAAAGCCTCGGGGTTTTCCTTGATACTATCCGCCAAGATTTTCTCATACTCCCTTCAAATTCTCCCAAGTCCATTCTTCAGTTCCTTCCTGGTTACCTTGTGGACCTCTAGAACCCTGTCTGACCCTTGCTTCCTCAACCTTAAGTAAGCTTCCTTCTTCCTCTTGACTATGTGTTCAACATGTCTTGTCATCCAAGGTTCCTTCACCTTACCATCCTTTCCTTGTCTCAGTGGGGCAAACCCACCCAGAACCTGTAGCAATTGCCCCTTAAACAACCTCCACATTTCCATCATGCATTTTCCCAGAGAATATCTGATTCCAATTGGTGCTCTGTAGTTCTTGCCTAATAGCATTATAATTCCTCCTCCCCCAATTTCAGTTTAGTTCAGTTTAGGAAACTTGGTTGGCATGGACGAGTTGGAACTGAAGGACAACAAAATGTGAGGCTGGACGAACACAGCAGGCCAAGCAGCATCTCAGGAGCACAAAAGCTGACGTTTCGGGCCTAGACCCTTCATCAGAGAGGGGGATGGGGAGAGGGTTCTGGAATAAATAGGGAGAGAGGGGGAGGCGGACCGAAGATGGAGAGAAAAGAAGATAGGTGGAGAGAGTATAGGTGGGGAGGTGGGGAGGGGATTGGTCAGTCCAGGGAAGACGGACAGGTCAAGGAGGTGGGATGAGGTTAGTAGGTAGGAGATGGAGGTGCGGCTTGGGGTGGGAGGAAGGGATGGGTGAGAGGAAGAACAGGTTAGGGAGGCAGAGACAGGTTGGACTGTTTGGCTCTGCCTCCCTAACCTGTTCTTCCTCTCACCCATCCCTTCCTCCCACCCCTAGACGCACCCCCATCTACCTACTAACCTCATCCCACCTCCTTGACCTGTCCGTCTTCCCTGGACTGACCTATCCCCTCCCCACCTCCCCACCTATACTCTCTCCACCTATCTTCTTTTCTCTCCATCTTCGGTCTGCCTCCCCCTCTCCCTATTTATTCCAGAACGCTCACCCCATCCCCCTCTCTGATGAAGGGTCTAGGCCCGAAACGTCAGCTTTTGTGCTCCTGAGATGCTGCTTGGCCTGCTGTGCCTCACATTTTGTTGTCTTGGAATTCTCCAGCATCTGCAGTTCCCATTATCTCTGGAACTGAAGGATCTGTTTTCATGCTGTTTGATTATGACTCTGCACTGAACTTCTATTGTTTTGATTTCCTGACTGCTGTTGCATTCTGGTTGTATCATATCAACAATGGTTAAACCACATCAATCATTCTGTGCACATTGTCCGAAGTGGTTAACTCACTGTTTTTCTCTTACTCCAATGCCCACCTTGAAGACATCCTGCATTCCTGCCCAGTGGATTTCCACTTGTCACCATTCCTTTGTTCACCTTCATCGCTTTCTAAAATGATCAGATACCATTGCTGGCTTGGGTTTATTCCAAGTGGATCACAACTGAAATTCCATATTCTTTGCTTCAGATTCACTCCTGATTACATATATTTCCAAGTTATTCTGCATTCCTCAGCTGACTGTTCTTTTGCCATGCTGAGATCTACACGCAATACAATGTACCAATAGAATCATAGTATTTCCAGAGTATGGAAGCAGGCCATTTGGCCTGACAAGTCCACACCGACCCTCCGAAGATCATTCCAAACCGTCCCAGTAATTCTGCATTTTCCATGTGCATCTAACCTACACAACTCTGAATACAATGGGGCAATTTAGCATGGCCAATCCACCTTGCCTGCACATCTTTAGACTGTGGGAGGAAACCAGAGCACCTGGAAGAAACCCATGCACAGTCCCCCGAGTTGATTTTGAACCTGGATCCCTGTGGCTGTGAGGCAACAGTGATATCCAATAAGCTACTGTGTATCGCAACTTCTTACCTTTTTCTTCAACAATACTGATTCACTTAATTTCAAAAATGGCCTGATTGGGAGTTCATCCTTTTGCTGCACTTTAACAAAAATCTTTCTATTTTCCTTTCAGGAGTGTTGGAATCCAACAACTCATAGGGATTGAGCCTCCTCTGGACCCTTCTTCTTTGATTGGCTCTGATGCTATGTTCCTGTTTCAAGTGTTAACTTTGGCAGGTAGACTTGATGCTCAGAATACTCAGAGTGGAGACAATCAGTCCTTTGCAAAAGCTGTAGCTTCTTCCCTGTCTCCAGAGGTATCAAACTCAATGTGACGTTGAGCTCTTCTCCTGCCTCCCTCACGTTATTGGCGAGGTGTCCTATCCCAAGGACAGTAGGCTGACATTTTTACCTCTCACTCCGGTTTCTCTTGAACTTTCCATTGAACACTGGCAACATGACATCAGCAGTTCAGGTTATGCTGCTCCCCTCATACACTTTAAATTCCTCTTCTTGAACTTGCTGCACTCTGTTATGTAGTCATTGAGTAATACAGCATGGAAACAGGCCCTTTGGCCCAAACTGGTCCATGCTGACCATGGTGCCCACTCAGTGAGTTCCAATTGCCCGCATTTGGTCCTTATCCCTCTAAACCCTCAAAAAACAAATGAACTGCAGATGCTGTAGATCATGAATAAAAATAGAAGTTGCTGGAATAGCTCAGCAGACCTGTTAGCTTCTGTGAAGGAAAAAACAGTTAACATTTCAGATCCAGTGACTCTTTCTCAGAACTTAGGGAACTGGCCATGCTAAATTGCCCATAGTGTCTAGGGTGGGAAATACAGGGATGGGCTAAGTGGTGGGTCTGGGTGGGATGTTCTGCGGAGGGTCGATGTAGGCTCAATGGGCTGAATGGCTTGTTTGCACACTGTAGGGGTTCTATGAAGTCAATGAAGAACTGATGATAGCTAGAAAGGGTCACTGTGCTTGAAAATGTAACTGTGATTTTTCTTCACATGCTACCAGACCTGCTGAGCTTTTCCAGCAACTCCTGTTTTTGTAGCTAGGAAAAGATTGGTTTATATGCAGAAGATAGCAAGGGGGAGGGGGTAGGGAGTAAACAATAAGTGGGAATAGAGCCCACAGAGAGAACAGCAGTTGGACAGACAAAGCAGTTGATAATGATCTGGCCAAGAGAGTGAACAGCTGTTAATGGGATAGTAGGAACTGCCAATTGGAGCTGGATGAACACAGCAGGCCAAGCAGCATCAGAGGAGCAGGAAAGCTGATGTTTCAGGTCTGGACCCTTTTTTCTGAAGAAGGGTCCAGACCTGAAATGTCAGCTTTCCTGCCTCTCTGATGCTGCCTGGCCTGCTGAGTTCACCCAGCTCCAAACCTTGTTAGCTGTTAATGGGAACTGTTAATAACTGACAATAGGTAGTGTGTAATGGCAGGCTTTGCGATCACAAGGCCTGGTGTGTGGCATAGGGGGCTAGGACATGGGAGAGTTCAGGCCCTGAAATTAATGAACTCGATATTGTGTCTGGAGGGTTGCATGGACCCCAAGCGGAAAATGAGATGTTGTTCTGCCAGTTTACACTGAACTTCACGGGAAAACTGCAGAAAGCCTAATAGACAGATGTTGGCATGGAAACAGGGTGGTGTGTTAACGTAGTAGGCAACTGGAAGCTGAGGGTCTTTTTTGTGAGCAGACTCTAGGTGTTCAGTGAAGTGGTCACCCAGTCTATCTTTCGTTTTCCTGATCTGGAGGAGACCATACTATGAGCAGCAAATGCAGTAGACTAGATTTTGGGAAGTGCAGGTGAAAGAATGTGATCTCCTATTCCCAATTCCTCTCCATTTGCCGCATCTGCTCCCAAGATGGGGTGTTCCACTCCCGAACATCCCAGATGTCCTCTTATTTTGAGGACTGCAAGATCTCCACTTCAGTGGTCAAAAATGCTCTCGACCACATCTCTTGCGTTTTCCACACCACTGCCCTCATATTCACTCCCCGCAACAAAAACAAAGACAGAATCCTTCTTGTCCTCACGTATCATCCCACTAACCTCCGGATTCAACATATCATCCTCTGCCACTTCAACCACCTGCAATCTGACCCCACGACCAAGGATATGTCTCCCTCCCCACCCCTATCTGCCTTCTGTAGGGACCGCTCTCTCCATGGCTCCTTCGTCTGCTTCACACTCGCCACTAGCCCCACCACCCCTGGCATCTTTCCCTGTAACCACAGGAAGTGCTACACCTGCCCCTGCACCTATCCCCTCACCTCTATCCACGGAAGCAAAAAAATCTTTCACATCAGACAGATGTTCACTTGCATATCTGCTAATGTGGTCTGTTGCATCTGCTGCTCTTGATGTGGCCTCCTCCGCATTGGTCAGACCTAGTGGAGTCTCAGAGACTGTCTTGTAGATCATCTGTGCTATGTTCGTGACAAATGACAACACCTCCCGGCCACGAACCATTTCAACTCTTCCTCCCACTCCCTGGGTGACATGTCCATCCTGGGCCTCCTCCAGTGTCTCAATGACACCACCCGCAAACTGGAGGAGCTGCACCTCATATTCCACCTTGGGAGCCTACAACCCAATGGTCTCAATGTGGACTTTATAATCTCCCCATCCCCTGTCTCATCCCATGACCAACCCTCCCTCTCAACTCTGCCTCCTTGACCTGACACGACCTGCCCATCTTCTCTCCCATCTATCCGCGTCCCCACCTCATTGACCAATCCCCACCACTGCCAACTTGTACTCACCTATCATCACACCAACCACCTTCCCCAGCCCTACCCCTCCTTCTCTCTTTTTCAGAGCCCCCTCCTCCATTTCTGGAGAAGGATCCTGATCTGAAACATCAAGTCTCCCATTCCTCTGATCCTGCCTGGCCTGCTGTGCTCCTCCAACTCCACACTGTGTTATCTCTGACTCCAACTTCTGCAGTTCTTACTAACTCTGCAGGTGAAGTGTTGCTTCACCTGGAAGACATGCTTAGGCCCTTCGTTATTGGGGAGGGACAGGGTAAACGTGTCGGTGTTGCACCTTCGCCAATTACAGGGGAACGTGCCATGGGACTGTGGGGATGTGTTGGGAGTGGGAAGAGTGGACCAGAGTGTCCCAGAGGGAATGGTCCCTGAGGAAGGTGGACAGGGGAGGGGAGGGGAATATTTGTCTTGTGGTGGCATCTTGCTGGAGGTGGCAGAAATAGCATCTGGTAATCTTCTGGATGTGGATGCTGGTGGAATGGCAGGTAAGGACAAACGGAACCCTATCGTTGTTATGGGAGGGAAGAGAAGGGGTGAGGGCGAAAGTGCAGGAGATGGGTTGGACCCTGTTGAGGGCCCCATCGACAACGATACTGGGGAATCCTCGGTTGAGGAAGAAGGTGGACATTTCGGAGGCAACCTAGTTGAAGTTGGCCTCATTTGAGGAGACGGAGGAACTGAGAGAATGGAGTCTTTAAAGGAAGCAGGGTGCGAGGCTGTATAACCTAGGTAGCTGTGGGAGTTGGTGGGTTTATAGTGGATGTTAGTGGCCAGTTTATCCCAGAAATGGAAACAGAGATGTCAAGGAAGGGAAAGGAGGTGTCAGAGATAGACCAGGTGAAAGTGAGGGCAGAGTGGAAATTGGAAGTGAATTCGATGAACTTCTCCAATTCTGGACAAGAGAGGGAGCAGCACCAATGAAATCATTGATATATCAGAGAAAGAGTTGTGAATGGGGGCCAGAATAGGACTGGAACAAGGAATGGTCCATGTGCCCCATGAAGCAACAGGCATAACTGGGGCCCATGCAGGTGCCCATGGCCATCCCTCTGACCTGAAGAAAATGAGAGTAGTTAAAAGAGAGGTTGTTAAGGGTGAAGATAAACTTGGCCAAGTAGAAGAGGGTGGTGGTGGCTGGGGATGGTTTAGGCATTCCTGGAGCACCTGCCCACTTTTTTTGATCTTAATATGATAATAGGTCGGCAAAACATTGTGGGCCGAAGGGCCTGTACTTTGCTGTACTGTTCTATGTTCTGTATGTTTTTCAATTTGGGCATTCTAGAGGAACCATCTCACTGCAACTGAGCTTCCTGCCTCCTGTCATTTTAATTTTCTTTGCAATTCCCGCTCTGAGCATAGATTCGATAGGCCCAATGGTCTACTCGTTCTCCTCTTTCTTATGTTCTTATAAAAGTGAAGTGTTGTTTTCACATGTATACTGCCGACACCTCTATCTCAGCACCACCTTGCTTGCTAAATTATCACCCTGTTTTTTTGATATCCCATAACGTATCAGCAGAAATTTTCTTTAAATGCTATTCCCTAACCACTGACTCCATTTGTTTCCCTGGCAACTATTTGAGGCTAATTACTAGAGTGCGCACATGTCATCTTTGGCTCAGAGTTGAGCTTCCAAGCAATCACTAAAACTGCCTATTTCTCACTCTGAACTTGTCTTGGCTCAGCTGCTGTTAAAAATCTTATCCATTCCCTTATAATCTTCGGAGGGATTTGAGAAATATGTTTTACACCTAGAGGGTTGTGGGGAACTGGAACTCACAGTGTTGAAAGAAGTGGGAAACCTCAAGACATTTAAACAGCATTTAGATTAACACTTGAAACTCAAGGCTAAGGACCAAATGCTGGAAATAGCAATTAGAATGGATGGACATTTGATGGCCAGCACGGACATGATGCTGCATACTGTAAAATACTATGACTCACTCTCAATGACTCTGATTTTCACCCATTTATTCAACCTCCCTATATCAATTTACATTCCAACCTATCTTGTTGTCATCTGTAAACTTAATGACATGCATCTAAGCCAGTGATATAAATTGTAAAAAGTTGAGGCAATCTTCCCACTGCAAGATTAGGCAGCTATGTGAATGTTTCCAACAGCGTGTTTTTTATTGAAGGCTTGTTAAAGTTTGTGGAGTTGTATGTATTGTTTTCTGTGTGCGAGGGTTGTAAATGTGTGCAATGGTTTAGAAGTTGCATGATGCTTCTGCAGGATTGCGAATGTGTTCACGACGTTTTAACCAGGAGTGTTTTTGAACGTATATAAAAGTGTTTGAAGGTGTTTTAACTTTAAGGGTGTGTGATATGAAGAGTGCTGAAGTTTTGTTATGAAGGATTATTTATGATTTGCGAAATTGTGTGAAGGCTGTCTGATGAATTTGAAAGCTTTTGTGAAGATTTATAAAGGCATTGTTCAAGGTTTATGAGGATAGTAAAGCAACGTGAAAGTATATAAAGAAATATTTAGCTATTTAAAAGGTATGAATGATTGCTCAGGCTTTTGAATATTTATGATGTTTTATTAAAGATTTGCGAAGGGTTATGAAGCCTTGTGAATGTTTGTAAAGGTGTATGAAGGTTTCTGAAGTATTAGGAAGATTTGTTCAGAGTTGAGGATGTTTTAATGAGTTATTGAGATTTGTGATGGCTTGTGGATGTGGTTAAATGTTTGCATCAGAGGAGAATGTTTGAGGGATTTGTCAGGTTTGTGAAAGATATTTGAAGATTTTCAGTTGTATGGGGAGATGGTGATATGGTGATAATATCCCTGGATGAGTAATCCAGACATTGAGGCTAAAATAGTATCAGAGATAATGGGAACTGCAGATGCTGGAGATTCCAAGATAATAAAATGTGAGGCTGGATGAACACAGCAGGCCAAGCAGCATCTCAGGAGCACAAAAGCTGACGTTTCGGGCCTAGACCCTTCATCAGAGAGGGGGATGGGGGGAGGGAACTGGAATAAATAGGGAGAGAGGGGGAGGCGGACCGAAGATGGAGAGTAAAGAAGATAGGTGGAGAGGGTGTAGGTGGGGAGGTAGGGAGGGGATAGGTCAGTCCAGGGAAGACGGACAGGTCAAGGAGGTGGGATGAGGTTAGTAGGTAGCTGGGGGTGCGGCTTGGGGTGGGAGGAAGGGATGGGTGAGAGGAAAAACCGGTTAGGGAGGCAGAGACAGGTTGGACTGGTTTTGGGATGCAGTGGGTGAGGGGGAAGAACTGGGCTGGTTGTGTGGTGCAGTGGGGGGAGCGGATGAACTGGGCTGGTTTAGGGATGCAGTAGGGGAAGGGGAGATTTTGAAACTGGTGAAGTCCACATTGATACCATATGGCTGCAGGGTTCCCAGGCGGAATATGAGTTGCTGTTCCTGCAACCTTCGGGTGGCATCATTGTGGCACTGCAGGAGGCCCATGATGGACATGTCATCAAGAGAATGGGAGGGGGAGTGGAAATGGTTTGCGACTGGGAGGTGCAGTTGTTTGTTGCGAACTGAGCAGAGGTGTTCTGCAAAGCGGTCCCCAAGCCTCCGCTTGGTTTCCCCAATGTAGAGGAAGCCGCACCGGGTACAGTGGATGCAGTATACCACATTGGCAGATGTGTCCCCACACCTCCTCCCTCACCCCCATCCCAGGCCCCAAGATGACATTCCACATTAAGCAGAGGTTCACCTGCACATCTGCCAATGTGGTATACTGCATCCACTGTACCCGGTGCGGCTTCCTCTACATTGGGGAAACCAAGCGGAGGCTTGGGGACCGCTTTGCAGAACACCTCCGCACAGTTCGCAACAAACAACTGCACCTCCCAGTCGCAAACCATTTCCACTCCCCCTCCCATTCTCTTGATGACATGTCCATCATGGGCCTCCTGCAGTGCCACAATGATGCCACCCGAAGGTTGCAGGAACAGCAACTCATATTCCGCCTGGGAACCCTGCAGCCATATGGTATCAATGTGGACTTCACCAGTTTCAAAATCTCCCCTTCCCCTACTGCATCCCTAAACCAGCCCAGTTCATCCCCTCCCCCCACTGCACCACACAACCAGCCCAGTTCTTCCCCCCCACCCACTGCATCCCAAAACCAGTCCAACCTGTCTCTGCCTCCCTAACCGGTTTTTCCTCTCACCCATCCCTTCCTCCCACCCCAAGCCGCACCCCCAGCTACCTACTAACCTCATCCCACCTCCTTGACCTGTCCGTCTTCCCTGGACTGACCTATCCCCTCCCTACCTCCCCACCTACACCCTCTCCACCTATCTTCTTTACTCTCCATCTTCGGTCCGCCTCCCCCTCTCTCCCTATTTATTCCAGTTCCCTCCCCCCATCCCCCTCTCTGATGAAGGGTCTAGGCCCGAAACGTCAGCTTTTGTGCTCCTGAGATGCTGCTTGGCCTGCTGTGTTCATCCAGCCTCACATTTTATTATCTTATATCAGACATTGAGGCTGTTGTTTTAGGGATATGGAAGAGTGTCAAGTGCACAGCTCATGGCAGATGGTGCAATTTAAATTCAACTAATAGAAAAATGCATAATTGAAAGTTAGTCTCAAAATTAGTGACTATGAAATTATCAGTCATATTTGTAAAATCCAGTTTGGGTCTCTGAAGTCCTTAAGAGAAGGAAATCTGCCATCTTGATCTGGTCTGGCTTACATGCGACTCCAGTCCCACAGCAATGTGTAATGGCCTCGTAAGCAGCTCAGTCCAAAAGTATTTAGAGAATAGCAACAGCCACAAATGTTGATCTTGCCATTGACACCGATATGCCTTAAAAAGGTGATTATTTCTGAAGCTTTTGGCATCAGTTTAGTCCCTGATAACTTTCCTGTTTTTGCTTTACTGAGTTAAAGACATGATGTAAAGATGGCGGCAGAGTAAAAATGCTGCATTTGGGCTCCTGAGCCTGACGCTCAACTGCTTCTGTCTGCTTTCTTCTCTTTACTTTTGACATTTTCCTCCTCTTATTTTCTTTCAAGGTTTCTATGGTGGGGTTATCGGAGGCATTGGCACGGCAGCATGAGTGGGCCATGCGTGGAATGACTGTAGCCTCCTGAACATATTCCAGGATGTGGACACAGCTCCCCCGGCAATCGGAGACAGCAATGGTGGAAAGGACGTGGCAACTCCTGGCGACTGAGGATGGTGGCGGCAGCAGTAGCATCAAAGGTCCTCCTGGAGACTGGAGGGAGTATTGGCAGCTACAAACACGTTTCCTCCAATGTTCAAGGAATACTACAGCAACAGCAGCAGGAACTGCAGGCTTACTGAAACTCCACGCTGTGGATAGGTGTAAGATAGGGCTTTAAGTTCTGGACATTTTCCTTTCCAAATCATAGAATCCCTACAGTGTGGAAACATCCCTTTCGGCCCAACAAGTCCTCACCATTCCTCTGAAAACCACCCCATCCAGACTATTCCCTTGCCCCTGCATTTCCCCATGTCTAACCCACCCGATCTACACATCCCAGAACACTGCAGGCAATTTAGTATGGCCAATCCACCTAGCCTGCACATCTTTGGACTGTGGGAGAAAACTGGAGCGCCTGGAGGGAACCCACACAGACAAGGGGAGACTGTACAAACTCCACACAGACAGTTGCCTGAGGCTGGAATTGAACCCAGGTCCGTGGCGCTGTGAGGCAACATTAAACACTGAGCTACCGCACCACCCTTCTTTGCCTCTGTTTCTTTTATTTCTGCTTTTGGAGTGTTTTTATTTAAAATTCTTGTTTTGTACCTATGATGGCACCAGAGAATGGTGACTGTGTGCACTTTCACAGTATTACAGTATTCCTGAACTTGAGAACACACAACAGTAAATCCAATTCTAACTCTAATTCTAAATGCCCTAATGAGGTTATGTGGCACTTTCTGAAGCTTTCAAAAAGCTTTTAAAAGTTAGGCATTCTTCTAATTTATGTATTTCAAAAATTCGCAAAATATTTGGGAAGAAAATCAATAACGTGATAGGTACTAAACGTAAAGTGGCAATTATTAACAATGATTATATTAACATCAAGCAGCTGTGTGGGTGAACCTACATGCACTGTAGCAGTTCAAGAAGGCAGGTCTCCACCAACTTCTCCAGGACAATGAGGAATGGATAATAAATGCTAGTCCAGACAGTGGCGCCCACATTCCATGAGAAAAAGGCAGTTTATAGGGACTCTATTGGCACAGAAGGGAAGCAAGCACATTATATGTCTCTAACCTCAGGATACCAACAAACAATGAATCTTGAGTACCAATTCTATATCCACTTTTCCTGTTTTCCAATTCTGCCACTTAGAAACCACATATTTCTAAATTCACATTTCTCATTCTCTGACTTGCCAGTCCTATTCTTGCAATATAAGGGTCAGAATTTGCCCTTAGCTGAAAATTCACATCTCTTGTCTGTCTTGGGCAGGTACTACTTTCAGTATGGAGCAACAAATTCGAATATGGGAGTTGAGATATCTTGTTGCAACTGTACAGGGCTTTGAGGCTACATCTGGAATATTGTGTGCACTTTTGCTCTCCTTATATGGAAGACGGCTGGGAAGAAAGTGCAACCAATGTTTACCAGGCTGATTCCTGTGTTGGCAAGACTGACATGTAAAAATGGACTGGGTCAGTCAGAATAGTACTCATGAGAATTGAGAGCAATGAGGGTGTACCTCATAGAAACCTAAAAAATTCTAACAGGACGAGACAGGTAAAACAGAAGAAGGATGTTCCTATTGACTGGGGAACTGAGAATCAAGAAATGCAGTTTAAGGGTACAGGTCATTTAGGACTGAGATGAGGAGAAATTTCTTCACCCAGAGAGCAGTGAGCCTCTGGAATTCACTACCAGAGAAAGTAGTTGAGGACAAAACATTGAACGTTTTTAAAAAGGAGTTATATACAGTTCTTAGGCTAAAAGGGATGAAAGGGTATGGGGTGAAAGTGGGAAGAGGGTACTGAGTTGATGATCAGATGATCATAATGAATGGTGGAGCAGACTGGAAGGGCTGAATGTCGTACTTCCAATCCTACTTTCTATGATATAACCTCTTTATTCATTGCTAATGTTCTCATCAGCTAAAGATTATTTCAGCCTATACAACTTTTAATTCTCTTGTACCAAACTAGACTTTGAGAGTCATTTAACAGAAAAACTAATTAAACTTCAGGCTAATATAACAATACCTGACTTTCTCCAGTTATGGTAGATGGACAGAGGGAAATACATATCCAGGTTTGGTTGGTCTGGGTCTTGCTGGGGAATCTGAAACTGATGGTTTTCGTCAAGCATAAAAATAGCTTGGGTTCATTTGGTTCAGGGAAATGGAATGTGACAAATAACCAGTATTAAAAATGCAGAATGAATGCAGATTAATAACTGACCAAAGTTCAATGTAGGAATAGAAATGGATAATACAATGCCAAAGATGAGGATGCTGGATAGTGAGATAAGGCATTTGCAAAAAATAATTGAGCAGAAAAAGCAAGTGATAGGTCAACTAATTTAATTACAAAAATAAATGTTTACTCATATCATGCAAAAAAAAATAGATTTATCAATGGATCTTTGCTTATGGCACTTATGGAAAGCAGCAAAAAGGCAGGAAATGCACATGTTGGAGTTAAGACATTAGTAAATAAAGCGTGATCAAATTTAATCAAGGAAATAATAAAGAGATCAATTGAGGTTTAATAAATAGCCAAATGAATTCAATAATTAGTTCACTGGCAAACAAACGAACCACATTAATATTCATACATTAACGCTAACTGTTTTCAGATTAACCATTAACTTTGCATCTGAGGAAAAACAGTGACTAGTTAAACTGATCGCAGTTCGAACAACTGTTGTTCAGAGGAATATTTCATAACACTATTTGTAAATAAATGGAAGTTAAATCAATTTTAGAGGTTTAAATGTTGCAACAGTTGAGTGATGGACCAGTGTTGGATAACGCTTGTTGCCTGATGTGTCCTCCACCATGGTGGTGGTGGAGGTCACAACATTCGGCTCCCCGTGTCCGGGGTCCAGCCAAATCCAGAGGGCTCCTTTGGTGTTTTTCCAGTTCGGTCATGTATTTTTTGGTCTTGATTGCACTGGGGCCTCCTCCTGATGTTCTCCTGTAGATTGCCTATGGTCCATGTATCTCCACCTTGTTCCATCTTGTGTGGCAGCACTGAAAGACAAGCCAGGACCCAAATAGTTGATGTCCAGTTTTGGAGGAGGTGCGGGATCTGCACAGCACGGCTGTCTTGAGTTCAGAGGTAGTGGAAACAGAAAGCAATACTGCCTGTGGTGGCAGGAAAGGAACATATTGCCTAGACCTTGGGCACAATGTTAGATGGCAGCGAATGGAGGAGCAGAGAGGGTGAAGGCTACGGAAATGGATCAATGGACCTTTGAAGCTGTTTCAATTTTAGTAATTTCAACTTAACATCAATTTATTCACTATTTTACCTTGTGTACAATTTATTCAGTAGTTTACTCTGTAATCCAAGGTAGTGCCGAAATATGGCAACATGATACACTTTTCAATGTAACTAGGTACAAGTGACAATAATAAATCTAAATCTAATAATGCTGTTATGGATTGCTCACCAACTGAGGCTTCTGCAGCGCCAAGTGACATCAACCATCTCTCCTGTGATTATTTCACTGGAGGCTCACAGAAGAATGTTTCCACTGTAGGCTTGGCTAGAAGTGGTTTCATTGGAGTCTCACCGAAAAGGATAGTATAACGGGGGATGCTCTGAGAGATGGTTTCACCAGAAAGCCCCAATGGATGGCATCACAAGAGCCCCACTGAGACACAGTTTCACTGGGTAGTCCTCAAGTGACGGTTTCACTGGGCCTGTCTCTATGGGAATTGTGAATCTGAGGGAATAGTCTTTTCCCTCAAACATGCTTCAACCATTCAAAAACTCTCCATTAATGCACACTTTCATTCTCTGCTGCTTTTGAAATCGCCAGGTGTCTCTATTTTCCTTTCCCGGTATGTGTCAAATAATGTTTACAGTGCAGTTCCTAGTCTGAAATTTTCCATATTTAAACACAAAGGTCAGCAATTCATGCAAGAAGTAAGAATTAAATTAATCATCCTCTATGTTTGAGTTATAATGACCAACAAACTATAATTTAGATATTGGTTTAACAAAGTCAAACATCCAAGGTGATTCACACTGATTTAATGTTGTTAATTTCCCTGGGACTCATTGTGAAATCTTTCAGGATTAATGACTAACCTCTAGGCCGTCGCTTGCAGTGACCCGGAAGAAGATGCCAATGAGTCATATTTTTATTTTAAATTTCTTTCAACACTTACCTAATTTAGTGATTGCAATCAAAATTCATCTAATTGAGTAATTGATAGAATGATAACTTTCCAGTTAGTTTGGTGAAATGCAACTGGACTTAATGTCCAGGCTGATCTGCCATAGGCATGTGACCTCTACTTTTGTGTGCAGTTTGTGGTAACCATTAGTCACATTATTGAAACATGGTTTCAGGAAATTATATGGATGAAAATATATAGATTTTCGGGGATAGTAGAAAGATAGCTACTGCAAAGTACAGCGAGGAAGAAGTACAACAAAACAACAGTTTGTAATTTTGAATTTCAGGGTGATTCAAAATAGCTGTGCATTTTCTACTACCTGCTACTGTGGAAATGAAAGGAGGCACAAGACAGAATTGAAATTTTTAATCCTTTTAATAGCAAAACTAAGAAATAGCTAAATAATGAATTCAAACATCTGAGCCAATAAGAATAGCAAATCTGGCACCAGTGCTGCAAGCTGTACTGTAGCCTATATCTTAGGAACAGAAAATCCAGACAGGAGAGATTTTGATGAGAAACTTTGATGTTATATTAATGTTACTTATAAATGGTATTTATTCAACTTCACAGTTCAAGAGGAGTGGGAAACTATTGATTGCACTGATGCATCTAGCTGTATTCTGTGAGTTTGCGTGATTAGAATATGATCTTAGAGGTTTGATTGCCTTAAACATTGTTATGGCGAACATGCAGACTGCGAAACCAAATTCAGCCTTCTACCTCTGTACTTGCAACTCAGCAAAATTAAATCCTTTGAAAACCTTCAATAATTACTCTACTGGTTCCTAACCAGACTTTTGAATAACCAGTCCCGGACATTGTGAATAATTAATTCCAGACACTGGTTTTGTACCTCAAACAAAAGATCTACCACTTTATTAAAAATACGACATATTTAGCAGAGAAGATTTAAAGAAGGTAATCTAATTAATGACTGTGGTTTAAATCTGAAATATTTGTTCTCAGCTCCCATTCACACAAAAGGTAGTCAGATAGACAAACACAGTTAAGTGATAAATAAAAGAAAATAATAAACTGGCCTGATTACTCAAATGGTTTTCAGGATGCATTGTTTCACAGGCAGAGATGTGTATTCCTTGGTCACTTTTCTGGAAACATTGACCAGGATCACATTTTTGGTTCTCTAAGGTAAATGTTGTAATGCTTCTAACTCAACTTTCTACAATTTGGGCTTTGAAAGCTGGTGAGGGAGAGTGGCAGGGAGCTTTCAAATCTGCATGTTGTGTCACCAGCTGCCAAACTCATCTTCACAGAAAATATCATTTAAAACAAAACAATTTCAACTATAGCCCTGGCCAAATGGACTGACTGGCTCTTCCTGATATCTCAATTACAAATTAACATCCACCATCAGCTTGAACCTAGGATGTCTTCCAAACTTGCCAGAACCAGTTCCCAGGATGTAGTTAATTGCCAACTTCTGCTAACCTGTTTAAACACAATGTCCTTCCTGTGCTGCTTTGTCTGTAGGAACTCTTTAAATCAAGGATCAGTCTGCAATTAACATCCAGTCCTGGACTGACATACAGAAGCTGGTTTGGTCTGCTCTTTTCCTTTTACCACAAACTTTTTCACAAAGTGTGCAAGTCATCTTCAGCTCAGAATTCCCAAATCACAACGCCAATCCAAAATTGCTAAGAGGGGAATAATTAAAATTATGAAAAATCAGCAAGTATTCTACCAACAAACAGATGCTGCACGAAAGGCCATCTGCGGAGAGAGGGGAAAGTTACTCTCACGAAAGCGATTGACACATGCAGAAACTCAGATTAGCAATTATTAGCTAAAGCATATTACTGGGAAAGCAGATGAGGCTTTGCATTATGCTGAAAAACATACCAGGTCAAGCAGGAACAACAGATTAGGAAAAAGGAAGAAGCATTTTCAGAACAGCCAACAGAAATATTAAGGCCAAAGGACATGATAAATATTATGTGGAAACTTCACATGAAAGGGAAGGAAGTTTGTCCAGGATGGAGGGAGCACCCTTAGCTAGAAAGAAGCAAAGCATACGAATAAAGATCGCTGCTGAGAGATGTCAGAGCACGAGAAGGGGAGAGGTGGGAGGAGAAGAGGGGGCAAGATTATGGAGAACAAAGGAGGGAAAGTGTGAGATGGAAGGAGAGGGGGAAGGAAGGGGAAATGGAGGAGAGGCAAAAGGGGCAAGGGATGGGAGGCAGGGAAAGGGAAGGTGATGGGAGGGAGGTGGAATGGAGAGAGGGGAGGGAATGGGGGAGTGAGAAGGAGAGGGAGTGGGAGACAGAAGGGGGAGAGGAGCAGGTGGGAGGTGGAGGGGATAGAGAAGGGGTGTGGGTGGCAGATGGGGAGGGAGGGAGAGTGGGGAGGTGATGAGGTGGGTGTAGGGGAAGGGAAAGGATGTAGGGGTGCAGGGAAGGGTGTGACAGGGGAGGGAAAAAGTGGGGGTGGGGAAAGGAGGAGTGGGGTATCGGGGGGAGAAGATTTGGGGAGAGGGAAGAAGGGGAAGATGGTGTGAAGGGTAGGCTGGGAGAAAGGTAAGGTGGGTGGGGAGATGGAGGGAGATGGAGGTGGGGAGTAGGCATGATGACATGGGGAGAGACAGGGCTGAGGGGATGCAGGGAGGGAACGGGGTGGGGAGAGGGGTTTGAGGGGGTGGGGAGAGGGGTGAGGGAGTGTGGGGGTGACGGAGTGGGGTGAGGGTGAGTGAAGAGTTGGGAAGAGGGGGTCGGGGTGGGAGAGGTGGTGAGAGGTAGGGGGAGGGGGCTGAGGGTGGGGAGAGAGAGGAGGGGATGCTGAGAGGGTGATGGTTAGGGAGAGGACCTGTGAGAAGGGGGAGAGAGGGGACTGAGAGAGTGGGGAGAGGGAAGAGAGTGGGGAGAGAAGGAGGAAGATGGGAATAGGGATAGAGGGAGGAGATGTGGGAAGAAGGGGGTGTGGATGGGGGGATAGAGAGGGAGGCGATGGGGACAGATAGAGGGTGTGGGTGTCAGAAGTGACAGTATTGTGGAATGAGTATCGGGAGGGGTTGGAGGTGAGGAGAAGGGGAATGGGTTTGGGGAAAGATATACGGGTAGGGCTTTGGAGGTGTGGGAGAGGAATGAGGAGTTGGGGGAGGGGAAGTGGGGGTAGGGTTTTGGTTTGTGTTGGGGATGAGATGAGGGGCCAGCCGGAAAATGTGCAGCAAGGCAGAGCTGTCACAGGGTCCCAGGCTTTGCACTGAGCGTTGTCTGAATACAAATGATGTTAATAACAAAACATACCTTCCCAATGGTATTCCTCACGCAAACAAATTTAATTTGGAATCATTATACCAGTATTACCATTACTGCAGTAATTCATGCTTTACAATCTAGTTCATGTTTAATTGGGTTTTATTGATTTAACTTTGTGTCTGTTGGTTTGGTTTGGATTTATTGATCTCTGTCTTCCACAAATTTCCTGATCCCATAATGCAGGTTTATTCCAAAGGCTTTGTAATGATGTTTGTTTGCTCTCAGATTCAAACTTGCTCCACGTGTTGCTGTTTTATAATAGCTTCAAATAATTTGAATCATTTTGACAACATGGAAATACAACGTTGTTTCTCTCCCACTGCGGTAATGCATATTATTTTGGTGACTTTTGTTTCAATGTAACAAGCACATTTATATTGTTGTAAAATGTACTTTGCAGCAGTGATTTTAGAAAATGGACAATGCTCAAGCAGGTCAGACCCAACATCAGTATTTCAGGTTGGTGGCCTTTCATCAGAATTGTTCTTGTAATGTGACCCCTTTCTCTTCAGGTGTTCTTTTACCTACTGTGTATTTTTCGCATTTTCTGTGTATTTTTTATTTTAAATTAGGCCTTTGGTACGCTTGTCTTTATTGGTCAGTGCGTTGAATGTAGGAGTTGGGCTGTAGGACACTATTGGTTAGGACATTATTGGAATACTGCATTCAATTCTGGTCTCCTGCTACAGGAAAGATGTGCAAAACTTGAATGGGTTTAGAAAAGATTTACATGGATGTTGCTGGGTTTGGAGGGTAGGAGCTATAGGAGAAGGTGAATAGTCTGGGCCTATTTTCCCTGAGTGTCAGAGGCTGAGGGGAGACCTTGTAAAGGTTTATAAAATCATGAGGGGCATGGACAGAGTGAATTGCCAAGGTCTTTTTCCAAGAGTAGGTGAGTGTAAAACTAGATGGTATAGGTTTAAGGTGAGAGGGAAGATTTAAAAGGGAACTAAGGGGCACTGTTTTCATGCAGAGGATGATGTGTGTATGGAATGAGCTGCCAGAGGAAGTGATGAAGGCTGGTACAATTACAACAATTAAAAGGCATTTGAATGGTTATATGAATAGGAAGGGTTTAGAGGGATATGGGCCAAATGTTGACAAATGGGACTTGATTAATTGAGGAGATCTGGTTGACATGGACAAGTCTGGACATAAGGTCTTTTTCGGTGCCGTACAGTTCTAGGAATTGCGGAAAGAAAGTATCAAACGAATGTGAAATGTCAGACGGACACCAGTGTGTTGCGTAACATTATGAGCTTTGCCGATTTGTGCAAAGTGGCTCAAGATGGTGACATAGAAGTGGTGCTGCTTGGAGTAATATTGAGGTTGTTGAGTGAATGATTCTCATTCCAAGAGGACAAGATAAGCTGATAATCTAGGGCAATGGGAAGAATGAAGAGCTAGAGTTCCAGACAGTGACATTAAGCAAATCTGACATTGCACATGAAACAACTCCAAAGCTTGGTGTAAAACTGAATGCACAGGAAAAGATTTGCAGAGTTGTGCAAGCTATCAAGCCATGGACTACTGAACAGTTTCTAGAATATACAAAGTTGTCTATACAGGTCTTGGATGTTTTCCTGGTGAATATTATCTCCAAGTCGATGAGACTGTGATATCAACTCAGCATCTGTTGAACAGAGCTCTATTTGTCCTCAAGTCCAGCCTGAAATACAAAACAGAAGAGTGAGAAAAGAAGAGAACAGCACAAAAGTGATAGCCAAAATGTTAGTTTTCCCTTTTGTTGGTATTCGTACAAACCGTCCTGATGAGCACAAGATGAAAACCAAAACAAAGTCAGCTGAATGCTAAATATTTTTGGCTGTGAATTCCACTGAGTTTCATGGAAGATTTCTCTCTGCAAGGTCTAGTGAGTTTCCTGCCAAATAGGGATAGAGGAATTCAGCCTTCCAAGTCTGTCCTGCCGATCAATATCATTATGGTTGATCTGAGGCTTATTTCCGTATGTCTGCCTCTGGCCATATGCCTTATGACCTTTCCTTAACAAAGGCTTATCTACCCCAGATTTAAAATATAAAATTAACAACTGAAACCTTACCAAACCTGCTTTGTTAACTACACTATCCCTATTGCTCCTTGCTTGTTTGATTCCAGTCCTATACCACGAATTGCTATCTGTGGAACAATTCGCCACTGTCAGGGTATCCCAGAATGCGTTGGGATCCTTGGCAGAGGAACAACTTAAAAAGTTATTGTAAAGCAAGTACTGATCTAAGCAAGCTAGAGTCACTTATGGCGCATGACATCCCCAGACAGGCTGTGGATAAAGCTGGGAGTTAACCTCATTACTCTCACAGGATCTCTGCTGAGCGGAAAGCTGTTTTGGGAATGATGCATAGGAAGATTGGGATGGATTTGGAAAGGAGGGATGCCATAATAGCAGGATAAGTAATTAGTGAAGCATGTTTCATTTAGACATGGTGAGAAATTTCACTGGGCCCCACGGTGTGAATCACTTCAAAATATTCAACACAGCTCACATTTAGACAAAAATGCAAAAGATTCAGTCCATTGTCATCATTGAATTCCTCACCAATAATATTGTGGTAGCCACTGTTAAATAAAAACTAAACTTGACCAGAGATATAAATATTGTGGCCTCTACAGTTGGTCAAAGGCTGGGAATTGTATTGCAGTGCTGACATGGTGGACTGAAGGGCCTCATTCTGTGCTGCAAAACTCTATGATAATGACAATAAATAACTCACTTCCTGTCCTTTAAAGCCAACCATCAATGACAACTCACAAGTCAGGAGTGTGATTGAGTACTCCCTGCTTGCCTGGATGAATGCATCTCCAACAATACTCAAGAAACTTGATACCATTCAGGGCAAAGCAGCCTACTTGATTGGGAGCTCACCCACACATTACTTCCTTCACACAAATGCACAGCGGTGGCACTTATAAGATGTACTAGAGCAACTCACTAAAGCACTTCCAACACTACATTCCAAACTCTCAACCTCATTTCTAGAAGGACAAGGGCAGCAGATACTTGGGAACGCCACCACCTCTACATTTCCCTTCCAACCACTCATCAACCTGATTCATAAATTTATCGCTGTCCCTTCAGTGATGCTGAGTCAAAATCTTGGAAATCATTCCACAGGAGAAACACCTGTTCAGCATGGCTTGCAGGGGATGAGCAGTGAATCCTTGTTAGCAATGCACACATCCCATGAAGGAATGAATATATAATGAATGAATATAAAATGAAACCATCCACTCTGTTAGTCAGCCGAAACATTCTGCACTTCCACTGGAAGTAAATCAAGGAACCCGAATATAAAACTAACTAAAAATTTTGTCTAATCAGCCCTTGAGTACTAAAGCTGCAAGTTACTCTTTTAGAACCTTCACAAATTGAAGTGATTATAATAATTAATTCAGACCAAAATGACACGGCTCTTCCAGATTTTCAAACAGTCATGTTGTATGAGTATTGCATCCACTTAACATCCTCCTTCACTCTTTGGTCAAACCATTTTCATGGACTGTGAGAGAGGATGGCTAATTAAAACAAGACAAGCTAATGGATTTTAGCTGAAGCAAGGATATGATGCTCACTGAGCCATTAGGAAAACAGATATAAACAAGTGCGCATGACATAAAAGATACAATTTTGAATGTTTTGTACAGGATCTTCCAAACCAGTTGTCTAGAAGCATGAGTGACGAGGCCACCTTAATTCTGTTAATTGTCACGTAAATATTGAGTACACCGTTGATTTGATTTGATTTATTGTTATCGTATGTACTGAGGGATAGTGAAAATTATTGTTTTGCATGCTGTACAGGCAAGTGAAACCATATATTAACACATTAAGATAATAGAACAGAATGCAGAATACAGCTACAGAAAAGGTGCAGCGTTAGATCAATTTTAATATATGTGATATCTGTTCAAAAGTGCAATAACAGTGGGGTAGAAGCTGTTCTTGAATCTGTTTAAAAGCGTTTTCAATCTTTTATATTTTCTGTTTGATGGAAGAAGTTGGAAGAGAGTATGACAAAGAGGGGAGGTGAGATGGGGGCTACCTATTTTCCCAATGTAGCGGAAAGTATAGATGGAGTCAATGGATGGAAGACTGGTTATATGGCTTTTTAATATCCAATATGGATTGACTAACTGAGTCATTGGCAAGATAACCTAGCAGTAAGCATCCTTTACACATGGAATCCAATGACAATTGGCAAAACAGGGCAATGGATTTGTAGCAGAATTGTTTCAGACTGCAGAGGGTCATCACTGAGCATCTGGTGGAGGAACCTAATTTAAGAGACTAAGGGCGAGGTTGATACACTCCTTATTCTTTGGCAGTCTCTTAGGATTGAGGATAATTTGCTTCCACTCCAGGGTGAGGCGTTCAGTAGTGATTAATAGGCCTATCCTGAAGCCACAGTCTCTGCTTTGGGTGAGGCTGGTGCTGTTTGAGGAAGTGGATTGGTCGGACACTGTGGATTCTGTGCTTTTTCTGCTGCTTATGTTTGGTTTCCACTCACTGATGCTCAAAGTGATTTGTACCTGTGTAGATGCATCTTCGCCAGTCATACGTTCGAGGGCAAGCAACTCGCATGCGTCATTGGAGATATTTCATTTGTTTAGGATGGCTTTTGGGGCATCCTTGAGCTTGTTTCCTTTGCCCTCTTATTGATCAGTTCCTATTGTGAAGTTTGGAGTAGAATGCTTGTTTAGAGTATCTTGTGGTATATGTGGGGACAATATGGCCTCCCTTTCGCATTTAGTTATGTGGGCCTCAATAATGGGAATTTTGGCCTGTAAAAACACTCACATTGGTACACCTATCCTGTGTGGATTTTGTGTAGGCAGTGCTGGTTATAATTCTTCAGGGATTCGAGGTGTCTACTGTACATGGTCCATGTTTCTGATGTATACTGGAGGGTGGGGACCATGGTTGCTCTGCAGGCAATGAGTTTCATGCTGGGTTTACAATCTTGGTCTTTGAATATTTTGATCCCTAGGTGTCCAAATGATGATCTAGTGCATTGGAGTCGGTGTTCGATACCATCGTTAATGTCTACTCACACTGAAAGGACATTCTGGATAATGGGCAATGATCCATGGTGTCTAGGGGTTGCAATGGATTATGCTGTCGGGAGACAGTGTTCTACAGCAGGACTGGGTAGATAAAGAACCTTTATTTTCCAGATGTCTAGTCTGAAGGCCATTCTCTCATATGACTCAGTCCTTGACGATGGATTTTAGGTTGGCCCCTAAGTGTGCACCTATACAGGTTTCATCTACTGCTCAATGTCAGCAGTTGATATGGTTTTGGTTTTGACCTGACAGGCATTGCAGGTTGAACAGTTTTCCACTTCTCCTTTAGGTTATCTCCACTCTCGCAGGGGCCTTCATGGAGTTGGGATGGAGTGTTGTGGTGAGGAAGATGGCAATCCCAGTTTGCACTTGGAGTGAGGATGATGCACTATCCTCCACAGTTAACCAGCCTGGATCTGACTAGATCAATGGAAAGATTATCTAGTGAATCAGTGAGTTCAGAGATAGATTGGTGTTGAGGTGAGAATAACAGCCCTTGACATCAAGGCTGCATTCTAGAGAGTGTGGCATCAAGGAGTCGAAGCAAACCTGGAATTGATGGATATTAGAGGGCAAACTGTCCAGTAGTTGGAGTCATACCTGGCACATAGGAAAATTGTCATCATTATTGGAGATCAGTATCTCAGTTCTCGGAGATCTCTGCAGGAGTTCCTCATGGTAGTGACCTAGACCTAACTAACTTCAGTTGCTTCATCAATGACCTTTCCTCCATCATAAAGTCCGAAGTGGGGATGTTCATCAATGATTTCAAAAGTTCAGCACCATTCATGACTCCTCAGACACTGAAGCAGTCCATGTCCAAATGCAACAAGATCTGGGCAAAATCTAAACTCGAGCTAACAAGTGGCAAGTAACATTTATGCCCTACCAATACCAGGCTATGACCATCACCAGTAAGAAACAATCTGTCAACTGCCCCTTGACATTCAATGGTGTTACCATCACTGAATCTCCCACTATCAGCATCATTGACCAGAAACTCAACTGGACTCACCACATTAAAACAGGGGCTACAAGAACAGATCAGAGGCTAGGAATACTGCAGTGAGCAACTCACCTCCTGACTTCTCAAAGCTTGTCCATTATCTAGAAGGCACAAGCCAAGAGTGTGATGGAATACTTCCTGCTTGCCTGGATGAGTGTAGCTTTAACAACACTCAAAATAATTGATACCATCCATGACAAAGCAGGCCACCTGATTGGCACTAAATCTGCAAGCATCCACTCCCTCCACCACCGACACTGAGGAGCAACAGTGTGTACTATTACAAGATGTACTACAGAAAATCACCAAAGATCTTCAGACAGCACCTTCCAAACCCAGGACTTCATCCATCTAGAAAGACCACGGCAGCAGATACATGGGAACATCACCAAGTTCAAATTCTCCTCCATGGCACTTAAAATATATTACCACTCCTTCACTGGCGCAGGGTCAACATCCTGGAATTCCCTCCCCAATGGCATTATAGGTCAACACACACCAGGTGGACTGCAGCGGTTCAAAAAGGCAGCTCACCACTATATTTTCAAGGGCAACTAGGGGTGGACAATAAATGCTGTCGAGGAAACAAATGCCCACATCCCACAAATGTTTAAAAAAAATCTGAAAACTAACAGTGCTTTTCAACTTAACAGGTGTTTAGTGGTTAAAACAGATTGGTCAGGAGCATGTGTGAGAAGGAAGGAAGTAAAAAATAAAGAAGAACAAAGAGAAGATAGAAGACAGCCACTGAGAGTCGGGTTCAAGTGTACTAAGGAAATAGGGAATCCTTGCCATCAACAGCATTGGAAGCAAATAGCTCAGAAGTCAGACACAGTGGAGAACAGCTCTGATAAGGCATTAACCTGAAGATGTTAATGGAGAACATAGAACTGTACAGCACAGGAATGGGCCCTTCGGCCCACTACGTCGTGCTGAACATGATGCCAAATGAAACCAATCCCTTCTGCCTGCCCTTGGTCCATGTTCTTCCATTCCCTGCATATTCTGCGCTTATCTAAAAGTTCCTTAAATACACTTATCATATCTGCCACCACCATCGCCCCTGGCAGCTTGTTCCAGACTCCTATGACTCTGTGTAAAAAACTGCCCCTCATATCTCCTCTGAACTTTCTCCCTCTCACCTTAACTACATGCTCCCTAGTATCAATTCTGAGAAGAAGATTCTTACTATCAACCCTATTTATGCAGCTCATAATTTTATACACTTCTATTGAGTCTCCCTTCAGCATTCACCGTTTGAGAGAAAATAACCAGAGTTTTACTAGCCTGTCCTTATGGCTCATACCCTCTTACCCATGCAGCATCCTGATAAACCTCTTCTGCACCCTCTCCCATGCCTCCGCATTCTTTCTGTAATGTGGCGACATGTTGTAGATAAGGCAGATTGGAGGATTGAGGGATGATCAGCAAAATACTGTGGATGATCTGAGTGGAACATTGAAACAGGTAGACCAGACTGAGCAGACTAACCATTAGGTCAAACCATTATGAGGAACATTTCTTGATCATCCCCATCCAATAGCAGGTGATAGTGTAAATGACAAGTGTGATTAAAGACAGGAGTGGTCCATTAAATCTTTCTCAAATATTCCAGCTGTTGGAACTATTAGAATCATTACAATACTTAAAGTGTGGAAGCAGACCATTCAGCCCATTGATTTCACACCGACCCTCTGAAGAGCATCCCACCCAGAACCCCTCCTGCATGTATCTCCTGAATTCAATAATCCAGCTCTTAAGCAGATTATTGTTTGGTTTGAGTCAGATCTCAAGGGACACTTTGAGTCTTTGCCACTTTTACCAATTCCCAAGGTCACAAATAATAGGAATGGATTGACCATTTATTTATAATTCGTTTGAACAAGGACAGCAAGGGCAGCCACAGTTAACTGACCAAAGATTTTATGAGTTGTATCTTTCCTTTCAGTTTCTGATAGACATCAATCATCCTAGTTGAGAAAATATATGAAGTTATTCCTCTGAACATTGGTGTCAGGTGGAATAGTGAGTAAAAATTGCGTTTGTCTGTGATCATGACCGCTGTTAATCAGACAAATCAGAATGTACCAGACAATGGGCAGCTAGCAGAATGAAGTCTTGGGGAAATATTGGATTCATTCAGCCAAGAGGTTTTACCCTAGAGAGCATAGTAGCATCAGAGTAGACAAAGAGATTTGGTACGATTCCAAGGAACAAGAACTGATCTGGTGGAGACGGATCTCTTTATTGGGGCACTGAAAGAGAAACTGTTGAAGTAATCAATTCATATGTGGCAGGAGTCAAGGGTCTAGACATGAAACATCAGCTTTCCTGCTCCTCTGATGCTTCATGGCCTGCGGTGTTCATCCAGCTCATTACATTGTTATCTTGGGTTTTAACAACCCTTGTTCCACCAACCCCCAATTCTATTCCCACAGATATAAATTTAGGACAAATTCTTTGCATCAGTAATTAACTATGCACAACCATCCTTGACCATTCGGCCTAGTACTGAAAGTCACTGCTAAAGGATAAGCCAAAATATCCAGACTGACAATGATGGGTTCTGAGCACACAGCTATAACGGAATATGGCTCCTGTGGACCTGGAGAATCAGCTTTTCATTAATTCTAAGTTTCATGAGGGTCATGCCAGCTATTATTAGTTACCACTGGTTCGAACATGACTGTATTATATTCTTTACACATCTCTGACTGTGGGAACCACAGGGTCCGCGTTTACTGCAAAAAGCTACAAAATCTGTATAATTAACTCCTGGTGATCTGAATGTGGGTGGTATTCATTTACGAATACCTGATGGCGCAGTGATGATGTCAATGGTTAGGAGACTTCTGGAATCTGATATATTAACTCAATATTGGATATGGATTTATTCCATTAATCAATATTTTTGAATAAAAGCCATGATGGGAAAACACTCTAATGTTTACAGCTGCAATGCCATGCAAACAATTAATTGAGCTGAGCTGCTTTACAAACAGTCATGGATTAACTGGATGGGATGACTGCAAAATATAAAGGAGATTGTGGCAGTCTAGGTGAGGAAGGAATGGTTAATGGTAAATGGAAAGGGTATTAAATTCCCACTGCAAGCCATCTGTTTGCTGAATGAATGTAATAGTTTCTCCACAAGGGCAAAATGAGTCAGCAATCATTGGTGATGAATTCACTAAGTTGATCAGTAAAGAAACGACACTGTGGTTGGTCATTCACAATCCATTCCAGGATTGGAACTTTGTTGTGTGCCCTCATTGTGACAGACTCACCCAAATCCATTGATGCTGATGTTTTAACATCCAGCTAAATGGATTTTTCATGCCAATGGAAAGGATAGGATCTCCTGACAAAGCAGCACTTTCTCAATTTTGCATTGCATGCAGCCAATAAGACTGAATGAATCTTCTGACAGTTGCAGTCTTTTATACGTGCTCCTAAGATGCTGCTTCGTCTGCTGTGTTCATCCAGCCCCACACTTTGTTATCTTGCAGTCTTTTATATGTTGTGTCTGTACCCCACATTTCTGGCTCCAATATCAGATGTTGGAGGCCTTATCAATGGGAAATGATCTTTTGATCAGGCTGAATCTTTGGCATGAAAGACAGTCAGAAGTAGCAAAGCCCAACTCCCCTTTTACAGCATTTTCTGCTACATTCTGGTTAGAAGAACATAGAACATAGAACAGTACAGCACAGAACAGGCCCTTCAGCCCACAATGTTGTGCCAACCATTGATCCTCATGTATGCACCCTCAAATTTCTGTGACCATATGCATGTCCAGCAGTCTCTTAAATGACCCCAATGACCTTGCTTCCACAACTGCTGCTGGCAACGCATTCCATGCTCTCACAACTCTCATTCATTTTCATTGGAACAGTTATGGGACATTTAAACAACCTTTCTGTGTGTTAGTGAATGAAGTAAAGGGGTAGGATGTCAGGGGTCACCAGGTGGCAATGTGGATAGGGTAGCAGTGTATGTGAGGACAAGGATTTGAACCTTTTGCTTTCTGGCGGGAATTATACTATAATTTCAGCCATGTGATATGCTAATGAAATATAATACACACTAACACAGGAAGTGATAAAACATGTCACAAGATTTGTTCTCTCTTGCAGCCTTGTGGTGAGATGAAACCATGATGAAATGACTTTTCAAATTAATATTCCCTTTGCCTCAACATACTAAATATTCTGTGGAAGCAGAACCAGGCCCAGAATATTAGAGACTGAATTACAAGTGGCATTTAAATAAAGCAGTCATACTATCTCAAAGTCAAATATGAACTTGTATCAAGGTGAAGAGAATTGGCGTAGGTACTGGCAAATGAAGGAGTGGATTATTATTTTCGCAATTGGATCAGATCTCAATAAGCTGTTCATCGAGGAGCAACTGTTTCTGAGCAAAAATTAATGAAAAAGATATCAGATTTAGTAGTACAGAGAGATTCAATCACTCAACAAGAGAATATTACTTTAAGAACAAAATAAAGAATGGTTTCAGCCTGACCTCAGTTAAGGACAGTTGGAGATCTGTTGTTTGCTCCTGTGAGAGAAACTAAATCTTGATTGAATATTTTTGATTAAAGGAAACTGTTAAATGATAACATTGTCAAAATTGTCTGCTGTACTTTAAGATGCAAACTCTGCTTGAATAAGCAGGTCAATCAGAAAGAGAGAGCCTGGAGTTGACTGCATTGTTCCCTTGTATCTTGAATAGTTTACATGTCACTGGCCTAACCAGCTCCCAACAGTCACCCTCTCCCCTTCCTGAGGTGACACTCATCTCCCACACAGACCATAGCAGAACATTCTGTGGAATAACAGGCCCAGTTCATCAAGCTAAATTCTGAGTATCCAGGTTTCCTTCTGATACAGGCTTGATGCTCTGCTGCACTTGTTTGTCCTGTCTGGTCAGAGGCATTGCTGGTGTTTGATCATGTGATGTCAGATGATGCCTGTGGTCCACAAGGACTTGTGACAGGTGTCACTCCCACTCCCACTCTCACTCACTCACACACACCCTCAGGTACGCACACGCACTCACTCTCACTCACGCACATACTGTCATGTTCTCATTCACGCATATACTCTCACTGTCTCACTCTCACACAAACTCAGAAAAGATTTTTAAACAATGAGAGTCAACACCCTTGTGGAATTACGCACTAGGGCGGCACGGTGGCTCAGTGGTTAGCACTGCAGCCTCACAGCGCCAAGGACACAGGTTCAATTCCAGCCTCGGGCAGCCGTCTGTGCAGAGTTTGCACATTCTCCCCATGTCTGCGTGGGTTTCCTCCGGGTGCTCCGGTTTCCTCCCACAGTCCAAAGATGTGCAGGCCAGGTGGATCGGCCATGCTAAATTGCCCGTAGTGTTCAGGGGTGCGTGGGTTATAGGGGGATGGGTCTGGGTGGGATGCTCCAAGAGGCAGTGTGGACTTGTTGGGCCGAAGGGCCTGTTTCCACGCTGTAGGGAATCTAGGAATCTAGTCATTAAAAATAAAATTAAAAACAAATTTAAGAGGATCCAAAAGATGAAATCAGGGAACCAAGCAAGAGAGGAAAACTGAGGGAGAGAGGCAACATAGCCAGTTGTACCCTAAGGGATTTGAACCTTTTGCCATCTGGTGGAAATTATACTAGGGAAACTGCCACACTTCTGTCTGGTCCCTCCTACTCACTTTAGCTCTGCTATCATACCCATTTCCCACCAAAACTCATACTCTACCGCTTTTACTATTGTTTAAAACGTCTTTCCTCACTCCTCTCACCCACCCAATCAGCCCACACCACAGACCCTACATGCCCTCTGCATTGCCCACTCTCTCAGCTAGGTCGCCTTACCACCTTCTCCACCCTTGCACCAACACAACCAGCTGTGTACCCCCTTTCAGTGCATTTAATACCTCCCTCAATCCATCAGAAGACATGCCCACAAAAGGTAAAAATAGCCCAAATGCGTTGGGGAAGCTATAAGGAGATGTTACAAGGACAGAATCCTAGCTCTCACTGGAGAAGATCAGACCAGTCCTGCAGAGCTGCTGAATTATCCATATCTCCCAATCGTGTCAGTACCATTTTTCATTCCATTGCAACTCTCACAGTAACCCTGCTGTCAATATCAATTATTGCACACCATTCTAGCTGCAACCCACAATGCCTTCTTTCTTATTCTTGTCTTTCTAGATGGAAGTGGTTTTTGAAGGTGCTGTCTAAGGATCTTTGTTGAGTTTCTACAGTGCATCTTGTAGATAGTAAACAGAGCTGTTACTGACAGCAATAAAGGGAATGGGTGTTTGTAGATACGGTACCAATCAAGCGAGCTGCTTTGTTGTGAATGATGTTGTGTTGTTGGAGCTGCACTCATCAGGTAAGAGGTGAATATTCCACCACACTCCTGACATGTGCCTTTGTAGATGTGAACAGGCTTTAGGGAGTCAGTAGGAGAAGCATATGCTGCAGTATTGCTAGCCACTGATCTGTTCGTGTTGCCACTGTGTTTATTTGAATTTCTGGTCAATGGTAGCTCTCAGGATGTTGAAACTGGCCAATTCAGTGACGGTGACACCATTCAATATCAAGGCACGATGGTTAGAGTGTCTGTTGTTGAAGATGGTTATTATCCGGCATTTGTGTGGTGTGAATGTTACTTGGAACTTGTCAGTCCAATCCTGGATATTGTCCATGTCTTGCTACATTTGGGCATGGGCTGCTTCAATATCTGAGGAGTTGGGAATGGTGCCAAACAGTATGCAATCATCAGCGAACATGAAGACTTCAGACCTTATGAAGAATGGAAGGTTGTTGAAGCAGTTGAAGATAGTTGGGCTTTGGACACTTCCCCAGGGAACTGGTGCAGAGATGTCCTAGAGCTAACATGACTGACCTCCAACAAAAACAAACCACCATTCCTTGTGCCAGATATGACACCAACTAGTTTGTTCCTTGATTCCAGTTTGGCTAGGGCTCTTTGATGCCACACTCAGTCAAGTGTGATTTGATGCCAAGGACAGTCATCCTCACTCACCTCTGGAATTCAGCACTTTTTTCCATGTTTGAACAGAGGCTATAATGAGGTCAGGTGCTGAGTGGCCCTGGCAGAACCCAACCTGGACTTCACTGAGCAGGTTATTGCTGGGGACGTGCTGCTTGATAGCACTGTTGATGACACCTTCCTTCATTTTAATGATGAGCAAGAGTAGGCTGATGGAGCGGTAATTAGCCGGGTTGGATTTGTACTGATGTTTGTGTACAGGACATACCTGGGCAATTTTCTGCATTGGTCGGCAGATGCCAGTGATACAACTGCACTGGAAAATGTTGGTTAGCGGGGCAGTAAGTTTTGGAGCACAAACCTTTAGTATGACTGAATTGCAGAATTGTTAACATGCAGGAGGCGGCCATTTGGTCAGTTGTGCTTGAACTAGTTCTTTTACCTAACGCTGCTCATATCTCTGCACACCATTTCTGTCCAACTCTTTCTTAGGTATATTGATGATATCATTGGCGCTGCTTCCCTATCTCATCTCGAATTGGAAAAGTTCATCAACTTCACTTACAATTCCGACCCCACTCTCACCTTCACCTGGTCCATCTCTGACTACTCCCTACTCTTCCCTTCCTCGACATCTTTGTTTCTATTTCTGGGGATAGGCTGGCCACTAACATCCAATACAAACCAACTGACTTCCACAGTTACCTTGACTATACATCCTCATACCCGACTTCCTGTAAAGACTCCATTCCATTCTCCTGGTTCTTCTGTCTCAGTTGTATCAGTTCTGATGATGCCAACTTTGACAGGGGGACCTCTGAATCAGAATTATAGAATCATAGAGTCAGCATGGAATCAGATCCTTTGGTCCACCCAGTTCATGCTGACCAGGATCTCAAACTAAACTGGTCCCATCTGCCTGAGCTTGGCCCATATCCCTCCAAACAGTTCTCATTCATGTACTTATCTAAATGTCTTTTAAATGTTGCAACTGTGCCCACATCCACCATTCCACACATGAACTATTCTCTGGATAAAGAAATAATTCCCATGTCTTTTTTAAATCTTTCTCCTCTCACCTCAAAAAAATGACCCCTAGTCTTGAAATCTCCAGCCTCAGGGAAAATACACTTGCTATTAATCTTATCTATACTCCTCATTATTTTATAACCCTGTATAAGGTCACTTCTTAACCTCCTGTGGTCCAGTGAAAAAAGTCCCAACCTATCCAGCCTGTCCTTGTAACTCAAAACCTCTATTCCTGGCAACATCCTGGTAAATCCCTTCTGAACCCTGTCTAGGTTAATAATATCCTTCCTGCAACAGGACAACAAGAACTGGACACAGTACTCCAGAAGAGACCTCATCAATGTCCTGTAAAACCTCAACATAATATCCCAGCTCCTAGACTCAAAAGTATCAGCAACGTAGGCAAGTGTGATAAACACCTTCTTAACTACCCTATCCATATGTGATACAAACTTCAAAGAACAAACAATGTGCCTGAACCCTCTTTTCTTCTACAACAGTACCAAAGGCCCTACTTTTAATTGTGCAACTCTTGTCTTTGTTTGTGTTACCAAAATGCAATACAAAATTAAACTCCATTTACCATCCCTCAGCTCATTAATCTCATTGATCAAGATCTCCTTGTAATCTTGGATAACCTTCTTCACTGTCCACCCAACCTTGATGTCAGCTGCAAACTTACTAACCCCGTTTTCTATATGCTCACCCAAGTCATTTATACAAATGACAAACAAAAGTGGAACCAACACCGATCCCTGTGGAACACCACTGGTCACATATCTCCAGTCTGAAAACAAACCCTCTACTCTCACTCTCTGTCTCCTGCAGGTAATCTAATTTTGTGTTCAGTTGGCAAGCTCACCTGAATCCCATGTGATCTAACTTTACTAATTAGTCTATCATATGGAACTTTGTCAAAGGCTTTACGGAAATCCAAGTAAACAATGTCTAACACTCTGACTTCGTCTATCATCTTGGTTGCTTTCTCAAAAAAACTTAACTAAGTTTGTGAAATACAATTATCCTCAGACAAAACTATGCCGTCTACCCCTAATCATTCCTTGCCACTCCAAATGCATATAAATCCTATCTTTCAGAATCACTTCCAACAACTTATCCACTTCTAAAGTCAGACTCACAGGTCTATAGGTGCCAGGTTGCTCCTTACATCCCTTCTTAAACAAAGGCTCAACTTCAGCCACTCTCCAGACATTTGGCACCTCAAACATATTTATAGATGATGTAAATATTTCTGCTAGGCTCCCCATGATTTCCTCTCTAACTTCTCACAAAGTCTTAGGACATACTAGATCAGATCCCAGAGATTTATCCGCCTTTATATTTTCTAAGATCACCAAAACTTCCTGTTCTGTAAACTGGTTTCAAAACATCACTATTTATTTCCCTGAGTTCTCCAACCTCTATTTCTTTCTCCACTGTAAAAACTGATGCAAATATTAATTTAATATCCCTCTCATCTCCTTGGCTTCAGTACAAAGATGACCTGATTCCCTACTGTGTAGAAACAGGCCCTTCAGCAAAGCAAGCCCACGTCAATCCCCACAGAATCCCACCCAGACCAATCTGTTATAAACCTCCTAACCTATATATTCCTGACCACTATGAGTAATTTAGCATGGCCAATCCTCCTAGCCTGCCCATCTTTGGACTGTGGAAGGAAACCAGACTACCCAGACATGGGATGAATGTGCAAATTCCACACAGACAGTTGCCCAAGGGTGGAATCGAGCCCAGGTTCCAAGCACTGTCAGTCAGCAGTGCTAACCATTGAGCCACCGTCCTTCTTTTTAACTCTTTGCTTTTTAAGGGACTCTACCCTCTCTCTAGTTGTTTTCTTGCTCTTAGTGTAATTGTGGAATCTCTTTGGATTATCATTATCCTATTTGGCCGAGGCTGTCTCATATTCTCTCTTTCCCTTCCTGACCTCCTTCTTAAGAATGCCCCAACACTCTTTTTACCGTTCAAAAGATTCATTTGAATCCAGTCAGAACTTTGAACGGTGTATTACAGCATAGAACAGGCCCTTCGGCCCACATTGTTATGTCGGATAATGGTTTTAAAGAACAAAGAACAAAGGAAATTGCAGCACAGGAGCAGGACCTTCAGCCCACCAAGCTTGCGCTGATCCAGATGCTCTATCTAAACCTGTTGCCTATTTTCCAAGGATCTGTATCCCTCTGCTCCCTGCTCATTCATATATCTATCTAGATATATCTTAAGTGACGCTATCGTGCCTGCCTCTACCTCCTCTCCTGGCAATGCCTTCCAGGCACCCCCGACCCACTGCATAAAGAACTTGCCACGCATATCTCCCTTAAACTTTTCCCCTCTCACCTTGAAATTATGACCCCTAGTAATTAAGTCACCCACTCTGGGAAAAAGCTTCTTGCTATCCACCCTGTCCGTACCTCTCACGATTTTGTAGACCTCAATCAGGTCCCCTCCTCAACCTCCGTCTTTCTAATGTAAATGATCCTAATCTACTCAATCTCTCCTTATAGCTAGTGACCTTCATACCAGGCAATATCCTGGTGAACCTCCTCTGCATCCTCTCCAAAGCATCCACATCTTTTTGGTAATGTGGCAACCAGAACTGTATGCAGTATTCTAAATGTGGTTGCAAACTGGTTAATCAGATCATCTATACCTACCTCCCACAAACAACAGTGGCCCCAACATAGATCCTTCTGGAACACCACTGGTCACAGTTCTGAGAAACTCCCTTCCACTACAACTCTCTGTCTTCTGTTGCCGAGCCAGTTTTTTATCCATCTAGCAAGTGCACCCTGGACCCCATGCAACTTCACTTTCTTCATCAGCCTACCACGGGGAACCTTATCAAATGCCTTACTGAGGACCATGTATATGACATTTACAGCCCTTCCTTCATCTATCAACTTTGTCACTTCCTCAAAGAATTCTATCAAGTTGGTAAGACATGACCCTCCCTGCAACAAAACCATGCTGCTTATCACTAATAAGCCCATTTCCTTCCAAATGTAAATAGATCTATCCCTCAGTATCTTCTCCAGCAACTTCCCCACCACTGATGTCAGGCTTACCGGTCTATAATTACCTGGATTATTCCTGCTGGCCTTCTTAAACAAGGGGGCAACTTTAGCAATTCTCCAGTCTTCCAGGACCTCACCCATGTTCAAGGGTGCTGAAAAGATATCTGTTAAGGCCCCGCTATTTCCTCTCTTGCGTCCTTCAATAGCCTAGGATAGATCCCATCCGGACCTCGGGACCTGACCACCTTGATGCCTTTTAGAAATACCCAACACTTCTCCCCACCTCATGCCAACTTGGCCAAGAGTAAACAAACACCTACCCCTAAGCTCAACATCCGTCAGGTCCCTCTCCTCAGTTAATACCGACGCAAAATACTCATTAAGAATATCACTTATTTTCTTTGACTCCTCGCATAACTTCCCCGCATTGTCCTTAAGTGGGCTAACCTTTCTCTAGTTACCCTCTATGAATTAAAGGCCTTGGGATTTTCCTCAACCCTGTTTGCTGAAGTTATTTCATGATCCCTTGTAGCCCTCTTCTTTCCTCATTTTAGGTTGGTGCTACGTTCCCGATATTCTTACAAAGCTGAGTCTGTTTTCAGTCACTTAGACCTAATGTATGCTTCCTTCTTCCTCTTTGCTAGACTCATAATTTCACCTGTCATCCATGGTTCCCTAATCTTGCCACTTCTATGCCTCATTTTCACAGGTACATGTCTGTCCTGCACTCTAATCAACATGTCTTTAAAAGCCTCTCATATATCAAATGTGGATTTACCTTTAAATAACTACTCCCAATCCACACTCTCCAGCTCCTGCCCAGTTTTGCTACAGTTGGCCCTTCCCCAATTTAACACTCTTCCTTTAGGACCATTCTCGTCTTTGTCCATCAGTATTCTAAAATTTATGGAATTGTGATCACTATTCCAAAAGTAATCCCCTACTGAAACTTCAACCACCTGGCTGGGATCATTCCCCAACACCAGGTCCAAGTATGGCCCCTTCCCAAGTTGGACTATTTACATACTGCTCCAGAAAACCCTCCTGGATGCTCCTTATGAATTCTGCTCCATCTAAACCTCTAACACTAAGTGAATCCCAGTCAATGTTGGGAAAATTAAAATCTCACTCACCACCACCCTGTTTCTCCTACACCTTTCCATAACCTGTTTACATATTTGTACCTCTATCTCAAGCTCACTGTTGGGAGGCCTGTCGTACAGCCCCAGCATTGTTACTGCACCCTTCCTATTTCTGAGTTCTGCCCATGTTGCTGCACTGCTCGAGTCCTCCACAATGCCCTCCTTCATCACAGCTGTGATTTCTGAGAACTTAGGGAATTCTGTGAGAGCCAGTGATTTTTTTTTCTCTTTAGAGCAGTTGGTTGTTAACTGTAACAGATGGCAGTTGCTCCCACACTGATTTTCAAATACTCTCTTCTTTTATACCCTCAGTGATCCGTCACTTTCTTACAATAGGATTTGTCCTGGGTTGTCAAAGCCATCAGATTTAAGTTTACCTGGTTTAAATTAATTGGCCGATATTCAACTTTGTTGCCTTAATAAAACTGCCTGTGCTGCTAACCATACAGACCTTTCATACAAATGTTTCAATTTTATGAGCTCTCTGTGCCTGCTGCTGTTTACCAGCAATTTTTTAAATCTTCAAGCCTGTAAAACGCGCATCAATTTTTAAAGGGCCCACACAATCTTCCCCACTACTCTTTCACAAAGAATTTCTAATGGTCCTGCCTTCTCAGCCACAAGTATCTACCCAGCCTTTTAACAGTTCCTGTGTGTGTACAATGTTCTTGTTGCATCTTTCCAATGCCAGTTGTATTCTGTAATGTAAATCTGTAATTCCTCAGCATCCTGTATTAAAGTGGTTCCATGATAGAGGTAAGACGTTTCCATATATTTGAAGCCAGTCTCTGTTGACAAGGAGTGCATTTGAATGGCGCCTGTGTATCTTACCCTGAGATATTGTTTGGTGCTGAGCAACATGGATGTCTCACTTGATTGGCATATATAGTAAGATAGGAAGCTAAATATTAATGAGATGAGTTGTGGCATTAATAAGCCATTTAACAAGCAATTGCCCCATTTAATTTGTAACTCACTGCTGCTTAGCAATAAGTTCATCTTCAAAGCTTGGCTGATGCAGCAGTTGCTTCTGATGTTGAGATAGACTTTGCCGGGCTTCATATTTGATTTTGCCACAAATCTCATCATAGTCCACGTTGTTTAAGCTACCTGCAATATTTCACCCATCCAGTCTATTTTGTTTCTGCCTATCTTTTCTGCCAAAATGAAGTGCTCTGTATCTGCACTTTCTCATCTTCAATTCCATCTGTTCATGGTCTGCCCATTCTGCCAAACTATTCAGATAATTGATATCTTCATCACCATCTCACACATCTTCAAGCTTGTAATCATTGGCATATTATGAGTTTTATGATATATTCTAATATTTATACCATTTCAACATATCAATAAAAAGGAACCAACTTTGACCCTTGGTGAACACCACTGTCTACCAACCTCCAGCCTGAAACATGATCATTGACTCCAATTCGCTTAATTTTATCCTTAAACTATTATCTGAAATGATGTTGACTCTCTTATTTCATGAGCCTAAATTTTGCTGAACTGCTTTTTATGTGACATTTATTCAAATACTTTCTTAAAATCCATATAAATATTGTCTATCACAATCCACCTTCTCATTACTTAATTAATAAATTCAATTAAATTAGTGCAAACTGATAAGTCCTTGATAAATCTGTGCTGGCTCAACTTCATTTAGACAAACCTGTCCAAGTACATGTTCACTTTTTCCCTGGTTATAGATTTTACTTCTGTTGTTAAACTGTCAACAGAATGGCATGGATAGAGTGGAAGTATGAGGTTTTTTTCCCAGGGTACAGGGGTCAATTACTATGGGACACAGGTTCAAAGTGTGAGGCAAGTTTTCACACAAAGGATGGTGAGTACTTAGAACACGCTGCCGGAGGAGGTGGTGGAAGCAGACACAATAGCAGCTTTCAAGGAGAACCTGGACAAATACATGAATAGGGCAGGAATAGAAGGAGACAGGCCATGTAAGTTGAAGACAGTTTTGGTGTGGAAGGGCAAAATGTGCCCTCGCAGGCTTGCTCCTGTGCTATACTGTGCTTTGTTCCTTTTGTTCTTGTTGTAACTGGCCTGTAATTGTTAGGTCTTTATTGATTTATGGTATCATACTCATAGGTTCTCTGACACCATTCATACTTTAACTCATTGGAGCTGACACTTGGACTTCAATTAGAAAGCTAGGAGTAGAACCAGGTGAGATCAATCCCACCCACCTGGATGACAGTGAGCGGACACTGGATAGGATTATGTAGTCAACTATGTCAAAAGCTGCACACAGGTCAAGAAGGGAGAGCATAACCTTGTCGTTGTCTAATGGCACTATGGTAATTGTAAGGATAGCGTACTTTATTTTCAGATTTTTAAACCTGGGGATTATTTTGAAACCAGTATTTAAAAGTTTGACTGTCATTTTTGAAAAGCAAGCAAACTGGCACGCATAACACATATCAGAAACCATTTGAAAAGCAGAAATTGAAGTTTGACTTGCAGATGATTTGGAACTGAGCTGTGATATATGGCTTTTGCTCAGAACAAGAAGGTGATTAAAATGCAGACTACAGTGATTGTAACAGGCTCAGTGAGGTGGGCCTCGCTGAACATGAGGTCCCTGATTTGGGCTGTTAACCCTGGCCCGTCAGGGACCCCTGGCTGACAAGTATAAACAGGAGTGATACACATACACACAGAGACATGGGTGATTTTGGGGAAGAAAACAGGAGAGTCAGATGTTCTGTTCACTCTGACTAAGCAAGCTGGGCCTGTTGTCAAGTACTGTAAATGTGTCACGAAAGGGTGATCTGGTGATGAGATATGCGCCTCTGTGGAGGTATTTCAGCAGAAAAAAGAGACAAAAAGTACATCCCTGAAGAAATTTGCTCTCAACAGTTGTCTTTCAATTGGGGTAAACGTTTCTGGCATCATGCTGTTATTTGGGAGTCATGACTCCTTTGATCTGGCATTGAAAACTGGGCCCAGTGTGTGGGAAGAATGCGTTATTTTTCTGGGCAAATGGCATTGGGGAAGATGAAGACCAAAGATAAATTGTCTTGACAGTATGTGCACCTGCAGCTTTTTCAGTTCTTCGGAGGCATCAAATACTGTTCATGTCCAATGACATGGTCCAGAAAAATGACATGGGCTTTTGTGAACTCATTCTTAGCTAGGTTTATTACCAAGTCTACCTCCCAGGATGAATCAAACAATTTCGAAAGATGGTCCAAATGCTTCCTTCCATATGTGACTAAAAATCGTCAGATCATCAATCTACACCACACAGTTGGGTAATCCACAAATGATTTTATTATTTAGTCTTTGAAGTGTGGCTGGTGCATTTTTCATACTATACAGCAAAACTTTAAATTGGTATAGTTCATTTCAGTGTCATAAAAGCCGAGTTTTCTTCATTCTTTTGGTTAAAAATACCTGCCAGTATCCTCTGATTGAGTCTAACTTAGAAATATAAGTTGCTGACCCACCTTCTCAATACAGTCTTCTAAATGTGGAATAGGATATGAACCAGATTTTGTGACTGCATTGACTTTGTGATGGTACCCAATGACTATTTGTGGACTATCTGGTTTTGGCATCATTACTATGGATGTGCTCTACTCACTTTGATAATGTTGTATCTGAGCATGCATTCGTTTTTTTTGAACCTGTGCCTACTTTAGAGTGTTAAGTCTAAAAGGATGTTAATTGGAACAACATTTCCTTTATCTAGATCATGTGCAATTAGTATTTCCCAGCTTATTCTCACATATCTCCGCGCATGATTGTAATAACTCTTTTATTTCATTTTCCTCTGGGGGTAATTCGATAATTTATACCAATTTTTGAGAACTTCCTCATTGTCCAACTAAATTAGAAGAGTGTCCAATTCAGAGTCATCTGTACTTGTTTCTTCACTCTGTGGTGTAACCAGTGACACATCCTCCTTTTGCTTTCCTTCCATATCAAAATACCTTAAGTCATATTCACGTGACATACTCGGTGAGATTTCTTTCTTTCTGGTGTTCTTATTAAATAATTCATCTTACTTAATTTCCTTTTGCAATGATAAGGCCTACTAAGCCTTCTCTTTAAATGTTTACCTACCAATGGAAGTCCAAATGTGTGGTCTCTGAACTCTAACTTATCAATTTTTCTTTAATTAATTTCAGTGGTCCCACACCTCATGCCCAAAAATTCAAATGCACTAAATTTGTTGGATATATTTGGTGCATCCCTAATTGCAAAAAGTAAAAATAGAATTCCTCTTTGTCAATCTCTGGATAGTCTTCATCGTAAGCCCTTAATATGGTCTTTCAAGTTTGATGTCTTTGTTCTAATACTCTCTGAAATTCTGGATGGTACGCAGTGGGTTTCATTTGTATAACTGCCCTAAGCTATGTATAACTTCCCTGAATAATCCTGATGTAAAATTTTACCCTTGATCGGATTGTATCTCAGTAGGTAGTCCTTATCTTACAAAAAATAATTCAGTAAGTCTTCTACATTCCTTTTAGCTATGATACTGCATGATGGAATGATTGCTGGAAATCTAGAAGACACATCCATTATGGTCAACTTTTTGTTTTAGGTGAGGTTCCTACTTAATCAATTAAGACCCTTGTAAAAGTTTCCTGAAATGCAGGAATTGTAGGGTGCTGGTTTTATCACTTCCTGAGGTTTTCCAGTTACGTGGCATGTATGCTATGTCTGGCAAAATTCAACCACATCCTTATGCAGTTCAGGACAATAAAAATGTTTTTGTATTTTGGCTTGAGTTTTCCTTACTCCCAAATTAATGTGCTACTCACAACATCTCCTTTTTGTAACCCACCAGTAATATAACTCTGTCCATTTCTCATCCACCTGAATATGTGGTAATTGCCAATTCCTTATCAAGATGTTACTTTTGAGATAGTAACATTCTGGAATAGACCCAGATTTTTGATACAACTGCTTCAGTTTTTCATCTTTCACTTGAAATCCAGCTAATTTTTTAATAAAGTTATCCAATTTGTCTTGATCTGTTCTTGTTTTTTTTTCTCAACTATTTGATCAAACATGGTCTCTGATAACAACATCAGTTTCCTTATCTTTATTCTTTGATTTCTCTTCCCCTTTTAACTTGTGGCTTTGTGACCTTGTCATCAACAGTCAGGAAAAATCCAAGGATATCTTCCCTGTAACATACAATCCTTACAGTGTGGAAGAAGGTCATTTGGCCCATCAAGTCAACCTACCCAAAGAATTTCCCACCTGCCTAGCCTACCCCTGTAACCCTGGACTCCCCATGGCTAATCCACCTAACCTATTCACTATGGGTATCTGAGCATGGCCAATTCACCTAACCCGAACATCTTTAGACTGTGGGAGCAAACCAGAGCAAACCCACGCAGACATGGGGAGAACATGCAAACTCCACACAGGCAGTCACCCAGTGCTGGAACTGAACATGGGCCTCCGGCACTATGAGGTAGCAGTGCTAACCACTGAGCTACCACACCATGTAGCTGTCTGATTTTCCACTGGCATTACAACCACACTAGGCATCACTCTCACATGTGATCCAGTTATATCATTACCAAGGATAAACTGTATTTCTGGAAGCAAGAATTTCTCCATTACTATTACTACCGCTTTACCGCTTTTCACCAGACTCTCCAACCTCACTTTACACAATAGGAGACTGCTCTTCACATCATCAATTCCATATATTACTATGTTTTCTAACAATATTCCTTCTGAATTAAATATTTCCTCATCTCTCACCATCAAAGATTGACTCACTATGTCTTAAAATTTTACTTTCTTTACCTAGCCCTCCAGGCACACCTGAGTAAGCCTCACATTCTCAAGTAATTATTTAAAGCGATCTGGCACTCTCTTCCCAACCAACCCCTGACCAGATTGTATATTCTTTTGTAGCTTTTTAGCTTTTACTGTGCTTTCCTTTACCGCTTCAACAAGACTCACCAACTTATCCTGTTTTCCCACATCCATCTTTCTAGTGCTTTTCTTAAACCACCAACACTGTGACTTCATGTGGCCTACTTTACTGCAGTGAAAACACCTGAGCTTTTTAACTTCTCTTTCCCCCTGTGGTAAGGTATCTTTATTATCTTCAATGAGATCTCCTTTTCTCTTACCACCTGAAGATTTCCCTTTTCCTCAATTTCTATCCCTCACAGATTTAAATTGAAGTCAGAAGCCAAACTTTGATTTTTGAACCAGCTCATAATCATCAGCCACTTCGGCCGCTAACCTTGTAATCTTAACTCTCTGCTCTTCTACATGATTTCTCGATGCATCAGTCAGACAATTTTTGAACTCCTCCAAAATAATCATCTCTCAAATAGTGCCATATGTTTAATCTATATTCAATGCCCATGTCCATCTATCAAAATTACTTTTTTTGATCCTTTCAAACTCAATGTACGTTTGACCAGGTTCTCTCCTTAGATTCCTGAAATGTTGTCCATAGGCTTCTGATATGAGGTCATATGCACATAAGATGGCATTTTTCACCTCATTATACTTCCCAGATACCTCATCTGATAGTGATGCATCCACCTCACTAGCTCTGTCTACCAACTTTGTTTGAATCAACAAGATCCCATGTGGTCCCTGGCCATATCATTTGTTTAGCCACTTTTTCAAATGAAATGAAGAAGGCTTCTATGTCCTCCTCATTGAACTTAGACGATGTTTGGACATATTTAAACAGATCCGCACCAGATCTTTGGCTACAATGGGATTGCTCTCCATCACTGTCCTCATCACTACTCTTACTTTTCATCTCTACCTCTGCTATTTTAAGTTGACTTTGAGTTTTTAGTCCTAACCTCCAGAGTTCAACAACTCTCTCTTTCTGACCGATCTCAGGCTTTTACTTATTGACCACAGCTTTGTCTTCAACACTACAATCCCAACCAAACTAACCTCCAAATTCCAACGCCTAGGTCTCTGGTCTGCCCTCTGCAACTGGATCTATGACCTGCCGACCCACAGACTGCAATCAATAGGGATAGGCAACAGCACCTCCTCCACAATTCTCAGCAATGGTGCCTGCAAGGCTGTGTACTCAGCCCTTACCTATACTCCCTGTCCATTCATGACTATTTGGCCAAATTTCACCCTAACTTCATCTGTAAGTTCGCTGACGATACCACCGTTGTAGGCCAGATATTAAACAATTGTGAGATAGAAAACATAAAAGACATCGAGTGCTTGGTGGTATGGTGCAAAGAAAACAATCTCTCTTTCAATGTCAGCAAAATTACAGAGCTGATCATTGACTGCAGGAAGCAAGGAGGAGGGTATGCCTCTATCTGAATCAACAGAGTATAGTTGGAGATGGTCAAAAGCATCAATTTCCAAGGAGTGACGATGATCAACAATCTGTCCTGGAACATCCATGTTGATGTGATGGTTAAGAAGGCACAACAACATGCCTTCTTCCTCAGGAGCTAAGGGTGGCATGGTGGCTCAGCGGTAGGCACTGCTGCCTCACATTGCCAGGGACTAGGGTTCAATTCCAGCCTCAGGTAACTGTCTGTGTGGGATTTGTGCTCCAGTTTCCTCCCACAATCCAAAGATGTGAAGATTAGATGGATTGGCCACACTAAATTGCCCATAGTGTCTGGGGATGCACAGGTTACCTGGATTAGCCAGGGGAGATGCAGGCATAGAACAGAGAACAATACAGCGCAGAACAGGCCCTTTGGCCCTCGATGTTGCAAAGACCTGTGAACTAATCTAAGCCTATCTCGCTACACTACCCATATTGGGTAGGAGTGTGAGCCAAATGGCCTGTTTCTACACTGTAGGAGATTCTATGGAAATTTTGGCATGTCCATAACAGTCTCTCACCAACTTTTAAAGATGCACCATAGAAAGCATTCTATCTTGATGCATCATGGCTTGGTATGGCAACTGTTCTGCCCAGGATATTAAGTAACTATAGAGAGTTGTGAACACAACCCAGGTCATTATGCAAGCCAACCTTCCATCCACTGATTCCATCCACACTTCTCACTGCCTCGGAAAGGCAGCCAACATCTTCAAAGACCAGTCCCACCGTGGTTATAACCTCTTCCATCAGGCCGAAGATACAAAATCTTAAACATACAGAACAACAGGTTCAAGAACAGTTTCTTCCCTGCTGTTTTTTTATTCGACTTCTGACTGGATTTCTCAAGTTTCAAATCTAATGGTGATCTTGCTTTTTATCTACCTTTGCAGCCCTAAGTTTGTATTCCTCGCTAGCAATCTATGATCTTTGTATGGTATGGTCTGCCTGCACTGCATGCAAAATCGAAACGTTTCACTGTATCTAGGTACAAGTGACAATAATAAATCAATTCAAATCAAAAAGTCTTTTCCTTTTCTTCTACCAGGGCTATCATTTCCTTTTCTTTTCTTCTGCTTAGGGCTGTTCTTTCCTTTCCTTTTCCGCCTGCAAGGGCTATTTTCTCTTTTTGCTTTTCTTCTCCTTTCAATTGTAATTCAAACAGTTTTATTTCCTTTCAATTTCAAACTGCTTCATTTTTAGCCATTGCCCAAGATTCCGATGGCATTCCTGACAATTGTAAAGGCTGCATGATTACCACAACTATTTCTCCTTTCCTCACACACACAGGTAACCCCAACTCCAGTTTGCTTGCCAATTCTGAAAACTTTGCCTTGCTCCTGAAGTGACTTCTTTCACCACCAGGAAATTCTTGGTGACTGAAAGAGACATTATTACATGAGGCACACCTTGTTTAAACCAACTGAGCTGAAATAAATAATAAAAAACAGCTGAAATGAAAAAATACTAATGCTTACGATTTTCTGCCTTTCAGTCCTTTCTAAACCAAACATGGAATCAGAGATTTTGATCCTGACAAGAGCCTCCAGTTTGTTATGGATCAGACCAGACCCTCTCAAATACATTAAGAAGATAGCATAGATCTTAACGTTTTCTTATTTTAAAGTACCAGGCATGTCGTTCTGATGCAGTTCAATTGGTCAAACCACTAGATTTATAGCGAAACAGGTTTTATTCATCCACTATTGTTAAAATACAACAAAAGTGTGAACGAATTGGCATCACTTAACTCTATTGCAAACTAATTACTAATGAGCTGTTCCAATATCATAACATCCCACAAACACACTCTTGGTAAAGGCAAATTCTGAAAATAGATTTTATCTCATGTAAATCCAGTGGCAGGAACAGAAACCCCCAGATTTTAGCTTTCACTGTGAGAGGAGAAAAATATATCTTCCACTTTTTTGACACCGAGCAGCAACTGCTGAAAGCTAAAACCAAACGTTCTGGCTCTATGGGAGCATGACAACACCCATTCAGGCTGTTTCTATTGTTCCAACTTTAAAAGAAAACTCAAGGGCTCACAAGCTGCTTACTTTTATGAGTTTTCAAAAAACAGCTTAAAACCTCTACCTTAAAACCTCTCCTAACAAAAAAGGACAAGATACATCTTTTAAAGCCATTGCATCATCACAGAAGGAAGCTCCATACCATCTATCATCCAGTGATCTGGTGGAAAGAACAGTACAAACTTTGAAGGCAGACTTAAAGGAAAGCTTACAGCTTCACTCGATACCAAACTGTCCCTGTTCCTCTTTAATTATTGGACCACTGCTCAGGTAACAATAGGGATAGCTCCAGCAGAGTTGCTAATGGGGAGAAGACCCTGCACCAGGTTATCTGTACCTTGGAATGAGGGTGAAATGGTATCAGGAATGTCAATGTCAGACAGAAGTCTCCTCTATATGAGAGAGAGAGAGAGTTTACTTGAAGAGTCAAATTTTGGTGCTAAAACCACAAAAATGGTCCTGCATGGGTGAGAAGCATAGTTGACATGAAAGGGGGTCCTCTGATGTGCAAAGTTCAGGTAGGTGAGATGGTCATCAACAAGCATGTGGACCACATCAAAGCAGCAAACTCACAAATGGTGTGGGAGCAAAACATACCTAGCTCCTCAGATCAACTAAAAAGGCTTCAGTGGGTTTTTCTTCTCCTTCTAGCATCAAAGGAACCTCAGAATCTGAGGTGGACACAGTGGACATCTTAGCCTTGACGCTTTTACCACCTGAAAAAGATGATGTCCAATACACGCAGCCCATATCGGAGACTGCGTCGGAGGAACCAAACCCGGTGCAAAAATGTCCTGGGAGAGGCCTGCATTCTTCTCATGAGATCAGCAAGGTGGACCTCACTGAATGTGAGTCCCCTGATTGGGGTTGTTAACCTGATCCAATCAGGGAGCCCTGGCTGACACATATAAACAGGAGTGCCAGATTTTCTGTTTACTCTGAGAGCTGGCTCTGAGGAAGCTGGACCAATGTCAAGTACTATGCATGTGCAAATTAAGGGTGACTTGCTGACAGGATACCAGCCTCTGTGGAGTTATTTCAGCGGAAATGAAAGAAAAAAAATGCACTTGAAGAAATTTGCTCTCGACAGTTGTATTTGAGTTGAGGGTAAGCTTTTCTGGCAACATCTCACTATTTGGGAAGTTAGACTGATTTGATTTTGTCATTGAGGTCTGGGCCAAGTCTATGGAAAGAATGCATGAATTTTTCTGAGCTAATGAAATTGGGGCAGATGAAATGCAAAGAGTAATTATCCTTACAGTAAGTGGATCCACAGCTTTTTCAGTTATTAGGAGCCTAACATTTCCTAAGGTACCAAATACTAAAACCATTCAAGAGTTGATGGATTAAGTCAGAGAATATTATGACTCCAAGTCTTCTGTAATTCTGAGATGCTATTGGATGGCAGTGGGAGAGCCATGTGAATCTGTGTCGAGATTTTTGACAAGGTTAAGATGACTGGCAGAGGCATGTAACCTTTAATGAGATGCCAAGAGATTGTTTTGGTATGTGGAATAAATGATGTAATCATGCAAAAGCCTACTGGTTGATGCCAAAATGGGCTTCAAATAGCCTCTACAACTGGCTTTGTCATTGGAAAATGCAGCAAGTAGAGCATATGACTTGTACGGTATGCCAATGGAAGTGAATACCCTCACCAGTCCGACTGAACTTGGGGGACACCACTTGAGTGAAAGTAATTGTACATATCTTGAACAGAGGGACTCTAGGTTAGCCCATAGCAAAACCCTAAAACAAAACCAAGCCTTGGCCAATCAGCTAACATTACCTTCAGGATGCCGGCCGGCAAGCCACTGTAATTGCTGCTGGAATGCAGACTCAAAACAGTAAAAGAGGCCCACTTGGCCTGAATTGAGTAAGAGAACTCATAGGCTTATGGACACCCTGAAAGCCCACCTACATCTGGCTTAAGACATCCGCATTTGCTACTTGGGTCTCCCTGATGGTTTTCCAACTTTAATTGTACATATTTAGAATGAGAGTCGACTGCTGGGTTCTACTTGAAGTTATGGGCGACCTGTCCTTGTCCTTTTTGAGTAGTTCCTGCAGGGTTTTGTGCTCTGTACTATAACAAATTTATATTTGTAAAGGTATCTGTGGAACTTTCTCATACCAAAGCCCTCTTCTATATCTGAGCGTATTTGTGCTCTGCATCAGCCAAAGTCTGGGAAGCTGGATGTTCCTCTCTGTTGGGCCATGTGTGAACCAATACTATCCTAATAGGGTGTAGGCATCACAAGCCAGCACTAGATCTTGCCTGGGATCATAGTATACCAACACCTTCAACAGTGATAGCTGCTTCTACACTTCCCGAAAGACTACATCTTGGCTATGAAATCATTGTCAGGGCTAACACTTTTCATTAGCAGATGTAAGGGTGCCAGGATGGAGGCCAGGTTATGTATGAACTTTCCATAATAATTCACCAATTCAAGGAAAGAAATAATCTCAGTACAGATCTTTGATTACCCACAATTTATCTTTCAATACATGTAACCTGATTTTGTCATCTCTATGGCCCAAGTAGGTGACTTGGGGTGCCTGGTACACACATATTTCCCTTTTAAGACATATGACCGCCTTGGAGAATTGAAGAAGAGAATGAATTTCTTTTGAGATGCTCCAGGCGTAAAACCAGCAGAAGAAACGTGAAGATCATATCAACTACAGAACCTGGGAACAAAGACTACTGAACTGTCTACCCAGTTTTACCCCTCTGTCCAAAACTGATTTTGCCTTGTCTTTGTCTATCTGTGTATTTGTTGGCCATATGGCTGGCTTGCAATGCAAAGTGATGCCAATAGCTTAGGTTCAATTCCCATACAAGCTAATGTTCATGATGGTCCTGCCTTCTCAACTTTGCCCCTCACCCGAAGTGGTGATCTTCAGGGTAAACTCACTAGCAGTCACATCTCTCAACCCGCTGGGAATATGATGACTTTACCTTTACTTAATTGTTATGCTGATAGTTTATAACTGTTTATTTGAAGCTAGAATCTGACTACTTGTAATAAGTAGTCATTCTTGTTCAGTATGGAACCTGGTCTGTGCTTTCTATTAAGATGGTTTGGAAAAAAATCAGGTAAACTGGAAAACCTTGCACACTTTATAAAATCTTTAGTTTTTATTATGCATTTGGGAATAGTGAGGCTTGATTTCTAGCGCACTGCCTCAGCGAGATGTGACATTAATACTTTGATAAGAATCAATTTGGATGGAGTTACACATGGAGTTCTGGAAAGGATGAAGATGGATTTGGGGATATGGCAACATGTTCAGGGACTTGGGAGGGGAAAAAGTGATTGGTGATGTGACAGTAATTAGATGGAAAGCGGGGCCATGGAACTTTTTTTGGCAAGTTGGGTGATGACAGTAGATTTAAAGAAGATGGAAACAACACTTGAAGTGAGAAGCTTTAAAAACATTGGCCTAACTGGGAACAGGAACGAAATACAGAAGAATCTGGTTGAGAGAACAGGAGGTAGGTTTCATTGCTGAGGTGAGTTTGGGGACTAAATGAGGCTGATGGGAAGGAAATTACAGAAAGAATTTTTACCTTGTTGAGCAAGTGCAAGGGAAGAATCAGAGGCAGCTGACAAACTGATCTTGATTGTAAAGACACAAGTCCACGAGCTCCTTGTTCATGCCAGGGGATGTCGTGGAGATGGAATTCATAAACATATAATCACAGAAAATTGGATCATTCACCATTCAGCCATTTGAACCTGCTTCACCATTTGATATGATCATGGTGTATTACCTGACTCAGTACCCTGTTCCTGCTTTCTCCCCATACTCTCTGATCTCTTTAGCCCTAAGAATGTTTAACTCTTTCTTGAAAACATTCAATAGTTTGACCTCAACCGCTTTCTGAGGGCAGAACATTCCAAAGGCTCACCATTCAATGGATGAAGTCATTTTTCCTTATTTCAGTCCTAAATGACCTACCCCATTTCCTGAGGCTGTGACTGTTCTGGAGTCACTGTTCAGTGGGAACAAAGTGTGAAGCTGGATGAACACATCAGGGTCTAGGCCCGAAACATCAGCTTTGTGCTCCTGAGATGCTGCTTGGCCTGCTGTGTTCATCCAGCTTCACACTTTGTTATCATGGATTCTCCAGCATCTGCAGTTCCCATTATCTCTATTCAGTGGGAACATCCTTCCTGCAAATATCCGTTTAGTCCTCTGGAATCTTACAGGTTTCTATGAGATCCCCACACGTTGTTCTCAAGTCTGGTGAATATTTAGTTCTAACCAATCCAATCTGTCTTCATATTTCAGTCCTGCCATTTCATGAACAGCTTGGTAAACATCCATTGCACTCTCACCATAGCCAGAACATCCATTCTCAGACAAAAAAAATGCAGACAATCCTCCAAATATGACGTACCTGCTCCTGTACATGAATCCTCTTACTAGGAATGCCAATATACCATTTGCCATCTCTACAATGTGCTGCACCTACATGCTGAATTAGGGGATAGCTTACTTTCTCAACATCTAAAACTGAATTTTAATTTTTGATTTAGGTGTTCTGTTACAGTTGGTGCAACAGTGAGACAGGGGCACTTATCAGTTCTTTTTAATAACAATGCCGCTTGTTAATTATTAATATAAAATGTCAGTTGTCATAGTAATGGTTTTCACAGGGTGAGATGCTGATTAATGGGCTGGCTTCCCATCTCCACATTACTCAGTATAACAATGCAAAGACAGATTTAGACAGTCAACAAACTGTCACTCCCACATGCTAATTTGAGTTCTACCTGGACTTTACATCCACATTCTGAAAGTTACCTGTTTAAGTATTTTGTTAGCGTCGCAAGTCTTGTATTGATCCATTTTCCCATAACTTTGACCACTATATTGAACTGCCCTTATTGCTTTTCAATGTGAATATGATAAACCATATCTTCAAACTGTAATAGGTTGACATTCTGATCTCTATCCCATATCCTCAGATCTATAACTATTACTTCATTACATTTCCAAGCGAAAGGAATACTTGCAACTGGGTGTGGTAGTGTCTTTCAATATTTAACTCATCACTGTGATGTGATACGTTCTACAGGGCCTTCTTTTTCATAGTCCACAACTCCAGCATCCTTCAACAGTAGCTCTAATTTTTATGGGGAACAAATTGTTAATGTGATCCCAATATAACTCCCTCCTTATCAGGCAGAATTGTATCTACAGAGATCAAAAACACCTCTTGGACCTCCCAACTAAAACTTCATGTTTCCTTAGGAATATAATAATGCCCAACCTCATGAGTTTCAAGTTTACCACTTTGCTGAATATAAATATTTTATAATTCTCTGTGTCCAAAAACATCAAAGACCTATTCAGTAATAATGGTAAACCCCTCTGGATGGCATTAGTATTTATGAAATGACATAGCCCTGAAATTTCAAAGCAGAGAAACACTCTCTTTAAATACAGATGGTTATCAGCCCCAGATAGAGCTTCTATGTTCCTTGACCCTATTTTTGTCTGCTTTCTCCAGGGTTTCCAAATTACAAAGTATAACTAATTGATGCCATACATTGTTGAGGTGCAGCTACTGTATGGTAAGGCATAATTTTGATTGAATCAACAAATAAGATACATTGATCAACTTAAGTCTTCAGTCATGAACACAATATTTTCTTGTTGATCATCCCTGGACAATTCCTGGCATAGTGATTTTTTTTGTCACATTGGAAAAATCTGTTAACAATTTCCTGTGTATATCTGTGTATATCTATTCTTTCATTGACAGCTATTGCATCTATCCTGATTTTTCTTTTGGTTTGCAATTCTATTAAAGTTATGCTGCCTCTCAAAATGTCTTTCAGAAATTCCATCCTTACATAGGCATCTGTGGTTAGTCTTCTTCAAGTCTTACAGTTAGTAGTCCTCGAGTCTTCCATTCCCTGTATCACTACAGAACTCCAAACATGTCCTGTGAAGGGAGCTGGAAACAGTTGTCTTCCTAAAGACATTTTTGGAGCAGCAACAATTTGTTTAAAAGAGAGTCACTACCATGAAATTGAACACCTGTCAAAGGCAAAAGTCTATCCATATGTGTGATTTGTGTGGAATGTAACGGTCTAAAACACCAGCACAAATTTCAGTATTTTGTGGTTGTATAACCTTTCAAACCTTATTACACTGTTATGACCCACTGGGTCAAGCCTATCAATTCCTGGTGACATACCATGTCATAACATTTTAAGATTCCTAAGAGTACTAAAATTTACCCGGCTTTAGAACCAAGCTTGACAAAAATTGGATCGGGTTTGTTCAAAACAGGATTGGGTATATGTAATTAGGCTATTGTTACAAGCAAACAGATATAAACCATTGGCTTATTACACTACTAAAGAAAACTCTAATGCCATTATAAACTCTCCTTGTACACTCACAGGAACCAATAGGGAAAATAGATTATTAGCAGAGAAAGGAAAACTGTACAATTAGTTCATTGGTCTTTGCTTCCCAATTCAAATGCTGAGATGATCTTTCTTTGACCAGACTTGCCTGTGGTGTTCAGTTGTATTTTTCGGGAAGTTTTTGTGGGTTTGTAAGAAGTATAGAGTGACTAATCCACTTGGGAAATATCTCTGAGTTATCAATTCAAAAGTCACAGCTCACAACTATTACAGGAAAGATAACTGATTTGCTTCAAGTTTAAACTGAGTTTTTTTTACTGTAGAGAACTGACAGCTTTTGTTGGGGAGAATAACTAAGCACACATCTGTGTCTTTCTCTGTCTCCCTCTGTGTGTGTTTCCAGTTCTAACCTGCTTAGTTAGCTGAGAATCAATCTGCTCCTGATCATCTGCACATTGCAGGAATCCACAGCCATAAAAAAGAAGAGCTCACAAAGGGAAGGTGATGGCCTAGTTGCATTATCACTGAACTAGATGATGTCCTAAGGCTTAAGTTTAAAAATGAAAAAACTCTGGGATTAAGATTCTGATGATGACCATGCAATCATCGCTGATTTGAGAAAAAAGACCTATCTGGTTCACTAATGTTCTTTAGGGGAAAAAAAGAGTCTGCCACCCTTACCTGGTCTGGCCTACATGTGATTCCAGACCCATAGTAATATGTTCAACTCAACTGCTGTCTGGGCAGTTAGGGATGGACAATAAATATTGGGGCCAGGCAAGTCCTGCAAATGATTGGAAAATAAAGGTATGAAATTGCATAAGTGAAATTATGCAGCAATCCAGGTAAATCCTTGTTTTTAAAAACAAGAATTGCAGTCCACAATTTTTAACTTCACAGTTTTGGCAAGCCTCTATACTTAAGGAAGATGAAATGCCATTCCAAAATATATTTTGTTATCAACATACAATACACAAAAACAGATTTATATTCATTCATTCTTTTTTCTCTTTCCAGGGTTTTCTTACATTTTAACTTATTCCAACATGTTACATTTGGGATCATGTACCCACAATTATTGCCTTTTCAATTAACATGAACAATCTTTACATTAAATGGTTGTCACAAAAAGGTCCGTTTGAATAGTCTTACATTCTGACTTTTAATCCTTTCAATGATGGTGATTACTATGAATTAGTGTTTACTTGGTTCCGTGTCGGATATAGATTCAAACTACTGAAGACCGAACAACAATCCCAAAGTCTTTTCTTCTACAGTAGAGTGCTTCTTCCAATATTGTTTTAGTTTCTTAGAGAAGTGTCCCACTGGTTTATCTATCTTAAATTATTATCCTGCAACATGATAGCACGCATATCCAAGCCACTTGTATCAACTGACATTTTGAAAGGGTCTAGGCCCGAAACGTCAGCTTTTGTGCTCCTAAGATGCTACTTGGCCTGCTGTGTTCATCCAGCCCCACACTTTGTTATTTTGAAAGGCTTGGTAGCAAGTACCAGTTCACTTATTAACATTGTCTTCAGATTCTCTGCTGACTGTTCCATTTTTTCTTGCTTGTTTGACAATTTGTCCAAAACTATTGTAGGAAAATGCACATAAACGACTGGTAAAATTCAAACATTTTTGAAAATCTCATGATTTCTCCTTTATTCTTACAGACAGAGAATTTCACGAAATTAATAATCATTTTCCACCATTCTATTGACTTTAGAAGATTTCTAATGGATTGGAGGGTAGCTATTGTAACTGTACTTTTGAAAAAAGAGGGAGCAAAAGAGCAAGGAATTATAGGATAGTTAGCCTGACATTGGTGGCTTGGAAAATGCTGGAATGAATTATTAAAGATGTAATAACTGAGAATTTGGAAAGCAGTGACAGGATCTGTCCTAGTCAGCACAGGTTCACTAAAGGGAAGTCATGCTTGACAAACCTTCTGGAATTTTTTGAGGATGTGACCAGGAGAATCAGAGGGCGGCAGAGATGAGTGAAATTCTGAGAGTTGGCACTGCAGTCACCATGACTAGGGAGTGGATCGTGACAGGACACCCTCAGTGATTGACGTGAGGTAGAGCATCAATTCAGAAGGTGGCAGAGGCATCACTGACAAGAACACTGACAAAGCAACATTCCTATCATTTTTTAAACGTACAAGGGCGGAGATGGCAGTTAGAACAGTGGTATGCTATTCCTGCCAGATGTGGGAAATCAGTGAGCAATCCAGTGTCCCTGACAACTACATCTGCAGGAAGAATGACCAGCTGCAGCTCCTCACAGACTGTGTGCTATGGTTGGAGAGGCAGCTGGACACACTGCGGTGCATTCCAGGGGAAGAGAGAGAGTTATAGAGGCCACCTTTAGGGAGGTGGTCACAACACAGGCCCAGACAGATACACAGGTGACTGCCAGGAAAAGCAGGCAGGTGATGCTGGAATCTGTGGCTATTCCCCTCTCACACAGGTATACCATTTTGGATGCTGTTGAGTGGGGTTAGCCTCTCAGGAGATAGTAATGTAGCAGCCAGGCCTGTGGTACAACAACTGATTCTGCTGTAAAGCAGGGTGGGACAGAGTCCAGGTGAGTGATAATTGTAGGTGAGTTAAGCACATTAGAGCATCAAAGTCTCACATTCACCAAATAGCCTGCAGGAGACAGAGGAGCAGATAGGTAGTCAGATACTGAAAAGGTGTGAAAAATGCGAGGTAGTTGTGGAGTGTGACTTCAACTTTCCTCTTGTTGACAGATGTGTCCAGGAGGGCTTTTTCCAGACAATATGTTGACAATTCAACAAGACAGGAGGCCAGACTAGACTTGCTACTAGAAAAAGTGAGCCAGCACAGGTGATCAATGTTTCAGTAGGAGGGGATTTGTGCTGAATGGCCATAACCCCTTAAGATTTCGAGGAGTCGTGGACAAGGACAAGAGTGGCACTTGGATGAAGATGCTTAATTGCACGTGGGCCAATTACATCCAAATCAGACAGGAACTGGGGAATGTGGATTGGGAGCAGTTATTTGAAGGAAAATCTACATCTGGCATGTGGGAGGCTTTTAAAGAACAATTAAAGTGCAGAACATGCATGTCCCTGCTTAACTGAAGGATAGGAATGGCAGGATTCAGGAACCATGGATAACAAGAAAAATTGTAAGCTTAGTCAAAATGAAAAAGGAAGCATATGATATGTCTAGGCAGCTACAAACTGACAAAGCCGTTGAGGAGTATAGAGAAATTAGGAAGAAACTTAAACGCAGAATTAGGAAGGTGAAAAGGAGCCATGAAATCTCTTTAGGAAACAGGGTCAAGGAGAATCCCAAAGCTTTTTGTACATATATAGAAGAAAAAGGAAAAGGAATGGAAAGAGTAGGCATCTCGAGGACAAAAGAGGAAACTTATACGTGGAGCCACAGGAAGTGGGAGAGACCCTTAGTAAGTATTTTGTATTGATATTCACCAAGGAGGACATGACTGATGTTGAGGTCAGGGATGAGTGTGTGGATATTCTAGAGAGTGTCAATATATATTCACACCATCTTTGACCATAGGCGAGGTTCCAGATTAGCCAATGTTGTTCCCTTCCTTAAGAAAGGAAGCAGGGATGATCGAGGAATTTATAGGATGGTAAACCTGACGTCTGTGGTGGGGAAGCTCTGAGAGAAGATACTGAGGGCCAAGCCATGTGCACAAAATGGACTAGTAAGTGACAGGCAGCATGGTTTTTTATGGGAAGGTCATGTCTCACCAACTTGATTGAACTTTTTGAACAGGTGACAAAGATAATTGATGAGGGAAGAGCTCTGGATGTCGTTTATATGGACTTAAGTAAGGCATTTGATAAAGTCCCACATGGCAGATTGATACAAAAAATAAAATCACAAGTGATTCATGGTGGGCTTGCCAGATGGATACAAAACTGGCTTAGTCAGAGAAGACAGAGGGTAGCAGTGGAAGGGTGTTTTTCAGATGGACACCAGTAACTAATGGTATTCCACAGGGATCAGTCTTAAGTCCTTTGTTGTTTGTAGTGTGTATGAATGATCTGAATGAAAATGTGGGTGGTCTGACTGGCAAGGTTGCAGATGACACTAAGATTGGTTTAGTTGCTGATAGTGCCGACGATTGTGAAAGGATACAACAGGACTTGGGCACAGATATGGCAGATGGAGTTTAAACCAGACAAATGCGAGGTGGTGCATTTTGGAGGATCAAATTTAGGTGTGATTATACTGTAAATCGCAGACCCCTTAGGAATATTAACGTACAGACGGATCTGGGCATGCAGGTTCCCAGTTCCCTAAAAGTGACAACACAGGTGGACAAGGTGATTAAGAAGCCATATGGCATGCTTGCCTATATCAGCTCGGGCATGGAGTACACAAGTGGGTGAACCATGTTGCAGCTTTTTAAGCTCTTGTTAGGTCACAATTAGAGTATTGTGTGCAGTTTTGTTTGCCACTTTACCAGAAGGACATGGAAGTTTTGGAGTCAGTACAGAGAAGTATGTTGCCTGGTCTCAAGGGCATTTGCTATGAGGAAAGGTTAAAAAGACTAGAATTGTTTTCATTGGAAAGGCAGTGGCTAGGAGGAGACCCAATAGAGTCTACAAAATTATTAGAGGCCTAGATAGATAGATAATAAGAGGCTTTTTCCCAGGGTTGAAGTTTCAATTCCAAGAGGCACAGGTTCAAGATGACAGGGGGGAAGTTAAGGGAGATGTGTGAGGAAAATTTTTCACAAAGAGGGTGGTAGAAGCCTGAAACACACTGCTGGAAGAGGTGTTGGAAGCAGGCACATTGGCAACATTGAAGAGGCATTTGGAGGGTTACATGAATAAGGAGGGAATAGAGGGATACGCACAGAATAAGGGAAAAAAGGCTTGTTTTTTAGTTTAGTTAGAACAAAGAACAAAAAAAATTACAGCAAAGGAACAGGCCCTTCAGCCCTCCAAGCCTGCGCCGATCGAGATCCTCTGTCTAAACCTGTTATCTATTTTCTAACGGTCTGTATCCCTTTGCTCCCTGCCCATCCATGTACCTGTCCAGATACATCTTAAAAGACACTAACGTGTCTGCATCTACCACCTCCACTGGCAACGTGTTCCAGGCACCCACGACCCTCTGCGTAAAGAACTTTCCACACATATCTCCCATAAACTTTCCTCCTCTCTCTTTGAACTCATGGCCCCTAGTAATTGAGTCCCCCACTCTGGGAAAAAACTTCTTGCTATCCACCTTGTCTATACCCCTCATGATTTTGTAGACTTCAATCAGGTCTCCCCTCAATCTCCGTCTTTCTAATGAAAATAATCCTAATCTACTCGACCTTTCTTCATAGCTAGTGCCCTCCATACCAGGCAACATCCTGTGAACCTCCTCTGCACCCTCTCCAAAGCATCCACATCCTTTTGGTAATGTGGTGACCAGAACTGTACGCAGTACTCTAAATGTGGCTGAACCAAAGTCTTATACAACTGCAACATGACCTGCCAACTCTTGTACTTAATACCCCGTCCAATGAAGGAAAGCATGCCGTATGCCTTCTTGACCACTCTATTGGCCTGTGTTGCCACCTTCAGGGAACAATTGATCTGAACACCCAGATCTCTCTGTACATCAATTTTCCCCAGGACTTCTCCATTTACTGTATAATTTGCTCTTGAGTTAGATCTTCCAAAATGCACCACCTCCATTTCCCCGGATTGAACTCTATCTGCCATTTCTCTGTCCAACTCTCCAATCTATCTATATTCTGCTGTAACCTCTGACAGTCCCCTTCACTATCTGCTACTCCTCCAATCTTTGTGTCATCTGCAAACTTGCTGATCAGACCACCTATACCTTCCTCCAAATCATTTACGTATATCACAAACAACACTGGTCCCAGCACAGATCCCTGTGGTCCCACCACTGGTCACAGGTCTCCAATTTGAGAAACCCCTTTCCACTACTACTCTCTGTTCCTGTTGCCTGGCCAATTTATTTATCCATCGAGCTTTTTTAACCCATCTAGCTAGCACACCCTGGACTCCATGCAACTTCACTTTCCCCATCAGCCTGCCATGGGGAACCTTGTCAAACGCCTTACTGAAATCCATGTATATGACATCTACAGCCTTTCCCTCATCAATCAACTTTGTCAAGTCCTCCAAGAATTCTATTAAGTTGGTAAGACATGACCTTCCCTGCACAAAACCATGTTGTCTATCACTGATAAGCCCATTTTCTTCCAAATGGGAATAGATCCTATCCCTCAGTATCTTTTCCAGCAGCTTCCCTACCACTGACGTCAAGCTTACCAGTCGATAATTACCTTGATTATCCTTGCTACCCTTCTTAAATAATGGGACAACATTAGCAATTCTCTAGTCCTCCGGGACCTCAACCATGTTTAAGAATGCTGCAAAGATATCTGTTAAGGCCCTAGCTAATTCCTCTATTGCTTCCCTCAGCAACCAAGGATAGATCCTATCTGGACCTGGCGACTTGTCCACCTTAATGCCTTTTAGGATACCCAACACTTCCTCCCTCCTTATGCCGAAATGACCTAGAGTAAGCAAACATCTATCCCTAACCTCAACATCTGTCATGTCCCTCTCCTTGGTGAATACCAATGCAAAGTACTCGCAAAGAATGTCACATATTTTCTCTGATTCAACGCATAACTTTCCTTCTTTGTCCTTAATTGGGCCAGTCCTTTCTCTAGTTACCCTCTTGCTCTTTATATATCAATCAAAAGCTTTGGGATTTTCCTTGACCATGTTTGCTAAAGATATCTCATGTCCCTTTTTAGCCCTCTTAATTCCTCGTTTCAGATTCGGCCTACATTCCTGATATTCTTCCAAAGCTTCGTCTGTCTTTAGTCACCTAGACCTTATTTACGCTTCCTTTTACCTCTTGGCTAGTCTCACAATTTCACCTGTCATCCATGGTTCCGTAATCTTGCCATTTCTATCCCTCATTTTCACAGGAATATGTCTCTCCTGCACGCTAATCAACCTCTCTTTAAAAGCCTCCCACAGACAAAATGTGAACTTACCTTCAAACAGTTTCTCCCAATCTACATTCCCCAGATCCTGCCGAATTTTGGTATAGTTTAGGAACAGTTTATCTCTCTTCCTGTAGGACCACTCTCATCTTTGTCCATGAATATTGTAAAACTTGCGGAAGTGTGGTCACTATTTCCAAAGTCGTCCCCTATCGTAATTACAACCACCTGGCCAGGCTCATTCCTGAACACCAGGTCCAGTATGGCCCCTTCATAAGTTGGACTACATATATACTGCTCTAGAAAACCCTCCTGGATGCTCCTTACGAATTCTGCTCCTCCTTGACCCCTAACACTGAATGAATGCCAGTCAATGTTGGGAAAATTAAAATCTCCCATCACCACCACATTGTTGCTCCTACACCTTTCCATAATCTGTTTATATATTTGTACTTCTATCTCACGCTAGCTGTTGAGAGGCCTGTAGTACAGCCCAACATTGTTACTGCACCCTTCCTATTTCTGAGTTCTGCCTATATTGCCTCACTGCTAGAGTCCTCCATAGTGCCCTCCTTCAGTACAGCTGTGATGTCGTCTTTGACCAGTAAAGCTACTCTCCATCCCTTTTACCTCTCTCTCTATCCCATCTGAAGCATCAATATCCTGGGACATCTAGTTGCCAATCATGCCCTTCCCGCAATCAAGTCTCAGTAATAGCAATAACATCATATTCCTAGGTACCGATCCAAGCCCTAAGTTCATCTGCCTTATCTACCACACTTCTCGCATTAAAACAAATGCACCTCAGACCACCTGTCCCTTTGTGTTCATTATCTGCTCCCTGCCTACTCTTCCCTTTAGTCACGCTGACTTCATTATCTAGTTCCCTGCAGGCTTTAGTTACTACCTCCTTACTGTCAAATAACCTGTCCAATATTTGGTTCCCATCCCCCTGCCATATTAGTTTAACTCACCGCCCCCCCCACCAACAGCATTAGCAAAAGCACCCCCAAGGACATTGGTTTCAGTCCGGCCCAGGCGTAGACCGTCCAATTTGTAATAGTCCCACCTTCCCCAGAACTGGTCCCAATGTCCCAGAAATCTGAACCCCTCCCTCCTGCACCATCTCTCAAGCCACGCGTTCATCCTGGCTACTCTTTCATTTCTGCTCTGACTCACAATCCTGAGATTACTACCTTTGAGGTCACTGCCCAAATAAATGAAGGCCGCTCCCGCTTGAGGTAAGCTTTTTAAAGTGGGAAAACTTACATTCCTGGCAGTCTCCTGGTGCTCTCTCTCTCTCTCTCTCTCTCACACGCCTCCTGAAAATGAACAATGTTTAATTAGGGAACGATGATTGGCACAATCTTGGAGGGCTGAAGAGCCTCTTTTGTTCTTTTGTTCTTTATTTTGAGTGGAGAAGGGTGAATGAATGGATATTGTATATCTGGACTTTCAAATGGCTTTTGACAAGGTCCCAAGCCAGAGATCAGTAAACAAAATTAAAACTCATGGTATAGGAGATAATGTGTTTGTGTATAGAGAACTGGTTGGCATACAGTTCAAATAGGGCGGCAATGGTTAGCACTGCAGCCTTACAGCGCCAGGGACCCGGGTTCGATTCCAGCCTCCGTCGACTGTCTGTGTGGAGTTGACACATTCTTCCCGTGTCTGCGTGTTTCCTTCGGGTGCTCCGGTTTCCTCCCACAGTCCAAAGATGTGCAGGCTAGGTGGATCGGCCATGCTAAATTGCCCGTAGTGTTCAGGGGTGTGTGGGTTATAGGGGGGGTGGGCCTGGGTGGGATGCTTCAAAGGGGTGGTGTGGACTTGTTGGGCTGAAGGGCCTGTTTTCACACTGTGGGGAATCTAAAAATAAATGGACCCTTTTCAGAGTGGCAGGCAGTGAATGTGCAGAGAACTGCAGGGCTCAGTGATGGGACCCTAGCTTTCATATATGTATTAACGATTTGGACAAAGGAGTTGAATGCAATATCTCCAAATGTGCAGGAAGCCCTAAGCTGGGTGGCAGTGTGTGCTATGAGGAGGATGCTAAGAGGCTGCGGGTTGACTTGGACAGACTGGCTGAGTGGGTAAATACCTGGCAAAATCCTGGTGGTAAAAATAGGAAGGCAAATTATTATCTGAGTTTTTATTATTCATTTGTGGGATGTGGGTGTTGCTGGCTGGGCCCAGCATTTCTTAACCCTCCCTAGTTACCCTTGAGAACGTGGTGGTGAGATTCTTCTTGAACCACTGCAGTCCTCCTGCTCGGGTTGACCCACAATGCCATTAGAGAGGGAATTCCAGCATTTTGATTCAGCAACAGTGAAGGAATGGCGATATGTTTCCAACTCAGGATGGTGAGTGACCTGGGGGGGATCTCGGAGGTGGTGGTGTTCCCACATGTCTGCTGCACTTGTCCTTCTAGATGGAAGTGATTGTGGGTTTGGAAGGTGCTGTCTGAGAATCTTTGGTGAATTTCTGCAGTGCACCTTATAGAGCATACATTCTGCTGTTACTGAGCGTCGGTGGTGGAGGCAGTGAATGCTTGTGGATGTGGTGCCAATCAAGCAGGCTGCTTTGTCCTGGATGGTTTCAAGCTTCTTGAGTGTTGTTGGGTCTGCACTTATCTAGGAAAGTGGGGAGTATTCCATCACACTCCTGACTTGTGCCTTGTTGATGTTGGACAGGCTTTGAGTCAGGAGGTGAGTTTCTCTCCGCAGTATTCCCTGCTTTGGCCTGCTGTTGTAGCCACTGTGTTTATGTGGTGAGTCAAGTTGAGTTTCTGGACAATGGTAACCCCCAGGATGATGATAGTGGGGGATTCAGTGATGGTAACGCCATTGGAAATCAAGGGACATTGGTTAGATTGTCTCTTATGGTGATGGTCATAGCCTGGCATTTGTGTGGCTCAAATGCCACTTGCCACTTGTCAGCCCAAGGCTGGATATTATCCAGATCTTATTGCATGTGAACATAGACTGCTTCAGTATCTGAGGAGTCACGAATGATGCCGAACATTATGCAATCATTGGCAAACATCCCCACTTCTGACCTTATGATGGAAGGAAGGTCATTGATGAAGCAGCTGAAGGTGGTTGGGCCTATGACACTACCCTGAGGAACTCCTGCAGAGATGTCCTGGAGCTGAGATGGTTGACCTCCCAGAACCACAGCCATCTTCCTACGTGTCAGGTATGACTCCAACCATAGGAGCATTTCCCCCCCGATACCCATTGATTCCAGTTTTGATTACATTAGATTAGATTACATTAGATTACCTACAGTGTGGAAACAGGCCCTTCTCCTCCACAGATACTGTCAGACCTGCTGAGCTTTTCCAGCAACTTTGTTTTTGTTCTAGCTCTACACCTTGTTAATCAAAATAAGTATTTTTTAAATCTAACATTGTCTTCCAAATAGAAGCAGGCATTCACAGCAGCACAGTGGATCAGTGGTTAGACCAGTGGTTAGCCTCACAGTACCAGGGACCTGGGTTCAATTCCTGCCTCAAGCAACTGCCAGTTGCATGTTCTCCTTGTGTCTGTGTGGATTTCCTCCGGGTGCTCCAGTTTTCTCCTACAGTCCAAAGATGTGCAGGTTAGGTGGATTGGCTATGCTAAATCACCCATTGTGTTCAGCGATGTGTAGATTAGGTAGGTTATAGGGAAATGGATCTGGGGTTTGCCCTGAAGGTTGGTGTAGACTTATCTGGCCAAAGGGCTTGTTTCCACACAGTAGGGATTCTATGATATTTGTTAGAGCGTCATACAGCAGAGAAACAAGCCCTTGAGCTCGCCAAGCTATAGCAATCCCATTTATCTGCACTTGGTCCATTGCCTGCTATACCCTGGCATTTGTAGTGCTTGTCCAGATGCTTTTTACATGTTGTGACAGTCTCTATTTCCACCACTTTCTCTAAATCACTCACACATCACCTTAAACTGGTATTCTCTTGTCTTAGACCCATCTGGCATGGGGAAAAGGTTTTCACAATCTATGCCTGTAATGATTGTAATGAGATCAGACAGGCAGGCCTCATAGAATATGAATTCTCTGATTGAGGCTTTTGATCTGTCCCATTCAGGGAGTCCTGGCTGACAGATATAAACAAGTGTGTCAGAGATTCTGTTCACCCTGAGAGCTTGCTTTGACAAAGCGGGGTCAATGTCAAGTGCTATACGTGTGTAAATAAAGGGTGACTTGCTGCTGGGAAACCAGCCTCTGTGGAGTTATGTCAATGTCTCTCATACTTTTGCATGCCTCAATAAGATCCCCCCTCAGTCTTTTATGTTCTAAGGGAAACAAGCCAAGCCATCCAGTCTCCCCTCATAATTGAAACATTCCATCCCAGGCAAATTCCTCATGAAGCTCCTCTGCACCTTCTCCATTGCAATCGAGTCCATGTGATAGTTTGGCAACCAGAACTGCACACGATATTCATCTGTGGCCTAGCCAATGCTCTAGAAATTTGCATAAGATTCCCTGCTTTCTATATTCTCCATCCTGGCTAATGAAGGAATCATCTTGTAAGGCATCCTCACCACCCTGTCTACCAGTGCTGACACCTTCAGGGGTCTGTAAATTTTTACACCAAGGTCCCTTTGTTCTTCGCACTCCCTCCTCCAGTGCCATAATAATGCTGCACGCAAACTGGAAGAACAATGCCTCATATTCCGCTTCAGGAGCTTTCAGTCCGATGACCTCAACATAGAATTCACCAATTTCAAATCCCACCCATGGCCTCATCCCTTATCCTACCTTCCCTCTCGTCCCCACCTCCTTGACCTGACACAACCTGTCTAGCTTCTTTCTCACCAATCCGCCCCACCCTTCTCACTGACCAATCTCCACCACTCCCTACCTGCATCCACTTATCACCATCCCACCTACCTTCCTCCAGCCCCTACCCCCTCCCTCTATTTATTTTCAAGCTCACTTTCTCCTCTCCCATCCAGATGAAGGGAGTAAACCCGAAACATCGACTCTCGTGCTCCTCTGATGCTGTCTGACCTGCTGTGCTCCTCCAAGTCCACACAGTATTGACTCTGACTCTGGAATCTCCAGTTCTTGCTATCTCCACCGTCTTGGTCACCCTGTCTATCTGTGATACCACTTTCAAGGACGTATGTATTTGCACCTCTAGCTCTCTCTGTTCGACAAAACCCCTGCCATTAACTGTGTCCTGCATTTACCAAAATGCAACATTTCACATTTATCTGAATTAAACTCTGCCATTCCTTTTTCTTTATTTATAAATAGGATGAGGACATCACTAGCCAGGCAGCATTTATTGTCCATCCCTAAATGCCCAGTGTGCCGTTCAGAGTCAACCACATTGCCGTGGGTCTGGAGCCACATATAGGCCAGGCCACGTAAGGATGGCTGTTTCCTTCCCAAAAGGACATTAGAGAACCAAATGGGTCTCTCCAGCAATCAAAATGGTCATCATTAGATTCTTAATTCCAAATATTTTATTGAATTCATATTCCACAATCTAGCATGGTGGGATTAAAACCCAGGTCCTCAGAATGTTATCTGGGTCTCTGGATTAACAGTTCAGCGATAATACCACTTGTCTATTGCCTCTCCTCAGCCTAACTGTCTAGTTGACCAAGATCCCATTGTACTCTTAGATAACATTCTACAATGTCCACTATATCACGAATTTCAGTGTCATTGGCAAACTTACTACCCATGCCTCCTGTATTCTTCATAGATCATAGAAGATCACAGAATCCCTGCGGTGTGGAAATAGGCTTTTCGGCCCAACAAGTCCACACCAACCTTCAGAGAATCTTACCCAGTCCCATCTCCCTATAACCCACCTAATCTGCACATCCCTAAACACTATAGGCAATTTAGCATGGCCAATCCAACTAACCTGCACATCTTTAGACTATGGAAGGAACCCAGTGCACCCCGAGGAAACCCATGCAGACACAGGGAGAATGTGGAAACTCTACTCAAGCAGTCACCCAAGGGTGGCTTTGAACCCGGGTTCCTGGTGCTGTGAGGCAGCAATGCAAAGCACTGATCCACTGTGCTACCGAAATCCAAATCATTTATGTAAATGATGAACAACAGTGCACACAACACTGATCCTTGTGGCACACCACTGGTCACAGGCCTCTGATCTGAAATACAACCCTTTACCCAACCCTCTGTCTCCTACCATCCAGCCAATTTTGTATCCAGTTGGCTAGCTCTCCCTGGATTCCAAGTGATCTAACGTTACTAGCTAGCCTACTGTGCAGTACCTTGCTGAAGAGCTTGTTGAAGTCCATGCAGACAAATCTACCACCCTGCCCTCTTCAAAATACTCAGTTAAATTTGTGGAACATGATTTCCCATGCAAAAAGCCATGTTGACATTCCGAATCAGTAAAAACCAAAAGAACTGCAGATGCTGTAAATCAGGAACAAAAACAAAGTTGCTGAAAAGGCTCAGCAGGTCAGGCAGCATTTGTGGAGAAGAAAACAGAGTTAAGGTTTTGGATCACCGGACCCTAAATGTTAACTGTTTTCTCCTCTACAGATGCTGCCTGGCCTGCTTAGCTTTTCCAGCAACTTTATTTTTAATGCAAATCAGTATTTGAGTTTCAAGTGTATGTTGATCCTGTCTCTCAGAATTCCTTCCAACAACTTATTCACCACTACGTGTCAGGCTCACTGATCTGTAGTTCTCTGGCTTTTCCTTGCAGCCTTTCTTAAGTAATGGCACATTCACCTTCCTGCAGTCTTCCAGCCCCTCACCAGTGGCTGTCGATGATGCAAGTATCTCTGCTATGGGCCACACAATTTCCTCATCTGGCTTCCCACGATGTCCTGGGATGCACTTGACCAGGTCTTGGGATTTAACTCTTATCAAGCTTTAGGACCTCCAGCACCACTTCTTTTGTCATGTAGACTCTATTCAAGAAATCCCTCTTTACTTTCCTGAGCTCCCTATCTTCTAGTTTTTCCCATGGTAATTACTGATGAGAAATATTCATAAAGGATCTCACCCATCTCCTGCAGTTCCACATATAGATTACCTCATTGATCTTTGAAGGACCCTATTCTTGCTTTTGTTACTTGTTGCCCTTTTTGACTTGTAGAATCTCTTCGATTCTCCTTTACATTACCTGCCACAGCTAACTTACATCCCCTTTTTGCCTTCTTGATTTCCCTTCTAAATGTAATCCTGCACCCTTATATTCCCGAAGGGATTCACTTGATTCCAGCTGCCTGCACCTAACATATGCCTCCTTTTCCTTGTCCAGTGCTTCAACATGTCTTGTTATCCAGTGTTCCCTACTCCTGCCAGCCTCATTCTTCACTCTAACAGGAACATTAAACTCTCATTTTCTCTCCATTGAAAGCCTCACAATTGCCATATGTCCCTTTGGTTTTTATCTTATTTTTAATTCTGCTCAAATTGTTTTGCCCGATGGCTTGTATTCTGTGCCAATCACTTTTCTCACTTCCAATTCTGTGCCCTTTGTTTGTCCTTCCACTGTCTCCTTGTGTAGCTCCCTATCCCTCTGTGATTTTAGTTTAATACTTTCAATCACACCAGCAAATACTGCCTCTAGGACATCAGTCCCAGAGGAAATAGCTGGGGCCTGAACAGATATCTTTGCAGCATCCTTGAACACGGGTGAGGTCCCGGAGAACTGGAGAATCGCTAATGTTATCTTCTTGTTTAAGAAGGGTAGAAAGGCTAATCCAGGTAATTCTAGACCAGTGAGCCTGACACCAGTGGTGGAGGAGCTGCTGGAGAAGATACTGAAGGATAGGATCTATTTACATTTGGAAGGAAATGGTTTTATTAGTGATAGGCAGCATGGTTTTGTGCAGGGAAGGTCATGTCTTACCTACTTGATAGAATTCTTTGAAGAAGTGACAAGGTTGATCGATGAGGGAAGGGCTGTAGGTGCCAAATACATAGCCTTCAGTAATGAATTTGATAAGGTTCCCCATGGTAGGCTGATGGAGAAAGTGAAGTTGCATGGGGTCCAGGGTGTACAAGCTAGATGAATAGAAAACTGGCTGGGTAACAGGAGACAGAAGGTTGTAGTGGAAGGGATTTTCTGAAAATGGAGAACTATGACCAGTGGTGTTCCACAGGGATCCATGTTGGGACCACTGTCATTTATGATATACATAAGTGATCTGGAGGAAGGTATAGATGGTCTGATTAGCAAGTTTGACAGTAAGATTGGTGGAGTAGCAGATAGTGAAGGGGACTGTCAGAGAATGCAGCAGAATATAGATAGATTGGAGAGTTAGGCAGATAAATGGCAGATGGAGTTCAATCCAGGCAAATGCAAGGTGATGCATTTTGGAAGATTTGATTCACGAGCGAACTATACGGTAAATGGAAAAGCCCTGGGAAAATTGATGCAGAGAGATCTGGATGTTCAGGTCCATTGTACCCTGAAGGTGACAACGCAGGTCAATAGACTGGTCAAGGCGGCATATGGTATGCTTTCATCCATCGGATGGGATATTGAGTACAAAAATTGACAGGTCATGTTACAGTTGTATAGGTCTTTGGTTCAACCACATTTAGAATACCACGTACAGTTCTGGTCGCTACACTATCAAAAGGATGTGGATGCTTTGGAGAGGGTGCACAGGAGGTTCACCAGGATGTTGCCTGGTATGGATGTTGCTAGCTATAAAGAGAGGTTGGGTAGATTAGAGATAATGGGAACTGCAGATGCTGGAGAATCCAAGATAACAAAGTGTGGAGCTGGATGAACACAGCAGGCCAAGCAGCACCTCAGGAGCACAAAAGCTGATGTTTCGGGCCTAGACCGAGTCCTAGACCAGTTTCGGGTCTCGGCCCGAAATGTCAGCTTTTGTGTTCCTGAGATGCTGCTTGGCCTGCTGTGTTCATCCAGCTCCACACTTTGTTATCTTGAGTAGATTAGGGCTATTTACATTAGAAAGGCAGAGGGTGAGGAGGGACCTGATTGAGGTCTACAAAATCATGAGAGGCATAGACAGGATGGATAGCAAGAAACTTTTTCCCAGAGTTGGGGACTTAGTTACTAGGGGTCACGATTTCAAAGTGAGAGGGGAAATGTTTAAGGGAGATATGCGTGGAAAGTTCTTAACGCAGAGGGTGGTGGGTGCCTGGAGCGCATTGCCAGTGGATGTGGTAGAGGCAGGCACGATAGCATCATTTAAGATGTATCTAGACAGACACATGAATGGGCAGGGAGCAGAGGGATACAGATCCTTGGAAAATAGGTGACCGGTTTAGATAGAGGATCTGGATCGGCATAGGCTTGGAGGGCTGTAATTTTCTTTGTTCTTTGTCCTATTCTGTCCAGCTTGTACCAGTCCCATTTTCCCTCAACCAGTCCCAATGTCCCAGGAGTCTTAAACCCTGCCCCTCTCTCCAGCCGCATTCATGTGATATAACCTGCCCAACAGGTCTCGACTCTGACCAACAGGTGCCTCTCGTAGCAATTCTGAGTTAAATACTCTTAAGGGTCCTATTTTTTAAATTGCATCCTAACTCCTCATATACAGCTTTTAGGACCTCATCCAATTTCTTACCCTATGTTGGTACGAATGCATACCATGGCCACTAGCTGTTCAACTCCCATGCCCTGCAGAATGCTCTGTAGCTGCTCTGAGATGCCCTTGACTTTAGTAGCCAGGAATATGCCATCGTAGTGTCTAATTTATGACCACAGAAACTTCTACTTATTTTCCTTCAACTGTATCCCATATTACTTCACTGTCCACATTTATTCCTACTCTCTTGTGCAGCAAATTCATATTCGCAGAATTTGGCTATTGCTAATTTCCAATGACAGGCCGTTTCCTCCTAAAGTATCCAAAGCGGTATCTCTGTTTTGCGGGAAAATGGCCAAAGAGTGTTCCCGCACTGCCCCTAACTCTGCATGGTGGTCACACATTCCCTTTCTGCTTGTGCTGTGACCACCTCTCTATCTATGCTATACATTATTCTCTCAGCTTCATGCATGCTGCACAGTGTCTCCACCCACCACTCCAACTCCAAAACCTATACTTCCAGGAGCTGCAGCTGGAGACACCTCCAGCAAACTCTTGTCTTAATCATAGTTTTAAGAGTCATAGCACCTTTGTAATGCTCCTTGTGTTTGTGGATAATACAGTTGACTTCAATTATGTATTCCTAAACTGCTGATGATTTCCTGAAAAAATCTTAGACATTAAGTTAGAACTCTTATCAGATTGTACCTCAGTCTCATGTCCAGAATAAGCAAAAAAAGCTGTGTTAACTTTTTCATTACTATCCTAGCTGTAATCACACTCAAAGACAGGAGTATTAAATTATCATGTGCATAATTGTGACGATATATTGATGGCCTGTTTTTGATTCTGATAATTTCCTACATAATTCACTTATATTCAACAAAATGGCTCTTCAAAATCTGGTGTAGGTCTGAAAAGGTGCTGATCTGATTACGTCAAGATTTTACTATCCCTGGCATGAATGACATTTTACAAATTTACACTATATCGTTATGAAGTCCTGACCATGTGAAATACAGATTTATCGATGACTGTGATTTCTGTATTCCTATATGTCCTGCCAGAGGAACCTCGTGTTACTCTCAAATCTCCTGCTGATATCTGGGTGGTACCAGTATTGATGAACAGCCAGGTCTGCATCTTTGTGAAGATGTCTCTGGTTCCTCTCCGTTCATATGCACTGGAACCCCTTCAGCCTCATCACTGTCTATCTGTGTTAACCTACTTAAATCTGGATCTGCTTCCTGAACGTCAATTAATGAAGACATGCCAAACACTAATTTTGAATAATTCTCATTCTAAAAAAAGTTTGCTACCCTGATGCCTTTTGTGGTATTACTGTGAACCTCCTAACGAAGGACTTTGTTTTGCCATTGCCCTGGTCACTACACATGATAGAAAAATACCCAGAACCTGTTCAGACAACTGTTCCATCTATTTAGCCTCAACAAGCCTTTCCATGATTATGGGTGAATCTGTAACTTTCACTCCTACCAAATAATTCCCCAACAGTAAATCAACTCCACCCACTAGCTAATTTCCTAACTACCCCGACTACCATTAGCCCAGATAACATGACACACCCCAATTGATCCTGGAGTAGACTCTCCACCTACCCCATTTAACAACATGATGCAATTAAACGAACTATCTCAAGGGAAACTAAATCTTTCCCAAGCAAGATAGTTTGAATACATCTTATATCCCTTGGTATAGTTATGGGCTTGGAAGATTCCTTTGAAGAGAATGTGATTATCTTTCTTTTTGATAAAAAACCCTTCATGTCTCATCTATATTATGCACTTCTTCTGTACTCAGAGACTGTCAACCCATGGTCCCTTAGTTATAGTTAAAGCTACAATTTGATCTGTGTCGTTTTTCTCCTGAATTCCTTCATGGACTCGTTCTTTCAAATTCCAATGAGTCTCATGGATTTCTATTTCAATTTCTAGCATTTCAAACCAATGTGTGCCACCTTGTTACAATGGCTTGGCTTCCAATTCTCACCACTTTCCCTTCTGATTCGGTAAGGAGACCTTGGGTCATTTCCAGCTATCTTTTCCTTACTTTTGCAACTTGCCTTCCATTCAGGCTCCCATTTCTATCCCTCTTGAATTTATGATGGCGATGATTTAGTTTTATAGGCTAGTTAATAATTGCCAGCTATTATTGTTGTCTGCCTAAGATACCAAGGTGTAGAGCTGAATGAATACTGCAGGTCAAGCAGCATCAGAGGAGCAGGAAGACTGGCGTTTCGAGCCTAGACACTTCTGTCTAGCAGTCTGTCTACAGTCACAACCTTTCAGTCCTTAACATGAGTTCTTATTATGGAAGGGAGTGAATTTTAAAATTCATCTAAGGAAATTGGCTTTCTAAGAGTTCCATATATGTTTTCTCCTTCAAATGCTGTTATGTACCTGTCAAAATTACTTTGCTTCGCCTTTTTGAATCTAACATAGGCTTGCCTAGACTGCTTTAAATTCTGGAATTTTTGCCTGTATGCCTAAGGCTCTAATTACTGCAGCTAGTCTGGTTTTCTTCACTATCTCATCATCCTGAGAAAGCTCCTCCAACAGTGAAGCATGCATTTCCTGAGCTTCACCTGTCAACTTACCCTATGTGAGCAGTGTCCAATGTTTTCACAAATCATTTGTCCAAACATTTTCTCAAATGACATGAAGGATTTCTCCAAATCATTTTCAGCAAAATTTGACAGGGCTGTGCACACAAACATTTCCTTCATGGATTTCAAATTATGACTTATATTCTTCTGTCCAGATCTTGAATCAGCAGCTGACATCTCCTGTTTTAACTACGTCATTTTCAGCTTATAGTTATATTCTCTTCTTTTTCCTTTTGTGCTTCTAATCTTCTCCATTCTATTTTCCGTTTTCTTTAATTCCATCCTTCCCCCCATCTCCTTTTGCCCTTTTCTTATTTTTCCTGCCATCTCTAGTTCCTCCATTCTCTCCTCATTCTTCAACTGTATCAACTGTACCCAAATATCATTTGATTCTGACAGTTCACTCCCTGAAATACTCTGGTTGTTTTTGTATTTCCTCTAACCAAGTACTGTGCCAGTGCCTCACCTGTCTCTGCCTTTGTGGTTCTTTTAGGCATGCTACTTCTGGTTTACCGACAGATGATCAATCGTGGTTTTGAAATTTTCTTAAGACTGTCAGTGAAACTTCTGCCAGCTGCAAGAACTCCTGTGCTGTTTCCAGTACTGCGCAGAACCCTGATTTTTTGCTCACCTGCATGACTTACAAAAGCACGCCCAAATTCTTGTTGCCTCTTTTTTCCAATTCAATCCAAATCCCAGACAATACGCTTCAAAAGTTATGGTCCACTGGGGACATGCATCACAAATCAAGCCCCACTATTCCTGGAGACGTATCAATATTTTCCAAGTGTGCATATTGTCCTGTTTACCTAACTTTCAGATAAATGTTGACAGAAAGCATGGACCAAGTTTCTGTACTAAGCTAAAATTATTATTTACTATAAGTAATTGGGCTAAAGCCACAAATAGACAAATGTAAAAAATTGGCTTATAATATTGTTAACCAAGTTTCTAATCCCTTTATGCATAAACATACAAAGATAAACATAAGGAAAATAGATTGCAAGAAGAGACGGAAAAATTAGAATGTCAGTTCAGTAATCTTTGCTTCCCAATTTCAATGTTGAGATGTTCTTTCTTTGTCCATCAGTTGCCTTTTCTGGAAACTTCCATGGGTTTATGAGAAGTATAGAATGACTAATCCACTTAGAAGATGTCTCTGAATTATCACTTCAAAAGTTACATCTCACAACTACTGCTGCAAGAAAGGTAGCTAGCTGATTTTCTTCAAGCTTAAACCGAGTTTTTTTTTACTGTGGAGAGCCAGCAGCTTTTGCCTGGGAGAACAACTATGCACACATTTGTGTCTTTTCTTTCTTCCTCTGTATGAGTTTTCAGTTCTAACCTGCTCAGTTAGCTGAGAATCAGTCAGTTTAATTTGTAAATAGCTCCTCTGTTCCTGATCATCTGCACATTGCAGGAATCCAGAGTCAAAAAATAAGAGTTTACAATAGATATCAGATTACTTGCTGTGAAATTATATCACAATCCTGGTATCCCTGCTTTTAAAGTAATCCTTTCTGACTACAATCTACAATTTTTCACGAAACAAATCTAAAAAGACATAGTTTTTACAATATATGGTTCCATGCATTGATTGCCTATTTTCTTAAATTTGGCACATAGTGACCATGCCTAGTTGGCTTCCAATGGGTCATCTTTTTTTAAACTCTGTCTGTAAATTATATTAGAATCTTCAATCCCTCTTTAGGGCCGTGGTCTGTTACAGCTGGTTCTGAAAATATTCTGTCCAATTTTACTAATCTCTGGTAAAAATAAAGCTAAACCCATAGTTTGCCTCACCTTGTTTACAGAAGTGACTCCAATCCACATCTCCACCTAATTCTTCCACTTCTTTCATTCTTCTGTGATTTGTAATTTGTGATCCGGCAGGGTAAGCCATTGTACTTTGTAAAAAAAAACCAAGAAACTTTGCTTCTGCCAGAAGCAGAGTTTACCTTCTGTTTTCTTTATCTTCGTAACTGAAGAGAACGAGGCTAATTGCAACCATATGTCACACACTAGTATCCATACATTGCATCAGCTAGCAAAGTACATCCAGAGACTTACACAGGTTTTATTGCAAATCTCCAGCATAGAATAAACATCAGTTTCTACCTTTCACATCTGGACCTTTCCCTGGAGTTAACTGCTATTTTTAAAATTTGTTTTATTTTAATAATCCAGTACCAATTAAATAAAACATCTGATCACCCAGTTACAAACATTACCCATCAGCCGTAGTGGAACCGTTTAAGAAAAAGTAAGAGGGAACAAGGGAGCGAACTATTGTTCGTGTAGTAGATAATGTACTCTAACCCTACGCTACCCGTCTCTCTCTAATAACTTCAAGGCTACTGTTGGGTGCTATATGGTCCCTCTCTAAGGACACCCAAGCATGATCATGAGCCCAGAAAAGCGACAAGTAATCAGAAGTTGCAGAAAATTTGCCACTTTGTCCTTGGTAGGCAGTGTTTGTAATTATGTATTTAGATGTCTGGCTAAGTTAGCAGCGGGTTATTTAAGAGGTCCTTTTTTAAATTTTGAAACTCACCACCAATTAAACAAAATACTATTACAGATCAGACCAAACCCCTTCAAAATATATTCAGGAGATAATCTAGACCCGAAATTTTTCTTCTTTCAAAGGTAAGTGTCTGCTTTGCTTTCTGTATGCCATTCGGTTGACCAATCTACCAGATTTGAAACCAAACTCATGCTGTTTATGCTATAATTAAAATACAATGAAAGAAAGAAGAAATTGGAGTAACTTAAGTCTATCAGAAAACTTAACGGAATAGTGGATTATTAAACTACTAAGCAGTAACTGTTACAATACATAGTTTCCCATAAAAACGTCCCTGGAAAAGGCAAATTCAGCAAAATAGGTTGTCTCACAGACAATTCTCCAGCCCAGGAGGAAAAATAATCAAGAGAAAACCCTGAAAGAGAGTAGCAGGGAGCTGTACTGCATCTTTCAAATCCAGGTTCAAGACCTCAGCAACTGCTACTGAAAAACCAAAACTAAAACTAAAAATCCTGGTTCCATGGGAGCTTTACCCTAGACATTCATGCTGCTTCTATTGTTCCAACTTCAAACAAAGGGTCTCACAAGCTGTTTACTTCATTGGATTCAAATAGACAGCTCATCGCCTCTGTCTTAAAACCTCTTTTCAATGAAAAATGACCAAATACACTCTTGAAACCACAATATCACAGTAGCCAGTTGACAAATAAAGCAAGCACTGCTTATAATAACAAATTACAAATGAAAGAAGAAAAGGGAGGGGACGGAATCAAAATAGAGTTGAACAGGGAGACAATGCACTCCAGCTGCATGGTGTCCACCTCTCAGATTTCAGTACTTAAATAAAACATCCTTGAGAAATCAACCTCTTCAAAAATCAACTCTGGAGCTGATTTGATGGTGACTTACAGTGACCTGATTGTTACTTTGACAGGTGCCACTACGCTACCATTTAGTAAAAGACAGACAAAAGCACAGTTAGGAGTAGAGTTTGGAGCTAATTGAAGGAGCAGGCAACACTGCTCACTGAAACAAAGGATATGGCAGAGGTACAAAATGAACAATTTGCTTCTGCCTTTACCAAGCCAGATGATGGTGACAATGGTCTAGTTGAAAACTGAGCAGTACAGTGATAAACAAAGAAGAGGTGCTGTTAAGGTTGGCAGCACTCTAGGTAGAGAAATTGCTAGACCCAGATGGGATGCATCCTAGATTGCTGAAAGAATTAAGGCAGCAAATCACAGAGTCATTGATAGAAGATTTTCAGGCCTCTCTGAACACAGGATTAGTCCCAGGGACTGGAGGATTGCAGATGTAATACTGTTATTGAAGAAAGGGACAACAGATAACCCAGGAAATTTAGACCTGTCAGCTTGACATCAGTAGTGGGCCATAATATGGGATAAAGTAAATATACACTTAGAGAGAAAAATAAATTAACAGCAGACAGTCAACATGGCTTTGTCAAGGGCAGGTCATGTCTGACAAATTTAATTGCGCTCTTTGATGAGGTGACAGGGCAGTGTTGTGTATTTGTACTTTCAGAAAGCATATGGCAGGTTGGTTAACAAATTAGAAATGTTTGGATTGATGGGCCCTTGGCAGCACGGGTTAGAGGTTGTCCAAAAGGCAGGAAACAGAGGGTAACTATAGATGGGCATTTCTCAGGTTAGAAACAAGTTGAAAATAGAGATGCTGCTTGGCCTGCTGTGTTCATCCAGCCTCACATTTTATTATCTTGGAATTCTCCAGCATCTGCAGTTCCCATTATCTTTGAAAATAGAGTTTGCCAGTTATCAGTGTTGGGATCCTTGCTTTTTCTGATTTATATAAATATTTGGAAATGGATGTTGAGGGAAAGTTTCTAAATTAGCAGATGATACTAAGATAGGAAAAATTGTGAATTATGAGAATGATGCTGAGTGACTTCAGAAGGACTTTGACAAGTTGGCCAATCAGGCAAACATCTGGTAGATGAAATTCAATGCAGACAAATGTGAGGTCATGCATTTTGGTAGAAGAAAAATGGAGAAATAATACAGGCTCAGTGGTACAACTTTGAGGGAGAGGACAGGAGGAGAGGGAATTCGAGGTTCATGTACATGATTTTCTGAAGGTGGCCAGGCAAGTTGAAACTGTTGTTAAGAAAGCTTATAAGATTCTTGGGTTTATAAATAGAGGCATAGGGTATAAAACAAGGAAGTGAAGCTACACCTGTACAAATCATTGGTCAGACTGCAATTGGAGTACTGTGTTCGGCATTGGGCAGGTTATTTAAGGAAGGATGTTAAAACCCTGGAGAGAGTTCAAAGGAGATTTATTGAGTGATACCATAAATGAAGAATTTTAGATACAAGGAAAGATTAGAGAGAGAGATAGTGGGAATTGCCGATGCTGGAGAATCTGAGATAACAAGGTGTCGAGCTAGATGAACACAGTAGGCCAAGCAGCAGAGGAGCAGCAGAGCTGCAGTTTCAGAAATGGGAGAGGGGAAGGTGGTTCTGAAAAAATAGAGAGAGAGGGGGAGGCAGATTGAAGATAGATAATCTGACGCCACTACTAAAGATATTTTCCCCTCCACACCCTTATCTGCTTTCCGGAGGGCCCACCATCTCCATGACTTCCTTGACCGCTCCACACTCTACACCAGCCCTACCACCCCCAGCACTTTTCCCTGCAACCACAGGAAGTGCTACACCTGCCCCCTCACCCCTATCCCAGGCCCCAAGGAGACCTTCCACATCAAGCAGATATTCACCTGCACATCTATTAATGTGATATACTGTATGCACTGTCCATGAGGTGGCCTCCTCAACATCAGGGAAAGCAAGCGAGGCTTGGACACTGCTTTGTGGAACACTCTTATGCTTGGTTTGCATTCAACAATTGCACCTGCCAGTTGTGAATCATTTCAACTCTCCCTCCCAGTCCTTGGATGACATGTCCATCCTGGGCCTCCTGCAGTGCCATGACGATGCCACCCAAAGGTTGCAGGAACAGCATCTCATATTCCGCTTGGGATCCCTGCAGCCCAATGGTATCAGTGTGGACTTCACAAGCTTCAGAATCTCCCCTCCCCTGACCACATCCCAAAACCAGCCCAACTTGTTCCCGCCTCCCTAGCCTGTGCATCCTTCCTCCCACCTATCAATTTTTCCCACCTCAAGTCCCACCCCCACCTTCTACCTACCAGCCTCATCCTGCCTCCTTGACTTAAATAAAATCTATCTTTCCTGGACTGACTTATCTCCACCCAAACTCCCCACCTACACTCACTTTTACTGGCTCCAACCCTGCCTCCTTGACCTGTCTGTCTCCTCTCCACCTATCCGCTCCTTTATCCATCTTCCATCTGCCTCCCTCCTCCATTTATTTCAGAATCCCCCTTCCCTCCCCCATTTCTGAAGAAGGGTACAGAACCGAAACGTCAGCTTTCCTGATCCTCTGATGCTGCTTGGCCTGCTGTGTTCATCTAGCTCCACATCTTGTCATCTAAGATTCAAGAGATTTAACATTTTCTCCTTGGAGCAGAGAAGATTAGGAGGTGACCTTACTCATGTGTTCAAAATTATGAAAAAATTTGACAGGGTAATGAATATTTCCCCAGGTTGGTCTGTCAGTAACTAGGGGGTCATTACGTCAAGATTGTCAACAAGAGAGCTAGGGGTGAGATAAGGTAAAACTTTTTTTCTCAAAGTAGTTAGGATTTGGAATCCACTGCCTGGGAGAGTGGTGGAGGCAGATTCCATAAGACGTTTCAAAGAGAGCTGGATATATATTTAAGAAAGATGAAGTTAGGGGGCTTTGCAATGAATGGCAACATTCTATTAGCTTTCCTAATTACTGGCTATGTCTTCATATTTGACTTTTGCAATTCATGGATTAGGATACCCATATTCCATTGTATCTCTATGACCTCTTCCCATTTAGAATATTTGCTTCTTTTTCATTCTTCCTGCTAAAATGGACAATTTAATATTTTTTCCACATTAAATTCCATTTGCTAGATCTTGCCCACCACCATCAGCAAGTTCTCCTTCAAATCATTCACCATCCTTACTTGTCATTCCTTCACTGTCACTGGGTCAAAATCCTGGAAAGCCCTCCATAAGAGTCACACACACCGTCCATAAGAGTATTCTGCATCCACCTGCACCAAATGAACTGTAGTGGTTCAAGAAGGCAGCTCACCATCAACTTCTCAAGGGCGAACCACCAGTGGACAATAAATGCTGGCCCAGAGAGTGATGCCCTCATTCCATGAATAAATAAAATCTATCTTAAAATATGCACACTCAGTTCCTTCTGATCCTCGATGCTTCCCAGGGTCCTGTTATTCATTACGCAGAGAATGATGCATGCATGAAATGAGCTGCCAGAGGAAGTGGTGAAGTCGTAAAATCACAACATTTAAAAGACATTTGGATGGGTATATGAATAGGAAGGGTTTAAGAGGGGCATGGCCCAAATGCTGGCAAATGGGTAGATTAATTTAAGATAACTCATCGGCATGGATGAGTTGGACTGAAGGGTCTATTTCTTTCGTTGACTTTGTGACTGTATATATTTCTTTGCTTTCATTGTATTGTCCAAGTTCATCACCTCACATTTACCCAAATGAATTCCATTTACCTCTGATCAGCCTGAATATTTCTTTTTGTAATACTCAGTTGGCTGGACAGCTGGGTGACATGGAGTAATACCAATAGCATGAATTCAATTCCTACACCAGCTGAGGTAACTATGATGACTATCCTCTCAACTTCATTCTTCACTTGAGGTGTGATGTTTCTCAGGTTAAACCATCATCAGTTGTCTCTCTCTCTCGCTCATGAGGGAGCAGCCCTCTGGGAGGAAGATGACTTTATCTGTACTCATGTAGTCTAAGGCTGTCCTCATCACTATTTACCATTTAAACAATTGTTTGTGCCATCTACAAACTTACTGATCAAGCCTCTTTAAAGTCTAAACCAATACTATAATCCACAAGCAGCAAGGGCCTGAACACTGACCCCTGTGGCACTGCACTAAACATAGAATTCTAGTTGGAAACACAGTCAAACATCATTCTCTGCTTCCTACCACTCAGCCAACTTAGGATGTAATTTGCCAAATTACCTTGGATCCCCTGGGTTTTTTTCGTCTGTCCCCATCTGGAACCTGATTGAAAGCCTTGCTGAAGACTATGTAGAGTACATCAAAAGCATTGCCCTCGTCCACATACCTCTTCAAAAAATTCAATCAAGTTGGCCGGATAACACTTCCCATCAACGAAACCATGTTGACTCTTCGATTTCATCCCTACCTTTCCAAATGCAGATTAATGCTCTGCCTTGGAATTGAGTCCAATAATTTCCCATCATTGAGGTCAGACTGATTGGGCCGCAGTTTCCTGATTCATCCCTTGCTTCCTTCTTGAATCGCAGTGCCACATTAGCTATTCTCCAGTCCTCTCGTGCCTCTCCTGTGGCCTGAAAGGAATTGAAAAATTATCGTCAGCTCCCCTGCTATTTCCTTCCTTACCTCACTCAATAACCTTGAATACATTTAGAAGAAAGCAATGGTACAGTAATTTCAAATGGAAACAGGCACATTTGCTGTTGCCAGGGTCACATTTTACAAAGTTGATATTTTAATTTTCCCTAGATCTTCTCCTGCCTGTCAAGCAGAGAAAGGCAAGTTATATAAACCCCTTTAATTTCTATAAACGGAATGTAACAATCCAACAGAATGTTTTCTGGGTCTAGTTATGATAAAATACTAATGGGATGTCATAGAGTCAGAGAGTGATACAGATATACAGATGGAAACAGACCCTTCGGTCCAACATGTCAATGCCAACCAGATAGCACAGTACAGGCCCATCAACCCACGATGTTGTGCCAAACTTCTGCCATAATCCTAAGGTCTATCTAACCTCCACCCCTACCTTTATACTATCATCCATATGTCTATACAATAGCCACTTAAATGCCCCTAATGAAGCCAAACCCACTACCCTCTCCGGCAATGCATTCCACGCCCCTAACACTCTCTGAGTAAAGAACCTACCTCTGACATCTCCCCTATATCTAGTCAACTCATTTTAAAACTATGCCCCCTCATAATATCTACCTCCACCTTAGGAAAAAAATCTCTGGCTGTCCACTCTATCTATACCTCTTATCATTTTGTACACTTCTATCAAGTCAGCTTTCATCCTTCATTGTTCTAAAGAGAAAAGCCCTAGCTCTCTCTCTCACTTTCCTCATAAGACCTTCCCTCCATTGAGGGCAACATCCTAGTAAATCCCCTCTGCACTTTTTCCAACACTTCCACATCTTTCCTGTAATGAGGAAACCAGTACTGGACACAATACTCCAGATGTGGCTGAACCAGGCTTTTATGCAGCTGAAGCATAGCTTCACGGCTCTTGAAGTCAATCCCTCTATTAATGAAAGCTAACACACCATACGCTTTAACAACTCTATCCACCTGGCTGGCAGCTTTCAGGGAACTGTGGACATGAACCCCAAGATCCCTCTGCTCCTTCACACTACCAAGAATCTTTCTGTTAACCCTGTATTCTGCTTTCAAGTTTGTCCTTCCAAAATGAATCACCTCACACTTTTCAGGGTTAAACTCCATCTGCCACTTCTCAGCCCAGCTCTGCATGCTATCAACGTCCCTTTGTTACCTAAAACAGCCCTCCGCACTGTCCACAACGCAACCCACCTTCATATTGTCCGCGAACATGCTAATCCACCCTTCCACTCCTTCATCCAAATCAATTACAAAAATTCTATATATTCTAAATAAATCTAGCCCCATTTGCCAGCATTTGGCCCATATCCCTCTAAACCCTTCCTATTCTTATACCCATCTAGGTGTCTTTTGAATGTTGCAAAAGCCCACATCACTTCTTCTGGCAGCTGATTTCCTACAATCACAACACTTTGCATGAAAAATTTGCCCCCAAGGTCCCAAATAAGTCTTTCCTCTTTCACCTTAAAAACTTATGCCTTCTAGTTTTAGACTTCCCCATCCCAGGGGAAAAGCCTTGTTTGTTTATCCTATCCATGCACCTCATGATTTTATAAGCCTCTATAACGTCACCCGTCAGCCTTTGAGTCTCCAGGGAAAATATACCCAGCCTATTCAGCCTCTCCTTATAGCTTATACCCTCCAACGCTGATAACATCCTTCTAAATATTTTCTGAACCCTTTCAAGTTTCACAACATCCTTCCTATATGAGGGAAACAGAACTGCATGCAGTATTGCCAGAGTGGCCTAACCAACATCCAGTATAGCTGCAACATGGCCTCCCAACTCTTAATCTCAATGCACCGACCAATAAAAACAAGCATACAAAGCACCACTTTCACTATCCTATCTACCTGCGACTCCACTTTCAAGAAACAATGAACCAGCTCTCCAAGGTCTCTTTGTTCAGCAACTCTCCCCAAGACGTTACCATTAAGTGTATAAATCCTGCCCTGATTTGTCTTTCCAAACTGCAGCACCTCCCATTTACATATATTAAACTCCATCTGTCACTCCTCAGCCCATTGGCCCATCTGATCATCTGATGTGTAGTGATTGTAACAAGATCAGGTGGACCTTACAGAATGCAAGTTCCCTGACTGGGCTTTTAATCTGGTCCAATCAGACAGTCTTGGCTGACTGATATAAACAGGAGTGTCAGCACTTCTGTTCACTCTGATAGCTGGCTCTAAGGGAGTTTGGTTGGTATCAAGGACATGCCACATCTAAATAAAGGATGAATTAGTGACAGAACACCTGCCTTTGCTTGTAACAATCATCTTTGAGTTGGGGTAAGGATTTCTGGTATCATGCCATGACTTAGGAAGCTTGACTCATTCAATCCTGCTATGAAATACTGGCCCCAGTATGTGGAAATATTCATTTTCAAGCAAATGACATTGGGATAGATGCAAAGCAACAAGTAATTCTCCTGACAGCTTGTGGATCCATCACTTTAATGGCTATTAGGATCCTAACTTTCCCTGAGGCACCAGAATTAGTTAAGGGATAACATGGCCCCAAGCCTCTTCTAATTCTGAGATGGCGTCAGTTTTACATGGTAATTTAAGAAGCTAGGAAACTGTATCAGGATTTTTGATTACGTTAGGACAACTGGCAGAGGAGTGTGACTTTGGTTTAACCCTTAATGAGATGCTGAGAGACCATTTGATGTGCGGGATTAATGATGTAACCATATAAAAGTGCTGACCAGCTGAAACCCAACTGGACTTCAAACAAGCACTACAACTGGCTATATCATTTGAAAATGCAGCAAGTGGAACATAAGAGTTGTAGGGTATTCCAATGGAAATGGAGAATCTCACCAGTCTGACTGAGCTTGGGGAACACCACGTGAGTGAAAGCAATTGCATAACCTCACTCAGGACATAACCCTGAACAGAGGCACTCTAAGCGATACCACAAAAAAATCCCCAAAACACAGCCAAGTCTGCAGCCAAACAGTTAAAATTTTCCTTAGGATCTGGGCTAGCAAGCCCTTGTAGTTGCTACCAGTATGTGGACTTGAGACAGCTGAATAGTCTAGACCTAAATTGCATGAAAGAACTCATAGGCTTGTATCCAAGAGACTGCCCACCAAGGCAAGTCCACCTAAATCTGAATTAAAAACCAAAAGAACTGTGGATGCTGTAAATCAGGAATGAATACAAAGTTGCTGGAAAAGCTGAGGAAGGGTTACCGGACCTGAAATGTTAACTTTGTTTTCTCCTCCACAGATCTGCTGAGCTTTTCCAGCAACTTTGATTTTGTTCCACCTAAATCTGGTATTGGAACAATTAAATTGCTGAGCAACATCCAGATCAGAACCAATCAAAATAAACGTCTGGTTAAATAGTCATCCAGTGCTAATGGAGGTCAATACCAGTGTGGCCATTCCAGTGATTGCAAAACTGCCTCATCAAAATTCACTCTAGACTCTAAATCTAAAGTTTGTGCAAGGTCGTGGCTAGACTGAGAATGTATACTGGAAAATCCATGCAGATTAAGGGTACAACTTCGGTTCTGGTCTTTTATGAGAAACAGCTGGTTCAGTTACCATTGATTCCAGTAAAAAGACTCTGGCTCAAGCTTAATGGAGCAAAATTGATTGGAAAAGATTAACCTTAATTGGCTCAGCATTTTTCAAATAGAAAATGGTTGCCTGAGTGAAGTTATAATTAAATATCTGGAAGTTTCTCAGGAGGGTCTAGGGACTATCAAAGGAGACAAGGCTAACCTGCATTTGACCAGGAAGCAATTCCCCAGTTCTGCAAGGCCTGCCAAGTAACATTTGCTTACGGGCAAAAGTAGTGGCTTATAAGGGGATGGGTCTGGGTGGGATCCTTCAAGAGGCTGTGCGGACTTGTTGGGCCTAAAGGGCCTGTTTCCACACTGTAGGGAATCTAATCTAATCTCATCTCGAGGCTGAAATCAGAAGACTGGCAAGTGAAGGAATTATCAAACCATCTCAGTCTGCAGAATGGATAGCACCGGTTGTAATGATTGAGAAGCCTGATGGGACAGTTCGCTTTTGTGGGTATTTTTTAAATGGCTCACTGCTTTATGCAGCTGAATAAATACCCAATCTCTCCATAAATGACATCTAAGCAAAACTGGTGGGGGTGGATTTGCTGTCCTTCATGAAGCTCGACATGAGCCAAGTATACCGATGACTGCGATTAGATGAGGATTCCGAGATGTATACTGCAATTAATATCCAAAAGGATTTGTACCAGTATATGAGACTACCATGTGAGGTATTGTCAGCCTATTCCATTTTTCAGCGGTTATGACGGTTATCCTGGGTCACCATTTATCTGGAGAATGTGCTAATAGCAGGGATGAACAGTAAGAAGTACTTATAGGTGAGTGTATGCCTTAGAAGGGAACAATGTGTGATCCAGGCATCCCAAGTGACCTACTCGGGTTACACAATTGACAAAACCAGGTAACACCCATTGGAAGATAAAGTGAGGGCAATTAAAGGTGCTCTGTCTCCCATGTCAGTTACACGGGCTAGGTCTGGTAAATGATTATGAAAAGTTCACACATAACTCGACTTCCATTTTGGTGCCTTTGCCTCAACTCTTAAAAAGAGGTCAGCCTTGGAAATGGTTGCATAACCAAGCCATAGCCTCAAGAGAATTGAAGAAACAGTTATTTATGGCACATTATGATCCCAAGCAAGATCTGGTATCGACGTGCAATGCGCCTCTGTACGGCATCAGGACAGTATTAGCTTATATGTAGCCCAATGGACAGGAATGCCCAATAGTGTATGCATCTGGGACTTGGCCAATGCAGAGTGTAAATGTGCCCAAATAGAGAAGAAAGGTATGGTAGTCATATTTGAAGTCAGGAAGTTCCACTGATACTGAACAAATGTAAATTTGTAATAATAACAGACCACAAACCCCTTCTTGGTCCACTTAAATAGGACACGGCAGTGCCATCCTTAGCTTCAGGCCAAACTCAGCATAGGGCTTTAATACTAAAACCATCCGGGAGGCCGAATAGCAAATGTGGATGCATTGAGCTGCTTCCTGCTGGCAGATACACCAACAGTGGTACCACCACTGGAAGAGTCCCTTCTGGTCTTAAACTTTATGGACACACTTCCAGACACAGCTGACAATATCAGACTTTGGACACAGAAAGATCCGGTCCTGGAAAAACTGAAACAGCTGGTGGTGATGGGGAAAACCAAAGGACTATCACAACCAGAACTGAAATGTTTTTGAACCTGGAAAGACTAGATCACAGTAGAGTATGTCATATTATTATATGGAGCAAGAGTGATTGTCCTGAGCAAGGCCACTTCCAGATACTGACTGAATTCCACCATGGACATCCAAGGGTTTCCAGAATGAAGATGTTGGTGTAAAGTTATGTCTGGTGGCCAGGACTGAATGCAGACATAGCCACATTGTTGGGGCAGTGCCAACAAGGACAAATGTTACCTCCAGCAGCTCTCCCACATTCATGGGAGCAGTCCAGTAAACCCTGGACTCTGTTATGTGCCAGCTATGTAGGTCCTTTCATGGGCCCAATATTCTTAATCATTGTGTATGTTCACTCAAATTGGTTAAATGTGCATACAGTTCATTCATCAAACGCGGGAGGATGATAGAAAAACTGTGCGTGTCTTTTGCATTGCATGGACATCGGGAAGCATTGGTCAAAGACAATGGATCATCATTTACCAGCAGGATATTTGAGTATTTCCTAAGCTGAAATGATAGGACATCTCCATCCCATCGATCATATAATGGCCTGACAGAAAGAGCAGTCCAAAATTTGAAGGCAGGCTAAAAGAAACAGCCTACAGCTTCACTCGATATCGAATGTTCTGGTTCGTCGTGCAACTAAGAGATAGTTCCAGCAGAGTTTCTGATGGAGAGAAGACTCTGCACCAGGTTAAATGTGATTTTCCCAGACCTGGGGAATGGAGGGGTGAAACAGCAACAGGAACACCAATGCCAGACACAAGCCTCCTCTAAATAAGACAGATAGTTGATTTCAGGGGATGTAGTTTGGTGTAGGAACCTCAGGAATGGCCCTGCATAGGTAAAAGACATGGTTGACTCAAGGTCAGGTCCAAGACATATAAAGTTGGGGAGGGTGTGATGGCCCTGAAGTACATGGACCATACGAAAGCTGCAAACTTACAGACAGTGTAGGAGCAAAATGTGCCCAGCTCCTTGACTGCCTTTCTGACTGTGGGTTCTCCCTCTCTGTTACGTGTCGATGATACCTCAGAATCTGAGATGGATGCATGGATATGCTGCCTCGGTGCCTTTGTTGCCGAGCTGAAAAATTGATTTCTTTTGAGATCCTTTGGGTGAAAGAGGTGGGCTACATATACATCACTCACTGTCTATATCAGAGAGTTGGAGGAATCTGACCCAATACTAAACACCCTAAGAGAAGCTACAAAAAAAAAGACCGGCTATGTCTTTGAACTCAGAGTGGAAAGGATGCAGTCATTGTAACAAGGTCTGCCAGGTGGAGCCCCCTGACTGGGGCTGTTAATTAGCTACAATCAGGGAGCCCTGGCTGACAGAGAAGAACAGGAGGGGCAGACAAGGGAACTGTATCAGTGTCAAGGGCTCTCTATGTGTAAATAAAGGATGTCTTGGTGATGGGATACCAGCCTCTGTGGAATTATTTCACTACGTTTTGTGACAAAGTGAGGATAGCATTCCAAATCAGAGCCTTATTCTTCCCTTGTCAACTTCAGGAGCCTTTCTATACAGTTGCTCCATCTGGGATTTCTTTTTTTAAATGAGCAATGAATCAGAACACAGTCTGATGTCTCTCTGACTACTACCAATTAGTCTCACTTCGGCACTTCAATGAAATGTGCTAAAAGGCAAAGTGTCAAAAGCACTCCCACTAATTGGAACTGAGCATTCTCAGTTGAGGCTGGTGTGATGACTTTTGACCTGGAAGTAGCACAGCAAGAAAATCTTGTAATTTCTGAAGAAGGTAAGTGGAATCTGCAATTGCTTTTAAGATTGTTTGGCTTTTAAGTGTTTATATCATTATAAAGGAAACAATCGTAATTACCTTGGATACTAAGAGATAAGTAATAATAAATATACTCCCTTGCCAATCAAGAGTCTTTTGAATTCAGCCTTGGATGTATTCAATAACATGGCCTCCACTGCTTCCTAGAGAGAATTTCAAACACAAGCGATATGCTAAGAGAATAAATTCCTCCTCATCTTCATATTAATTGAAAGATCCCTCATTTTAAATCGCACCCTCCAGTTCTAGATACTTCCATAAGAGTAAACAATATTTTAGCATTAAACCTGCCAAGTTCCCTCGGGATCGTACATATTTCAATAAGATCACCTTTCATTCTTTTAAACTACAATGATTATAGGTCCAACCTGCTCAATCTTTCCTTATAAGTTAACATTCTTGTCTGAGGAATAATCCTGGTGGATTGTGTCTGGACTCCTTCTGATGCAAGTATGTTTCTCTTTAAATATGCTGACAAATTCTGTTCACAGCAAACTTGATGCAGTCTCAATAATTCCCTGCACAGTTGTAGCCAGACTTCTGCATATTAATACTCAATCTTGCAATGAAAGCTACCATTCCATTTATCTTACAAGACATGTGACAATGTGACTTGGAGGAAGTAACAACAGGAAAGAAGGTAAAAAAAATCTTGGTGGCCGACTCGCTCAAAGCAGAGTGACAGGCATAAAAGAAAGCTATATGTAGAGAATCTGAAGCTTGCAGGTGATCATCACACAGATGCAGACAGAGAGAGAAAGCAAGAAGAGATAGAAAACGGAGAATGGAGAATTCTTATGAAGTGAAGAAGCTGATTTGTCTCAGGAAGGGTTAGTTTCCCTGCTGGACAGCAAAGGACGTAGGGCTTCTTGGAGATACTATGCAAGCTGGCTAAACAGGCCTAAAATAGTGGGAATAGATCAGAGACAATAAAGAACTGGATATTTTCTCATAAGTGGCCAGACTGTGAAGTGGGGTATAATGGGCTGACAAAGGGAAAAAAATAGAAAAGTTGGAACAGGAGTAGGCCATTCAGCCCTTCAAATCTGTTCCACCATTCAACATAATCATGTTTGATTATTCACCTCAGGACATTGCTCCCATTTTCTCCCTATGCCTTTGATTCGCTTATGCCTAAGATTTATACAGAATACTTTTCTTGAAAATGAAGTATTTTGGCCTCAACCATTTTCTGCAGCAGATAATTCCACAGGCTCACCACTGTCTGGTTGAAGAAATCTCTCCTCAGTCCTAAATAGCCGACCTCATATCTTTTAAACTGTGACCTATTGTTCTGGACATTGCAGTCATCAGGAACAGCCTTCCACTGTTTATGAATTGGAGTCGGAAAAGCACAGCAGGTCAGACAGCATCCGAGGAACAGGGAAGTCAACATTTCAGGCTGAAACCGCACATCAGGACTGGTGAGGGGGATGGGAGCCCAGACATAAATGGAGGGAGGGTAGGTAGGATGGAGATAGGTGGATGCAGGTAGAGAGTTACTGTTATTGGTCAGTGGGAAGGGTGCAGCAGTTAGGTGAGTTGGAAGATGGAGATGTTAGGGGTGGAGAGATTTTGAAGCTGGTTTAGTCAATATTCAGGCCATTGGGCTCTAAGTTCCCAAGGCAAAATATCAGATTAATGCAGTATGGAGCTGGAGATACACAGCAGGTCAGGCAGCATCAAAGGAGCAAGAAAGTTGATGTTTCATGTTTACCCCCTTCAGCAGACTTGGAGACCAGTTGCAGAGCACATACCAACTAACTTGACCCTCTGGTTGCCATCCACTTTAACTTCCTCTCCCAGTCCCCTGGTGGCATGTCCATGCTTGGCCTCCTCCAACTGTCAGAGTGAGGCCAAAGATAAAATGGAGGAACAACACCTGATATTTCACCCTGGGAGCTTTCAGCTCAATGGCTTCTATATTGGCTCCACCAGCTTCAAAATCTCTCCACCCCCAACCTATCCACATTCCTACTCAGCTATCCGCTCCATCCTTCCTACTGGCCAACCACAGCAACTCCACAATTTGGGATCCCCTCCCCTTCCCCAATCCTGATGAAGGGATTCAGCCTGAAACCTTGGCTTCCCTGCTCCTAGGATGCTGTCTGACCTGCTGTGCTTTTTGAGTTCCACATTTATTGACTCTAGCTTCCAGCATCTGAAATCCTTACTATCTGCTTTCAGTGATTCCTCTGTCCAGTCCTGATGGAATTTTATATGTTTCTATGAGATCTTCCCTTATTCTTCTAAACTCCAGTGTATGCGGTCATCACTGTTCCAGCCTTTCTTCATATGTCAGTCCTGCCATCTCAGCAATAGCCTGGTAACCTTTATTGTACTCCTTCCATAGCCAGAATATCGTTCCTCAATTAAGGAGTCCAAAACACAGTGCTCCAGATGTGATCTCACCAAGGTCCTGTGTATTTGAAACAAGATATACTGCTCCTGTCCTCAAAACCTCTTGCTATGAAAGCCAATGTGCCTTACAACATAGAACATAGAAAAGTACAGCACAGTACAGGCCATTCGGCCCACGATGTTGTGCCATGGAATAATCCTTATCCAAAAATAACCTAACCTACATTCCCCTCAATTCACTGCTGTCCATGTGCATGTCCAGCAGTCACTTAAATGTCACTAATGACTCTGCTTCCACGACTATCACTGGTAAGGTATTCCATGTGCTCACAACTCTCTGGGTGAAGAACCTCCCTCTGACATCTCCTCTAAGCCTTCCTCCTAACACCTTAAAACTATGACCCCTTGTGGCAGTCAATCCTGCCCTGGGGAAAAGTCTCTGGCTATCGACTCCACCAATGCCTCTCATTACCTTGTACACCTCGATCAGGTCACCTCTCTTCCTCCTTCTCTCCAGAGAGAAAAGTCCGAGCTCAGTCAACCTCTCCTCGTAAGATAAGCCCTCCAGTCCAGGCAGCATCCTGATAAGCCTCCTTTGCACCCTCCCCAAAGCCTCCACATCTTTCCTATAATAGGGCGACCAGAACTGGACACAATATTCAAAGTGTGGTCTCACCAGGGTTTTGTAGAGCTGCAGCATAACCTCGCGGCTCTTAAACTTGATCTCCCTGTTAATGAAAGCCAAAACACCATATGCTTTCTTAACAACCTTATCCACTGGGTGGCAACTTTGAGGGAGCTATGCACTTGAACACCAAGATCCCACTGTCTCAGAGGAACAAATTTATACATCACTCGCAACAACTACTCCTTAAACAGCCTCCACATATCTGCTGTGCCCTTTCTGTGGAACAATTGCTCCCAATCTGTACTTCCCAACTCCTTCCTGATAGCATCATAGTTTCCTTTACCCCAGTTAAATATCTTCCCATGGTAACTGCTCCTTTCCCTTTCTATGGCTATGGTAAATGTGAGGCTGTTGTGGTCAGTGTCGCCAAAGTGTTCTCCCACCACATTGCCGAGAATCCTGTCTTTAATCCTATATTCAGCATTTAAGTTCGACCTTCCAAAATGCATCACTTCGCATTTATCAAGGTTGAACTCCATCTGCCATTTCTCAGCCCACCTCTGCATACTGTCAATGTCTCACTGAAGCCTGCAATAGCCCTCGATACTATCAACGGCACCTCCAACCTTTGTGTCATCAGCAAACATACTAACCCACCCCTCAACCTCCTCATCCAAGTCATTTATAAAAACTACAAAGAGCAGAGGCCCAAGAACAGAGTCCTGTGGGACACCACTCAGCACTGACCTCCAGGCAGAATACTTACCATCTACAACCACTCTCTGCCTCCTGTCAGCCAACCAATTCTGAATCCAGACAGCCAAATCACCCTGTATCCCATACCTCCTGACTTTATGAATGAGCCTGCCGTGGGGAACCTCATCAAATGCCTTACTGAAGTCCACGTACACCACATCCACTGCTCGACCCTCGTCAACCTGTCTCGTGACTTCCTCAAAGACCTCAATAAAATTTGTAAGGCATGACCTGCCCCTCACAAAGCCATGCTGACTCCCTTTAATCACGCTATGCTTTTCGAAATAGTCATAAATCCTATCCCTCAGAATTCTTTCCAAAACCTTGCTGACCACAGACGTAAGACTGACTGGTCTGTAATTTCCACAGATTTCCCTATTCCCTTTCTTGAAAAGAGGAACAACATTTGCCTCCCTCCAATCTTCCCGTATGACTCCCATGGAGAGTGAGGAAGCAAAGATCTGACCACGAGATCTGACACCTGTCCTGGCTCATTGCCGAGCACCAAATCCAAAATGGCATCCCACCTCGTCGGCCTGTCCACATACTGAGTAAGGAAACCCTCCTGAACACACCTGACAAAAACGGCTCCATCCAAACCATCTGCACTAAGGAGGTTCTAATCAATATTGGGAAAGTTGAAGTCACCCGTAACAACAACCCTGCTACGTTTGCACTTTTCAACAATCTGCCCTCAACTTCTTCTTGAAATAACTGCACAGAGGCGAGTATCCCTTCATCAAGTCACCTTTTATTTACTTGTGCACAGTGCACTGGCTGTGGCAAACCAGCTCAGAGTCAGTCCCCTGAACCAAGGATGTTCTAAATCCCTGTTTATATTGGTTGACCAGTGCCTCCTGGTTCCCTCAGACTTACAACCCCAATCACAGAACTCATAGTCAACAAGGTCGACCTGGCTCCAATCACTACATCCCTCCCCCTCCAAGTCCAAGGTTGTAGGCCTGGTCTTGTAGCTTTTTCTGTGACGTTTGCACCCCAGGTCCTGTTCCTCTGATTCGGACTCAGACACAGGCAGCCTGGATTGCATCGTAGCCTGTCTCTTGCACCTAGAACATCTTGGGAGGGTTTCCTCCTCTTCTTCCATGTGGCAGTGGTAGCTAGTCTGCATCCATCTCAGACATTGAAGATTCCTCGAGAGTAGATGGAGGGAGAGAACTTACAATTTCTGACAGGCCTTCTGGCTGTCCTCAGGGACCAGGTATGTTTTGCTCCTGAAAAGAAACAGAGGTTGCTGGTAAAAGTCAGCAGGTCTGGCAGCATCTGAGAAGAAAAAGTCAGAGCTAACAATTTGGGTCCTGTGGCTCTTCCACAGAATGACTTTCCTTCACAGATGCCACCAGACCTGGTGAGATTTTTTAGCAACTTCTGTTTTTGTTCCTGATCTACAGCATCTGTAGTTCTTTTGATTTTTATGTTTTATTCCTGCCCCGCTTGTGAAGTAATAGCTTTCCTACCACCTCACCTACCTGAACTTTGTAGGTGTCAGGATCTGACCTCACATCAACCTCAACTTGTACCCATACAGGGCCATTTCCATGGTTCCAGCACCAAATTTCATGCTGCAAATTAAATTGACTCCCTCGTTTATAAAAGGCATGTGGCTGGCAGTGGCATTCCTGCTGCCGTCTGACTCCACCCCTCAAGTCTAGGAATATCAGGTTTAACCTCATGTGGAGTCTTCTCCACATCAGCAACTCTGCTGGAGTTACCCTGTTGTTGCATATTATCGAACAGGAGCCAAGACAGTTTGGTATCAATTGACATTGTAGGCTGCTTCCTTAATCCTGCCTTCAACATTTGGAGCACTCTTTCCTCTAGGCCATTGGATGAATGATGGTATGGAGCTGTCTTTATGTCCTGAATACTGTTGACTTCAGGAAACACTCATATTCCCTGCTGGTAGATGACTCCCCATTGTCTATGATCAATACTTCCGAGACGCTGTACTGTGCCATAATGTTCTATGTCTATGTCCACTCTGTATATCGTGAATGATACTCGCAGTTTCTCAATTATCATTTGTGAGTTTGCTACCCACTTTGAATGGGTATCCACAATGACCAGGAAACACTGACCCCATGAAAGGATCAGCATAGTCGACATGCAACAGAGTTCAAGGTTTACCCAGCCATTCCCATGACTGTAGGGCTGCTGTTGATGGCAATTTTTGACCTTGTTGGCACTTTGGGCACTGTCCCACCAAAGCAGCTATGGCAGCATCCAACGCCCAGTCACCAGATACAGCTTCTTGTTGGCATCTTCATCTTGGAAACCCCTGGATGACCCTGAAGTTCAGCCAGTATCTGGCAGTGACCTTTACTTAGAACAATTACTCCTGCTCCCCACAGTAATATACTATCCTTTGCGGTGATCTGTTTTTGCTGGGTCCAGAAAGGTTTCAGTCCCAGTTGCAATAGCCCTTCTGCTTCCCCATTATCACCAGCTGTTTTAGTTTAATTAGGACAGGACCATTTTGTGTCCACAATTGGATATTTTTGGCAGTGACTAGAAAGGTGTCCAGAAAGCAAAACAAGCTCTTCCAGAGTAGACATCGGTGGAGTATCTGCTGGTGGGAGGCAACCCAAGGCATCCACATTAGCCTACTTGGCTTGTACTTATACTTGTATGCAGTGAGAATAAGGGCCCAATGCTAGATTCTGCCAAAAGCAAGGGTGGCACTGCCTTGTGTTCCTTCAGTAGCCCCAGCAGGGGTTTGTGATCTGTTGCTATGACTAATTTCCATCCGTACAGGTGCTGCTGAAGCTTTCTCACACCAAAGAAAACCACCAAACCTTCTTTTTCTGTTTGGGCATATTTGCGTTCAGCATCTATCAAAGTCTGGGAAGTGTACGCTATTAGTCATTCCTTTCCATTGGGCCACTGGTGAACCAAAACTACCCCGATACATCACATGTCAGCATTACCTGTCGCTTTGGATCATAGTGGCCCAACACCTTAGGTGACAGCAGCTTCTCCTTCACTTTCGTAAAGGCTACTTCTTGGCAATGCAACCATTTCCAAGCTGACCGTTTTTCAATGCCAGGTATAAGAGTGCCATGATGGAGGCTGGGGTCCGTATGAATTTTCCATAATAATTTACTCATCCAGGACAGACCCAAGCTCCGGTACAGATATGGAGCTGGGACTCCTTTGATTGCTCTCACTTTATCTTCGTCAACACTGTAATCCAAGTAGATCACTTGGGGTTCCTGGAATACACAATTTTCCCTTCTAAGGTGTACGCCTGCCTGGGAGAAACATTTAAGCACCGTGTCCAAGTTTACAAAGTGCTCTTTATTGGTATTCCCTGTCGTTAACACGTCATCCAGATAAATGGCAGTCTGGAGTAGCTCTCATAAATTTTCTCTGTGGTCCATTGGAAAAGGGCCGATGATACCCCAAATGGCAGCCTTGTTTATCATTATAAACCCTTAATGGTACTAATTGTTCTGTTCTTCTGGGGCCCCTCATCCAGTCATAATTGCAGGTAGTTGTGGCTCATGTCCAGCTTCCTAAAAGACAGACTCCCACCAACTTGCATACAAGTCCTCTATGTGAGGGTTTGGATGTTTATCCAGCAATGAGGGGCAGTTTAATGTTTTCTTAAAGTCCCCACAAAGGCGAACCAAGCCATCAGGCTTTACAATTGGTCCGACCAATGCTGCCCATTCTGCAAACTGCTCTGGTTTGACGATTCCTTCACTCTCCAGCCTCTTGACTTCTGCTTCTACTTTTATCTGCAAGACAAGTGGCACTGGGCGGGCCTTGCAAAATCATGGAATTGCTTCCTGGTCAACAGGTAAGGTGGCTTTGGCTGATTTGATAGTCCCAAACCCTTCCTGAAAAACTCCTGTGTATTTCACTAGGACCTCACTGAAGCAGCCATTTTCTAATTGAAAAGTGTTGAGTCAATCCAGGTGGATTTTTCTCAACCAATGCTGCCCCAATAGACTCTGGCCCAAGCCTTTTACCACCAATGGTAATTGCACCAACTGCTTTCCATAATAGGAGACCAGAACCAAAGTTTGTTCCCCAGTGTATGCTTTCAGTTTGACTGCAAACTTAAGGGTTGGAGACCTAAGTGAATCTTGTTAAAGACAGATTCTGCAACCACAGATACAGCTGCACTGGTATTGACCTCCATGGGAACTGGGTGATCATTTAACCAAACATTAATTTTTAATGATTCTGATTTGGATGTTGCTAAGCAATTTAATTGTTCCGACCCATGTGTAGGCAGACTTTCCAGCATGTGCATTCTCCTGGGTACTGGCCAATGAGTTTTCTTACTCCAGTCAGGCCTTATAGGCCTCCTTTTCTCTCTGGAGTTCACATACCAGCAGCAACTACAATGGCTTACTGGAGCAGATCCTGAAGAACACTTTAGCCACTTGGCTGAGGCTTGACTTTGCTGTGGGGTTCTACTGATAGGCCTAGGACCCCTCTGCTCAGGATATGCCCTGTGTGAGGCTCTGTGATTGCCTACACCCAAGTGGTGTTCCCAAGCTCAGTTGGACAGGTGAGGGGATCCACTTCCAGTGGGATGTCCTGCAGTTCCCATGTTCCACTTGTTGCATTTTTTTAATGACAAAGCTAGTTACAGCTGTAATGCCTGTTTGAAGTCAAGTTGGGCTTCAGCTATTAGGTGCTTCTGCATGGTTATGTCATTAATCCCAAGTACCAAACAGTTTCTCAGCACCTTGTTCAGGGTTAACCTAAAATCTCACACCTCTGCTAGTTGTCTCAACCTTGTTAAAAATCCTGACATGATTCGCCTGGTTCTCTAACAGCCTGAATAAAACTAATAGTGTCTCAGGATTAGAAGAGGCTTAAGGTCATAACATTCCTTAACCAACTCCACCAACTCTTAGGTTTTAGTGCATATAACCAAAAATACTGTGGGTCTGCAAGCAGTCAGAAGGATTACTCATTGATTTTCATCTGCTCCAATGGCATTAGCCCAGAAAAAAAAACATTATTTCCACATACTGGGCCCAGTCTTCTATGGCAGGATCAAATGAATTAAACTTCAAGCATGATGCCAGAAATGTTTACCCCAACTCCAAGATGACTATCATGAGCAAATGTTCTTCAGGTACGTATTGTTTTTTTCCTGTCATCACAGAAATAAACGCAGATCCCTGTATCCCATCACCAAGTCGCTTTTGTGCTCTTGAGATGCTGCTTGGCCTGCTGTGTTCATCCAGCCTCACATTTTATTAACCAAGTCACTCATTATTTACTTGTGCACAGTACACTGGATGTGGCCAACCAGCTTGAAAACCAAGGAGATTCTAAATTCCAGTTTTTATTGATCAGCTAGGGCTTCCTGATTGGCCTAGGTTAACAACCCCAATCAAGGCCCTCAAAGTCAACAAGGCCCACCTGATTCCAATCATTACACTTCTGTATCCACATGCTTACTTTCAGAAACTCGTGCACAAGGACACCGAGATCTTGTTTCCCAGTCTGTCACCATTCAGATATTATGTGGATATAAAATTAAGCTGAGGGTAGGACTCAGAGAACAATGATCAAAGTATAGTTTTTAGGTTGGAGAAAGGTTTGTAGTGGAGTTCTATAATGATCGGTATTTGGATGCTTGCTTTGCCTGATGATATTAATGGTCTTGATCTTGATGTGCAGAGGACAATTCCAAAAATTTGCAGATGTCACTAACCTTGGAAAAATTTTAAACTGTGAGGAGGACAGTGTGGGATTCGAAAAGAATATTAATAATTTGGTGGAGTGTGCAAAAGGTGCACACATGAGATTCAATGCAAAGCACGTGAGGTAATGTACTTTGGTCAGGAGAACATTAAATGACAAAACAAAATAACGAGTTCATTTCTAAAGGGCGTGTAGGAGCCATGGATCCTGGGTGTTTATGTATACCGATCATTGTAGCTGGTAGGGTGGTGGACAGAGCAATTAATAGAGTGTACAGTATTTTCAGCTTTATTAATGGGATCATAGAGTATGAGAGCAAGGAGGTCATGTTGAACTTACAAAATATTTATTAGACCGCAGCAAGAATATTGTGTACAGTTATGGGTACCATGTTTTCAGAAGGATGTGAATGCATTGGAGACAATGCAGGAGTGATTTTCAAGAATGATTCCAGGAATGAGAAACAGTGATGAGGATAGTACGAAGATGTTGGGATAGCTCGCCTTGGAGAGAAGAAGACTGAGGGGAGATTTGTGAGGCATTTCATAATCATGAGTGGGCTGGATAAACTAGACACGGAGAAGTTTGCCTACCTGTAAAAGTAAAATGATGGATGTGGCCAAAGTTCCTACATTTTCCACGCATAACCAGGAATGCATCCCCACATTAATCCTAAATATGTATGAACTAATTGTTATGTGAATGTATGTCTAGAACACCAAGTATTGAGGCCTTTTTTGTACAAAGGGTAGGAGGGATCAACTGCTTGAAAGTTAATAGTTAATAACATTTCAAAAATACTAACTACTCATTTTCAGTGCTGTTTCCTACAGGACCACAGACCAAGGGCTGAAAATGTGATTAGGCTGGATAGCTAGTCAGGTAGTATGGATATGAATGGCTTCCTGCTCTACTCTAAATTTTTATTATTCAATCATTTCTTTGATACAATGACCTGGCACATCTGTACTTCTACGTATCGTGAAGGCTGTGCTTTATCATGTGTTTTCAGCCAGCACCTGTTCCCTGCACATTGAGATCCTCTTCTGGAATATCTCAGGCTGTAGGTGTCTTCCCAACTGCCGTTCCTGTGGCTACTTGGTCCTTATCGTTCTTCAACTCTTTATGTGTGTAGAATTCATTTATTTGCATCTGCATTTAGTAGCTTATCAAATACAGCTCTCTAGTCCTGTGTCTAAGATTTCTCCACAAAGCTCATTCTATACTGGCTTCTTCTGTCTTACTGATGCACAAGATTGTGCAATCAACAGCACTGAATTTGTTACTGTAACTTTTTGCACTCAAGTTTTCTGGGTCTGAAGACTTCATTTAATAATGAATGGGACATGACAGTTTCAAAGTGTCAATCCTTTCTACTGGGAGCAAACTGTCAGGTAAATTAGTCACAAAATGGATGTGACAATTGAAAACTGTTAAAATTGTCCTTTTGAGTCTTGTTTGCTTGATGACTGATGGTAAATGGAAAGAGGCCACTGGAGTACAATCAGCTATTAATCAAAAACATAGTGTTCTTTGCCAAGCCACTTGGGAAAACTTTCTCTCAGACTGCAATAATTTTGTTACTTTTGTTTTGAAGAGCCAGTTTGTATTTTTGCATTTGGTCTAACATTTTACTTGCCAGATTTGTGAGTATACATTTCGATGCATTATATCTGCTATGTCTACTGACCTTTGAGATACTTTTCCTTCAGTTAGTTATGTAATTCTTCTTTAACAAAAAGACACCATGATTGAACCTGCCTCCAACACACAGTCAGGCTGTCCTTTCCAGATTTTGATCACTCACTATGTGACAATTACAATTCTGTGCGTCACCATTGCGTTAGTAACTTGGGATCTGTCATACACAGAATTTTTCAATTCACAGGCATCTTCCTCTCCAACTCTTTCTATATCTGGAAGTTTCTTTTTGTTGGGTGCAGCCTTTTGTCTTGGGGGAATTTACATCAACTACGTCTTTGATAAGACTTTATTGTCATGTGTACTCAGATATAGGAATACAGGAATACCATGAAAAGTGCAAAGACTTGCCACTCTGCGGTACTTCTTAGAATTCTAAATAAAAAGCTGAAGTTAAAAAAACAACAGTTAAACAAGTGTCTAAACAAACTTGTTCTTCTGTGTTCTTCATTTTACTTCCAATTTGGGTTATGTTTAGAGAATGAAATTTCAATTTCTCTCTAGTTTTTGTACCTGTCTGAAATTTCTTGGCAAACATACTCTTCCATCTTTCCCAATAGTTGATATGCTGTAAAACACACCTGGTTGTGTAATGGCAAGTCTGTTGTTTTGTAGCACTAAAAAAAAGATTTTGTTCTTGACCCAACACAATATCCTCTCTCTCCAGCACTTTTGTATTCTACTTAATCATCACTGATGCTCCCTCTTTCCTTCCCTAGCTTTTCCTATTACACTGGACCACATTTTTATCTCCTGATTTTGCGTGAATCCCTGTTGGACATTCAGATGTCCCAACCCTTTAATATTTTAATGTAGTTGGATGGGTTATTGAAACCTGCTGGAACCCCACCAGGTGAGTGAGTTCATGAGCCTGGGAGGAAACATGCTGAGGAGTCAGGTATGTTTTGATAGGCACACTTAAAAGCTGTTGTCAATGCTTCTTCACATCTTCCACAAATGATTTATATCCCATGTTTCCTTCAAGCCCTGACCTCCTTCCATGCTCTTTCCATTACCGCAATTTTACTTTTATGACCCCTGTGCGTCATCCATACTGACTCTCCCAGTATTCAACATGTAGAGAGTCAAAGAGCCTTTGAGAGTCTGGCAAAACTTCAAATTTATCCTAAAATTGAAATGTAAGCACAAACTATGAAATTTCTTTTCAAAGAAAGATTGCTCAGCTTTCAGTGTCTTAAAAGTGTAAATTATCTACAATCATTCATTGATGATTTTTTCATCCTCTTCACACTTATTCACATTATGTAAAAAAAACATTGTAACAAGATGTATCTTTAAGAGGGATTTGTTCTGTCCTGTTTGTCTTGAGAACAGGTGTTGTAAACCTGGTGACAAGCTATCTGCGCCATGCAGATAGATAGATTTTCTTTAGTAGCTAAAAGAAGCATGAGTGAGTGGAGTCAGGCTCACATAGTCACAGGGTTTCCAGGTATTGCTTTCAGTTGGTGAAGCTGAGATTTCAGAGAAAGATCCAATTCATTGCTGTTGAAAATGCTTCAGATCTTTCTTTTCTGCTTTTGAGTTTTTCCTTTCTCCTAGATTGGAGATATCAATGACAGAAGTCTATTTTGCTGCATTTGCCTTTGTAAAGAGTTTTTATTAGATACTGCTATATTGGAACAGTTAATGCATAGTATTTGGGCAGCACGGTGGCTCATTGGTTAGCACTGCAGCCCCACAGTGCCAGGGACCCGGGTTCGATTCCAGCCTCGGGTGACTGTCTGTGTGGAGTTTGCACATTCTCCCCGTGCGTGCGTGGGTTTCTCCCGGGTACTCCAATTTCCTCCCATAGTCCAAAGATGTGCAGGTTAGGTGGATTGGCCATGCTAAATTGCCCGCAGTGTTCAGGGGTGTGTCAGTTATAGGGGGATGGGTCTGGGTGGGATGCTTCAAGGAGCAGTGTGGACTTGTTGGGCCAAAGGCCCTGTTTCCACATTGTAGGGAATCTAATCTAAATAATACATTCTTTTATTAAGTATTTCCATGGTGATAAAGTTAAGCCAAATCTTTTTTTCCCTTTTGTTTGAGTTTTAACTGTAGTATAAGAATAAAGAGTGTTTTGTTCAAAGCCCAGTAGTTTGACTAATCAACTTGCATCTGAAATGCAACATCTTTAAATAAAAAAAGGTTAGGATCTCGGTTATCTCCTAGTTATATTTTGGTGTGTTTTGGTCTGGTCCATAACAGACTGGGGGCTCGTGTTGGGATCAAAATCTCTAAGTCCAGTTTGACTTTAGAGTTATTGGACTCAAAGATTGTGAGTGGTGAGTGTTAGTGTTCTCTTTTTGCTGCATTTAGTTAGCTTAAATAGTGTGCTATGTGTAATAATGGCTCTTTCAGAGGCTAAGAATTCTATGGGTGTAGAAGAGATCATTTGGGGTAATTTACAGAGGGTGAGTAAAGCAAAGCTTGTGGAATTGGTGAACAAGCTGTAGTTGGGGTTGCCTTTGTCAGTGTTGCAAGGGGAGGTAATTGCAGCAATATCTTGACATTTACAATTGCCAGAAATGCAATTAGAATAATTAGAAGGAGCTAAAATTCTAATGTAACTGAAGCAGCTTGAACATGAAAAAGAAATGAAACAGTTTGAATTATGACTGAAACTGGAAGAAAAAGAAAAAGAAAGAATAGCTCTCGCAGAAGAAAGGGGGAAACAGTTTTTGAGCTTTGGATGTTTGAACTAAAAACTGAAAGTTGACTTAAAATGGAGGAGGTAAAAATAAAAGGTGGGAGTAGTGAAGAGGGCAGTGATGGAGAATGATCCCATCATAGCCAAAGGCCTGGTGGGGATCTGTTTAAATATGTCCAAGTGTTGCCTAACTTCAATAAGAAGGACGCAGGCAACTTTTTCAGTTTATTTGCGAAGGTGGCTAAACAAATGAAATGGCTAGTGATATTGTAGGTATTGATGATCTAAACAAAGTTGGTACATAGAGCTAGTGAGGTGTTTGCATCACGATCAGAGAAGGTATCTGGGAAGTATAATGAGGTGAAGAAACCATCTTAAGTGCATATGAGATACTATCAAATGCCTGCAGACATCCTTTTATAGAGATCTAAGGAAGGAGCCTGGTCAAACAAACATAGAATTTGAAAGAATCAAACAAAGTAAAATTTATAGGTGGATAAGAGCATTGAAAATAAATCAAACATATCATCCTTTTATAGAGACGGTTATTTTGAAAGAATTCAAAAGTTCACTTCCTCAAGTTGTGAGAACCCATTTGGAAGAGCGGAGAGTTAAGACAACCAGATTATCATGGAAAATGGGAGATGATTGAATTAATTCAGAAATCAAATTTTGGCTTCTGACATCAATTTCAATCTGTGAGGGGTAAAAATTGAGAAAATAGAAATCCTCAGGTGATGCGAGAATAGGAAATGTCATTGACAATAGTAAAGATAGTTTACTACAGGGTAATGCAGTAATTGTTACAAGGTCAGCTAGATGCAAGGAATTTTCACATGCAAATAAAGGGTGACTTGGTGAAGTGACACCAATCTCTATGGAGTTATTTCAATGTTAGATGAAAGTTAATCACATTTCAGAAGAAACCCAATTGTAAAACTGTCATCTTTGAGTTGGGGAAACATTTTTTTGTGTTATGTTGTTATTTGGGAAGCTTGGGTCCTTCAACCCTGCTGTCAAAGACTGAGCCCAGAATGTGGAAAGAATGCATTATTTTTTTCTGGGCAAACAACACTGGGGCAAATGAAAAGAAACAAGCAATTCTCCTGACTGCCTGTATGTGGACTCGAGACAGCTAAAGAGTCCTACAGGACCTGAATTGAATAAGGTAACTAACAGGCCAGTAGCCTTGAAAGTCAACCTTAATCTTACTTGGGACAGTTAAATTGCTTAGCAACATTAATTTCAGAACCAATCAAATAAACATCTAAATAAATGGCCATCCATATGAAACCCAGGTAAATCCTGGGTGATTTTATCAATGATCACAGGACCAGTTTTTAATAAAATTTGCTCTGGATTGCAACCCCTAAGTTATGCAAGACGTAGAGCCCATAAAAGGACTGATGATCATTTATAATTCCATTTAGCTGTCTGGGGACAAAAGAAGCATAATGCAGCTGATAAAACTGGAGCAATGCGAGCAGAGTGAAGCACGTTATCTGTGAAATAATTGAAATGATAATGGTGAGTAGGTGCTGAAGTGCAGGTTCAGGTTCATGGTAAATTTATAAGGTCATGTGTAGGGATGTGGTAGTAATATCATTAAACTGGTAAACCAAAACACCAGGCATGTGTTTTGGAAAAAAAATGTAGTTCTGAACAAGGATCACTTGACCCAAAATGTTATTCTGATTTCTCTCCACAGATGCTGCCAGGCCTGCTGAGTTTTTCCAGCAAATTCTGTTTTTGCTTCCCATGTCAGAAATATGGGTTTGACTTCCACTATGACAGATGATGAAATTTAGTTTCAATAAAAATTTAGTACAAGCAAAACTAACCTGATGACCATTTGGGGAGGAGATGGCCTGATGGTATATTGCTAGACTATTAATCCAGAAACCATACAGAGTGGAGCTGGAGGAACACAGGAGGTCAGACAGGATCAGAACAGCTGGAATGCCAATGTTTCAGTTCAGAACCCTTCATCAAGACATTAATCCAAAAACTCAGCTAATGTTCTTGGAGCCTGGGTTCGAATCCTGTCATAGCAGATGGTGGAATTTAAATTCAGTATAATCTGGAATTAAGAATCTACTGATGATCATGAAACCAGTGTTGATTGTCAGGAAAAAATCTATTTCATTAATTCTTACAAGGAAAGAATCTGCCATCCTTACCTGGTCTGGCCTACATGTGACCCCAGACTTACAGCAATGTGGTTGACTCTCAACTGCTCTCTAAAATGGCCTAGCAAGTTATTTGGTTCAAAGGCAGCTAGGGACAGACAATAAATGTTGGCCATCCAGCGATGCGTATGTGCCAGGAGTGAATAAAATAATGTTGATTGTTATTACACTCTTGTTCACATTTTGTTCACTAATCTTCTTCACGGAAGAAAATCTACCTGCCTGCCCTGGTTTGTCCTTCACGTTAGCCCAAATTCATTGTAATGTAGCTGACATTTAACTGCCGTCTGGGCAACTAGAACTGGATAATACACGCTGGCCTAGACAACTCTGCCATCATCCCGTGTACACATTTTAGAAATAATTAAACAAAAGCTGGAAAGCAAGAAAATCGAGTAAAAATGTTGGATATACTCAAGATCTTTGGTTTTTTGTGTATCCGTTATGTTGCCATGTGTGTTCTCTTTAAAATTTCTGTGGGATAAATACTCCAGCCCCATAAAATCAGGTTTGGAGGGTGGATTGTCTGGGAAATGTGGAGATAAACTTGAGAGGATCCTTGATGTGTTTCTGCCTCCCTGCAAATTTCTCTGGAACTGCTCGGTCATGAGAACAGGAACTTGTTAGCAGGTGGCAGGGATCGATTTGAAGTTAACAAAAAACAAAGGAACATTGCATTCTTGAAAGCTGAAACAAAACCAGAAATTGCTGGTAAAACTCAGCAGGTCAGACAACATCTGTGGAGAGAAAGCAGAGTAAACTTTTCAGGCCCGTTCTGATGAAGCATCAGTAGACCTGAAAGGTTGGCTCTGCTTTCTCTACATGGATGTTGCCAGACTTCTCCAGCAAATTCTAGTTTTATATCTATTTGAAGTTGTTAAGGGCGCATTAATGTCCAATAATCTGAATTTTACAAATGGTGCAGCATACCCACAGTCATCAGCAGCTCATCATTTGGCAATAAGGAAGAGCATAGAGGGTTGTTGCATAGACCATAGAGGAGCAGGTTGTTGCCTGTATGTGAAAGAGTTTCAGTTCTGCAGAGTTTCAAATGAAGAAGGCTCAGAGTGGTCATTTGAAGTGCGGGTACTTTAAAGAGATTGCTGTGTAAAACAACTGCTGCACAGATGAGGAACGGAAAGGAATGGGCTGAAGAGTGGCAGATGGAGTTTAATTTAGATAAATGTGAATTGGTGGCTTTAGGAAATGCAAATCAGGGCAGGATTTATACACTTAACGGTAAGGTCCTGGGGACTGTTGCTGAACAAAAGAGATCTTAGAGTGCAGGTTCATTGTTCCTTGTAAGTGGAGAAACGGGTAGATAGGATAGTGAAGAGGGCATTTGGTACACTTGGTTTTATTGGTCAATGCTTTGAGTATAGGAGTTGGGAGGACATTTTACATCTGTACAGGATATTGGTTAGACCAGTATTGGTTAGACACTGCATGCAGTCTGGTCTTCCTACTATAAGAAGGATGTTATAAAACTTGGGAAGGGTTCAGAAAAAAATTACAAGGATGTTGCCAGAGTTGGAGGGTTTGAGCTAAAGGGAAAGGCTGAATAGACTGGGGCTATTTTCCCTGGGCGTCGGAGGCTGTGGGGCGACTTTAGAGGTTTATAAAATCATGGGTAGCATGGATAGGGTAAATAGACAAGATCTTTTCCTCAGAATAGGGAACCCCAAAACCAGATGGCAAAAGTTTAAGGTGAGAAGGAAAAGCTTTAAAATGGCCCTAAGGGGCAATGTTTTCATATAAATGAGTGGTGCATGCATGGAATGAGCTGCTAGAAGAAGTGCTGGAGGCTCTGGATGGGTTTATGAATAGGAAGGGTTTAGAGGGATATGGACCAAATGCTGTCAAATGAGACGAGAATTATTTAGGATATCTTGTCAGAATGGACGAGTTGGGCTGAAGGTCTGTTTCTCTGCTGTATGGTGGAGCACTTAAGTGAGGCCAAGGAACATAAGTTGAAGATTGCAATGTGGCATGGGTGAAATAACAAGGTGTAGAGCTGGATGAACATAGCAGGCCAAGCAGCATTGGAGGAGCAGGAAGGCTGACGTTTTGAGCCCAGACCTTTCTTCAGAAATGTTCTGGCATGGGTGTTCTGCAGTCTGAGTCAGCAGGAAAGTGAGAGAGCGAATTTCAGCAGCAGCTCTGTAATGTACTACAGTGAGCAAACACACATGAAGCATGAAGTTGTGCTGGCAAGTGCATATGGTGGATATATAGGGGCAGTAACACAGGTGCATGTTGGAAGAAGGTGCTCTCCAAGTGCAAAGGGAATACTGAGAACAGTTAGCTGCTTGCAGGTTCTTTGTAGGCTATCCTGGGTGAAGCAGTCATTTTCCTGCACTTCACTCAATCTTAATCTACTGTAATAGATGCTGACAATGTGTTCTCCTCCACACTGGGAGACGAAACACAGACTGAGTGACTACTTTGCAGAACACCTACATTCTGGAGGCAAAACTTACTCTGAACTTCCAGTTCTCTCCACTTCAACACATCATCATGTTCCCTGGCCAACATCTCTATCTCAGGCTTGCTGCAGTGTTCCAGCTCAGCTCAGCTCTAGAAGAGCAGCACCTCCTTTTCTGCTTGGGGACCTGCAGCCTTCAGAATTCAAAATTGATTTTATATATTCTATCCAGATATATCATGGCTTGGAAAGGCAACTGCTCTTCCCAGGCCCATTAGAAATGATGGAGAGTTGTGAATACATCCATCATGCCAGTCAATTTCCCATCTATTCTCTCCATTTATACTCCTTGCTGCTTCGGGAAGGCAGCCAGTGTAATCAAAGACTCTTCCAACCCCAAATACAATCGCCTGCAACCCCTTACATCAGACAGAAGAAACAAAAGTTTAAACACGCAGAACAACAGATTCAAGAACAGCTTATTCGCCATCGTTATTAGACTTCTGAATGGACCTCTCAAGTTTCTTTCCTCTGTTCTATTATTCTAATGCAGGTTGTATGGCATGATCTGCCTGTAATGCACACAAAACAAAACTTTTCACTGTACTTATGTACATGTGACAATAATAATAAATCAAAATCAATTTCTGTCTTTACCTTTGAAAACTATTTTGACAATACAGAGCTGAACTTAGTGTACTGGATCCCTGGTAAATTGTCATACCCATTTCCTTCTAAGACTTGGCTGTTAGTTCTACTAGAAGCCTTTCTGAATGACAAAGGATCCTTACTGAGGATATGGTTTCTCTTATCCATGAGGAAGTTATCACTACAGCTTTCTAATGCTCTGCATGACCAAATGTAACAGAGAACAGTTGAAAAGGCACTGGATGATCACTTTGACCTCTAATGAGGAGGATAAACGGCAATGGGACCTAGCTCTGATGATCAATGACCATACATAAACAGGAGGTGCCAATGTTAGTGGCCTTTGATCTGCACACAAGGGAAACACTCACTTGAAACTCACTGAGGCTCCACATGTTGTCACTGGACCAAAACTAGATAGATACTGTGATATTATTCAAGATACCATGACATCATTTGGTATTCTTCCCCTCAGTATCACTTTCATGAGACTTTCATTCATTCCCTGCATGTGGTCACAATCTCCTAGCGGAACCAGTGCCACATTTGGCCTGAGTGTAAGCATTAAACAAATGTTTAGATGGTCAAATCAAACATACAGAGCCATATGTGGAATAAAAGGCACCATGAGCCCCCTGTGCAAGGTGATACATTTTGCCATTTGATTCCAAGAGCTTCCATGTTGAGCTCCCTTTGCAGCAAGAGGTGATGGCCTTGCTGTTCCAGTGCATTAGATTCCTGTGGTAGACAGTTCTGGTCTGTCTAGTCCTTTAGGGGCCTGGCACAGCCTGGATCATATCAATCTCTGCAGGGGCAGCTTCAGTCATCAGGACTGAACACAGCAGTTATCTCATAGGCAAGACAGGAAGTGAATTATCTCTGACCTGTTCTTCTAGCCACAGTATTCAGTGGCTGGTTCAATTGAGTGCCTGGTCAATGGTTAAACCCAGGATGTTGATAGTTAGGTACTCATTGATGATGATGTCATTGAATTCCTGGACCAAATATTCAAGGGTTATATTCTTTCTTGTCATTGCCTGGCACTTGTACGGTGTGAACGTTACTTGCCTTAGCCTGATCTTGTTGTATATGGACATAGTCTACTTCAGTGTCTGAGGAGTTGTAAATGTGCAATGTTCAGCAACAATCAGTGGCAAACATCCCCACTTCTGATCATGATGGAGGGAATTCATTGGACCAAGGAACTCCTACAGAGATGTGCTGGAGCTGAGATAATGACTTCCAGCAACCAAAACTATCTTCCCATATGCCAGCTATGACTCAAACAGCAGAGTGTCCTCCTGATACTCATTTATTCCAGTTTGTTAAGGGCTCATTGATGTCACACTTGATCAAATGTGTCCTTCATGTCAAGGATAGTCACCCTCACCTCACCTCAGGAATTCAGCTCTCCAGAACATGTCCCTCATTATGTAGAACCTCCTTCTTTGCCCTGTCTATTGTTTTTGATATCGCACAGAACATGACAGGCTCTGTGCCCCTTAACCTAATTCACTCTCAGTCACAATTTCCTGTCCCTGATCATGACCATCTGAGAAAATCCTAACCTGAAAGATGTGACTGCCTCTTGCCTCAAAGCATCCAATTAAGTTCTCATTCCCTGAAGCATCACGCTGTCTCTCGATGAACTTCCTGCTCATAGTCTGAACCAAAGCTGTTCAAGCTACAAATATTTGTCACAGACACAACTACCCTGGATCAATCTGGCTTCCAGAAACCCCGACAGGCTGCAACTGTGACGTATCATTCATCAAGCCATCTTTAATGTCATAGAGTCATACAGCATGGAAACAGGACTTTCAGCCAACCATGTCAATACTGACCGACAAATAGCAGACTATACTAATTCCACTTATCTGCATTTGGCCCATACCCTATTATGCCTTGGCATCTTAAGTGCTCCAGAAGATACTTCTTAAATGTTGCGAGAGTACCTGCCTTTTCTGCCCTCTCAGGCATATTTCTATATTTCTACCACCATCCGAAAAAATTCTTTCCCTTAGATCCTCTCAAAACTTGGACTTCACCATAAACTTATGCTGTCTTGTCTTAGACATTTCTGCCATGGGGAAAAGATTCTTATGGTGTACCTTATCCACGCCTCTAATAATTTTATATACTTCAACCTAATCCTTCCTGAGTTTCCTCCACTCCAGGGAAACAACAACCATCCTATCCAGTTTCTCATCCTAAGTGAGACTTTCCATCACAGGCAACATCCTAGTTGATCCCCTTTGTGCCCTCTCTGGTGCAATCACATCCTTCCAATAGAGTGGCAACCATAACTGTGCACAATATTCCATCTGTGGCCTAACCAATGTTTTATAAAGTTGTGACAAGACTTCCTTGCCCTTGTATTCCATACCACAACTAATGAAGGCAAGCATGATAATTAGAATTATTTATTGATCTAGATATTTACTTTTATTTTTCTGTATTTTCTTACTATTACCAGCAGAAATTTAAGAATAAAATATACCTTAATCACTTACAGATGCTCACCAAAAAACAAGCTACTTCTCCTGTAGCATAAAAGCAAATGAACATTTATTTCCCTTTTTTCCCTGACTGCCCTAATCACCCAAGTTCCAGTATTCTGTTATAAATCTCACTACGTTAGCTAGTTTTGTATGCTCCTAACACAAAACATCTAACTGGCTCAGTTACGGAGGAACCTGTCTCAACTATTTCTTTAATTAACTGAGCTCAACTGCTCTTCCAATTAAAACCTTATTTATGTCTCAGAGCTTTATAATTTAAACTGTTTATTTCCCTTAAATTCTAATCACGAACAAAATTAGATTTGGACAAAAGGGTGGGGATTTTCTTATCAAACTGGTAACTGTCAGCATTTACTCCAGAAATATAAGATGATTAGTTAAAAACAACAATATCACATGAAGAAAATCTTTCTAATGCAGTAGCTAATTAAGATCTGGAATGCATTGCCTGAGAGTGTGGTAGAGGCAGGTTCACTCGAGTGGTTAGGGTCTGGAACACATTGCCTCAGAGTGTCATAGAGACAGGTTCAATCAAAAATTTCAAAAGAATTGGATTACTGAAGGGGAAAAATTTGCTAGACTACGGTCAGGGAGTAGATGGGACTAGATAAGTTGCTTGTGGAGAAGCTGGGAGGGACATGATGGACCAAATAAACTCTTTGTGTTGCAACCATTCTCTGATTCAATGGGCAGGATTGGATGTTTTTGTGATAAGGAAAGCAGAACAGGAAGTAGGTAGTCCAATCATCTCAGCTCGTGGAATCAAGCATCAGCAAGCCAATCAGCAGCTGGTTTGCACAAAGCAATAGCATTCTGAAGGTGTGGAGGAGGAATTCTCCATGACCAAGAGGACATCTAGGGTGAGAGTGTTGGGCTGTACACAAGAAGTTGGTTCCAGCCACCAACTGAAAGGGCCTCATCTTTTTGAACAGAGATGTTTATTAATATCCAAAAGTTGCCATCTTTGCAGTCTTGCCTTACATTCTTGCACTGCTTCCTTACACCTCAATTCACTTTCAATGTTTGGAGATAATGGGAACTGCAGATGCTGGAGAATCCAAGATAACAAAGTGTGTAGCTGGATGAACACAGCAGGCCAAGCAGCATCTCAGGAGCACAAAAGCTGATGTTTCGGGCCTGGACCCTTCATCCAATGAATGAAGGGATAAAGGGTCCTGTTACAGCCACTGGAAAGGTGCAGAGAAAGAGATCAGAATTAACATTTGAGTGATCTCTTCAAAAGTCTGATATTCTCCTCGTGTCTGTGTGGGTTTCCTCCGTGTCAGGAATGTGCAGGTTAGGCAGATTAGCCATGGGAAATGGTGTGGACTCAATGGCAGACGGGCCTGTTTCCATGCTGTAGGGCTTCTATGATTCTAGATTCACTAAATAAATACAGTGGCTATAACAGCAGGTCAGAGGCTACCAGGACAGCAGCAAACACCTCACCTTCTGATTTCTAAAGCCTATGCACCATTTACAAGGCAACAGTCAGGACTGTGATGGAAAATCCTTCCCTCATCTAGCCTGTCCAGTCCCAACAGTCTTTTAAATGTTTCCATAAGATTCCACCTCCTCATTCTTCTAAATTCCAGTGAGGACAAGCCCTGTCAATCCAGTCTTTCCTCATATGTCAGTCCTGTCATCCCGGGAATCAGTCTGGTGAACCTTCCCTGACCTCCCTCAATAGCAAGAATTTCCTTCCTCACACTAGGAGGCCAAAACTGCACACAATACTCAAGGCATGGCCTCGCCAAGGTCCTGCAGCAAGATATCCGACACTCAAATCCTCTCGCTACTAAGGCCAGCAAGCCATTAACTTTCCCCACAGTAGAGTCCACTCTACTGGTCACATCCTCGATAAATTCCATAAGACTTGTCAACCATGATTTTTGTTTAATGAATCCATGCTGACTTGAATCAATTCTGTCACTGCTTTCCAAATGTTCAGTTATCACATCTTTAATAACTGATTCCAGAATTTTCCCCATGACTGATGTTGGGCTAACTGCCTATAATTCCCTGTCTGTTCTCTCTCCCTCCTTTCTTAATAAATCGGGGTTACATTAGCTACCATGTTTCATTACACAGTATAAACTGCAGTTAGCATGTGTAATCATTACAATAAAAATAAAATAGAAGTGGATAAATTAACATGGTCATTTTGAACAGTGAAAATCATGGTGATAATGACACACGGCGCATAAGTTCTGTCTCTCACCTCAGCTCTCTAACACTCTGTGATAGTCACTGTCAAACTGCATCAGTCATTATCACTAAGCATAGTCAAACTCAGGCCAGATGCCTGTTTTGCTGTCCATTGAAGCCATTAGCAGTCCCCTGAAGGAAACATTTGCTTCCTTTCAAGGAGTAAGCACTCATCTTTTGAAAGTGTGCTTAAACGATATAATTTTCATGACATAACAAATTTGTTCAATGGATTTTTCTTCTTGATCTGCAAGCTTTCGGCTGACACCTCATTCTGTATTTATGGAGAAACTATTAAATGATAGAATGGAATTATTAAATTCACTAGAACACTCATGTGATAATTCAAGTTTGTGCAAATTATGCAATCTTTAAGCATCACAACTATCTGAGGTTACCAGAGATGTAGCATTTCTGTTAAATTTCCTAGAAACTCAAGTGTTGGGTGACAAGCTACCTCACAGTGCTGGGGAACTGGGTTTGATTCCAATCTTGGGTAACTATCTGTGTGGAGTTTGCACACTGATTGATTTGATTTGATTTATTGTTGTCGCATGTACCGTGATATAGTGAAAAGTATTGTTTTGCATCCTATACAAGCAGATCGTACCATTCAAAATGCATCAGGATGGTAGAAGAAAGTGCAGAGTACAGTGTTACAGCCACAGGAAAGGTGCAGAGAAAGAGATCAGAATTCACGTTTGAGGGGTCTCTTCAAAAGTCTGATATTCTTCTCGTGTCTGAGATAATGGGAACTGCAGATGCTGGAGAATCCAAGAATACAAAGTATGGAGCTGAATGAACATAGCAGGCCAAGCAGCATCTTAGCAGCACAAAAGCCGACGTTTCAGGCCTAGACCTTCCCTGTGTGGGTTTTCTCTGTGTCAGGAATGTGCAGGTTAGGCAGATTAGCCATGGGAAATGGTGTGGACTCAACGGCTGACGGGCCTGTTTCCATGCTGTATGGCTTCTATGATTCTAGATTCACTAAATAAATACAGTGGCTACAATAGCAGGTCAGAGGCTACCAGTACAGCAGCAAATACCTCACCTTCTGATTTCTAAAGCCTATGCACCATTTACAAGGCAAAAGTCAGGAGTGTGATGGAAAATGCCCACTTTCCTGGATCACCATTCTGACTTGGAACTATATCACTATCCCTTTAGTATCACTGCGTCTCAATTCTGGAATTCCCTCCCTAATTGCATTGTGGGTCTGCCAAAAGCACACGGACTGTAGCAGTTCAAAAAAGCAGCTCACCACCTTCTCAAGGGTAGCTAGAGACCAACAATAAATGATGGCCAGCCAGTGATGACCAGGTCCCATGAAAGAATAAAAAGATATATATCTTGTGCTGTTCTCCCCATTCCCAAACCAACAATTTTGTGAGGGACTTTCAGCCTCAATGTTTAAAGCTTTACTTCTATTGCTTTACAGATTTCCTAGCAAACTGCTCGGCCACATTCCAGCAGGCAGTGCATATTCATTATCATGTTATTTCATATTTGACAAGCAACAGTGATATAGTGGCGAGCATAACTGCCTTCCAAGTAGTTGATGTAGGTTCAATTCCTGGCCTTTGCGAGGTTCCAACAGTGGGACAGTGGGTAGTCATTAACACTGCACCAGGGAACCAGGTTTGATTCTAGCCTCAGGCAACTGTTTATGTGGAGTTTACGCATTCACCCTGTGTCTGCGTGGATTTCTTCCAGGTGCTCTGGTGTCCTCCCACTGACCAAAGATATACAGGCTAGGTGGATTGGTCATGCTGAAATTGGCCATGGTGGCTCGGGGTGATGCTCTTTTGAGGGTTGGTGCGGTCTAGATGGGCCAAATGGCCTCCTTCCGCACCATCAGGATTCTGTGATTATTTACGGTTCAGAAATAAGCCATTAAGCTGGCCATGCTGCTTTTCTCATTGCAAGTTTTCTTTCACCTTCCTCCTTTTAATCCCAATAACATTCAGTAGAATTCACACCTTCCATCATTGGTTAAATGGGCACCATCTCCAAGAGGCACTGTAGTAACTCACTAGGCATTCTTTGCCAACACCTTCCTAGGCCATGACCTCTCCCAAATTGATTAACACCTGCAAGTCCCCCTCCAATCTACATAATATCCTGACTGGAAACATTTCGCTGGTCCTTTATTGCTGGTGGATCTAAGTCTTGGAAAACTATTCCTGACAGCAGAGGTTTTAGACTGCTAGTGAAACTGAACATCAATGAGCAAGTTATTAATGAATTTTCAGATTCACCATCATTGACACTTTCTGTGGCTTTTAGAAAATGAAAATGAAAATAAGCTACTCAATTGCCTTTATTCACTCTGTTTGTTCAGTCCCAAACGTGTTGAATTAATTTGTAAAGTATGATTTCCCTTCCATAACACCACATGGATTTTGCCTTAGAGATAGTAGGGCCTTAATGGTGTTATTGGTAATTCACATTTAGTCTCAGTGTGCAGTGAGGAACCAAACAGGTCAGACATTTGTGCAGATCCTCTAGCTTTGTAATATTGCTACCAATTTCCCAACATTTCAATAAAATCTATTCCAGTTTACAACCACTTCTTCAGAATCCTCCCTCCCATTTGAGGAGTGATTGCTTCAACTGGGCATGTATTCATTACAGTTTAGAAGGATGAGAGGAAATCTAGTTGAAATGTATAAAATTCTAACAAGGCTAGATAAACTAGATGTAGGGAACAGCTCCTCATATTCCACCTGGGAATCCTATAACCCAATGGTCTCAATGTGGACTTCACAAGCTTCAATATCTCCCCACCCCTGACCTCATCCCAAGATCAGCCGTCCGTCTTGACCCAACCTCCTTGACCTGTACATCTTGTCTCCCAGCTATCCACTCCTTCCACCTCAATGACCAACCCTCACCCCTACTTCCAACCTACACTTACCCCTACTAGCTTCATCCCCGCCTCCTTGACCTGTCTGTCTTCTCTCTGCTATCTGTTCAACTTTCCACCTTCTATCACCACCTTCCCCTCTCTCTATTTATTTCAGAGCTCCCTTCCCCTCCCCCACTCCTGAAGAAGGGACCAAGCCTGAAACGTCAGCTTTCCTGCTGATGCTGCCTGGCCTGCTGTGTTCATCCAGCTCCACATCTTGTTATCTCAGATTCTCCAGCATCGGCAGTTCCTACTATCTCTAGATGTAGGGATGATATTTCTCATGCTTGGGAAGTCTAGAATCAGGGGACAACATCTCAGGATATGGTTTAGTCTAAGAATAAGACTGAGATGAGGAAGAATTTCTTCACCCAGGGTTGTGAACCTGTGGAATTCTCTCCCACCGAAAGCTGTGCATTTGATAAATTCAAGCGGGAGTTGGATGTGTCCCCTGTGGCTAAAGTGATCAAGGGGCCTGGCGAGAAAACAGGAGTGGGATACTGAGATCACATGATCAGAAATGATCAAATTGGGTTTTGGTATAGGCTCAAAGGACTGAATGGCCAACTCCTGCACCTACGTTCTATGTTAGACCATTTAGAACTGAGATGAGGAAAAAAATCCTTCACTCACAGTGTTGTGAACCTACGGAATTCTCTACCATGGAAGTCTGCGGACGCCAAGTCACTGATTATGTATAAGAAAAAGATCGATAACAATTTAGATTTTAAAGGCAACAGAAGTCATAGAGTAATACAGCATGAAAATAGGCCCTTTGGCTCAAAGTGATCCATGCTGACAATGATGCCCACTCAGCTTGTTCCAATTGCTCGCATTTGGTCCATATCCCTTTAAACCCTTCTCATCCATGTACCTATCCAATCTTTTTTTAAATGTTGTTGTTGTAGTACCTGCCTCAACCACATTCTCTGGCAGCCCATTCCACATACATACCACTCTGCATGGAGAAGTTGCCCCTCAGGCCCTTCTTAAATCTATCCCCTCTCACTGTTAACCAATGCTCTCTAGTTTTCAATTTCTCATCCCTGGGAAAAAGATGATATGCATTCATCCAATCTATGACCCTCATGATTTTATACACCTCAATAAGATCATGCTTCATTCTCGTCCATTCCAAAGAATAAAATCTTATCCTGGCCAAATTCTCCATATAACGCAGGCCTACTAGTCCTGACCACATCCTCGTAAATCTTCTTTATACACTTTACAGTTTAATTATGTCTTTCCTGTAACAGGGAGACCAGAAATGTACACAATACTCCAACTGTGGCTTCACCAATGATTTGTACAACTATAACATAACATCCTGGCTCTTATACTCAATGCCTTGACCGATGAAGGCCAGAATACCTTCTTTACCACTCAGTTCGCTTGTACTTACACTCCTAAGTTCCTCTGTTCCACAACATTCCTTGGGAGAGATAAAGGGATATGGGCAGAAAGGGGAATATGGCTTGAAATGAGACAAACGATCAGACTGAATGGCAGAGCAGATTCAAAAGGCTAAAGGCCTACTCCTTCTCTTAGTTTCTATGACCATGTGTTGTCCCAGCAGTGGCCACCACATTGTAGTTGTATAACTGGGTCAATCAGCAATTAGATAAGGGCAGGAGTCCCTAACCCAAAGGCATTAAAGCCTTTTTTAGTGTGTTATCACTGAGGGGCAGCTATGTTTCAGGCCCATTTGCTGACAACTGACTCTTTCATTTAGGGGAGGGAAAAATCCAGCTTTCATGATGTTATGGCCATTACATATTCCCCAGTATAGATGCTCAGGACGGATTGAAGCTGTGAACAATGGAGGATTTGTGGTAAGATTAAGAAAAAAATTAAAGAGCTGGAGGAGGATATTCCAGAATGGGGGTCAATGTCAGAATCCATTTGACTGGAAGTAAGAAACAATAAAAACTGCAGTGTATTCTATTGGGCACCGACTACGGGAAAGATAGGGAGGCAGAAACCTGACAAATTAAAGAAAGGTGTAATAATTAGAGAGCTGTTATGAAGAGGGACTTTAATTATTAGAGTAAAGACTAGATTAATAACAGGGTAAAGAGCAGTGAGGGATAAAGTTTGCTACAGTGTGTTAAGGAAAATCTTATACTGTCATTAATTTGAAAGCACAATGAGACAGGAAACACTGCTAGAACTGATTCATGGGAATAAGGAAGAATCTGATTGTTATGTCTTAAGATTTAGGATGTTTACAGAAGGGGATCAAATAAGGTCCAGAGTAAAATATAATTAGCTTGGCAAGGGCTCAATCAAGAAGGGAGAAAGTGAGATGAGGAGTTAACAAAATGAAACTCAAAAGTCATCAATAGCCTCATATGAGTAAAATGTTTGTAACAGGAGCAGTGGGGCCAATTTGGGACTTAAAAATGGATTGATGCATGAAGGCACAGGCATGGGTTCAGTATTAAATGAATACTTTGCACCTATCTTTTCCAAGGAAATCATTAGCTGTCTAAACTATGGTGAAAGACGGAATGTTCAGAAACTACAGGACTTAAAATTGGTTAAAATAAGTTTGTAAAATGACTAAATGAGATGTGCCCAAGAAGACCAAGGGAAGAGAAATTGGAAATTTCAGTGGCACTGACCATAATTTTCCAAGCATCTTTCAACCCATGAGACAAGTAGAAAATTTCAAATGTTATACCCTTGTTTAAAAAAGCATATAGAGCAACTATGGGATTTGCTTTATTGGAGAAGCTGCTAGAAATGAAATGAACAGTTGGGTGTTTGAAAAAGTGCTACATAACAGACACGTAAACAAAGTAGAATTCATGCAACAGAAGAGACAGTAGTGATACTGATATGAAATTCTTCAGGGGTCAGTGTTAGCACCTCTGAGTTTCCTGCTATATACTTATGAACTAGACCTTGTTAAACAGGGCATAATTCCAAAATTTGTAGATTTCATGAAATTATGAGGGTACAATGTTAAACTTCAAAAAAGCAGTCAGATCGAGGAAATGGACATGCATGTGGCAGATAACCTTCATTGTAGAAAAGTGTAAATTGATTCATTTGTGGTAGGATCACTTGTAATGCTTCAAGTGACTACAAATAACAGTCACCAGAAAAAATATGCTTTCTAGAATATTTAGGAAAGTAATTATGGAGATAGTGGATGAATGGTAAATTTTTGTTTCCATTCCTTTAATTCCATAACTTTTAACTTTTCTAATAATCAAATTCATTTTGGCAGCCCACGTACATTGCCTGGTAGGACAAGGGGAAGAAACAACATTATCCTTGTGCGTGTATCACAGAAAGTTAGCTTTCAGGTATAACTAGCAATTAGGAAGGAAAATAGAATATTGCTGTTGGGCAATTAATGGTGGGGGCCTGGGGAGTGTTGTCAAGCAGAGAGAACTGGGGATGCAGGTACATAGTTCCTTGAAAGTTGTGCCAGATATAGACAGGGTGGTGAAGAAGGAATTTGGCACACTTGCCTTCATCGATCAGAGCACTGAGTGTCGGAGTTGGGACGTCATGTAATGGCTGTACAAGGCATTGGTAAGGTCACTTTTGGAGTACTGTGTGCAATTTTGGTCACCTTACAATAGGAAGGATATTATTAAACTGGAAAGAATGTAAAAAAGATTTACAACGATATTTACTGAGACTGGAGGTTTAAGTTAAGGCTGGATAGGCTGGGACTTCTTCTCTGGAATGTAAGATGCTGAAAGGTGACTTCAAAGGGGTTTACAAAATTATAAGGGGCACAGATAAAGTGAATAACCAAGGGTAGGGCAGTCCAAAATTAGGTGGCATTGGTTTAAGGCGAGAGTGGAAAGACTTAAAAGGGACTTGGGGGCAATATTTGCATGTTCATGGTATGGAACAAGCTGCCAGAAAAAGTGGTAGAGGCAAATGCAATTACAACATTTAAAGGACATTTGGACAGCTATGTGAATAGGAAACGTTTAGAGGAATGAGGGACAAATGCCGGTAAATGGGACTAGTTCAGTTTAGGAAACCTGGTTGGAATGGATGAGTTGGGCCGAAAGGACTGTTTCTGTCCTAATTGTCTCAATGACTCTATGAATGAAAAATAATAGTGGGAAAACTTTGTTGCAGCTGTCCAGGGCTTTAGTGAGATCACATTTGGATTCTGGATATGCTCTACTTACTTGCAAAAGAATATTACATTAGAAGCTGTTCAGAGAAAGTTTTGTTTCATTTATTCCAGGGTTGGTAGGTTATATTATGAGGAAAATTTGGACAGGCTGGACCTATCTATATTGGAAGAATGAGAGTTGATCTTTACAAAACAGATAAGATCCAGAAGCAAATTACTGGGTAATCGCTGAAAGGAACTTTTCCCCTCCGTGGGGCAGACTAAATGAGGGGGCACGGCTTGAAAATAAGAGTTCTGGGTTTCAAAACGGAAAAAGAGAAGGGTTTGTTTTTTAAAAAGTTGTTAGCCCATTTTATTTCATTCCCCTGGGAAGGATTCTTTCATTTTTTCAAGATAGAGTTAGATAGATTTTTTGAAGCCAAAAGAGTTTAAGGTTAAGGGGGCAATGAGGAAAGTGAGTTTGAGACATTTTTTCTTATGGGATTCGATATCAAACAATGAGTTTGGGTTCTTTACAGATTGGCCAAGGAAAAGGCAAAGTTAAGAACAGTCTTCAAGTTTTGACTTGAATACACGAAAGAACAAGTGTTACCAGACACCGAGGCTATGGGTTTCCCAACACTTGAAGAGACTCTTACAAGTCAACCCAGAAACACTACTTTACCATGACCTTGGAACACTGGAGGACTATACTATTCAGAGCTTCTCTTACGTCCTGGTTACTTCCCTGGTTATTGTAGTTAGAAGTGTTGGGAAAGTCACCAATTAAATCAGCTAATTTGGGGGCATTGCAGAATGTAGATAAAGCAAAAAGTAATTGAGCAAAAAAGAGTAGTACTGAGAAACGACATGACAGATGGCTGCCAGCATGAAATCAGTTAAACAACTTAAACTGAAAGGAGCAATATATTCAGGAGGTATTAGATCAGAAGCTTCCTCAAGAGCCATACCTGAGGGAAAAATTTGCATTAATTGGTACATATTTAATGCTCTGTAAAAGGTACAGGAGAGCTGTGAAGAAGAACTTTTTTACATAGTAATTAACATAAGTTAGACAAGATGCATTCATGGTAATGGAACAGCTGCCTTAGTGTCAAGAAAGAAGCCTTTGAACCAAACAATTGATACCTCAGCAAATGGTTGATGGTGAGAATAAAATGAGACAGGAATGAAATGTGTGAAATTCTGAAGCAGGCAGACAATAGGATGAAGGGATATGAACAAATACAAATCTAGCAATGATGGAGAATGGGCAGACAGTCTTTATGATTAATGCTGCTCCATAACTCACAGTACATAACCAGTATTAGGATCAGAGAGCAACACCAAAGGAAACCATTGGTGCTGGCTCGCTGTAGTGGAACATAATTGGTCCCATTTTCCTATTTGATCTCTGTAGCCTCACAAGTCTATTTCCCTCAAGTATCCACCCAACTTCATTTTGAAATCATTAATCATCACCAAGGAAAATCTCTGAAAGCGAAATCATGTCTGACTAATTTATTGTAGTATTGTTTTGAAAACCTCAACCAGAATGGATCGAGGGGAACTAGTAGATATGCTGTATTTTGACTTCCAAAAGGTGTTTGACAAAGTACCTCACAAAAGGTTACATCATAAATTATGTCATGGTGTTGGGGTATTTTATTGTCACAGATAGAGAATTGGCTACTGGGGAGGTAACAAGTGGGGATAATGGAAAAGACAAAGAAAGGCTACAGATGCTGGAAGTCAGAAACAAAAGCAGAAATTACTGGAAAACCTAGATAGAAAATAGAACATAGAACATTACAGCACAGTACAGGCCCTTCGGCCCTCGATATTGAGCTGACCTGCCATACCAATCTGAAGCCCATCTAACCTACACTATTCCATGTACGTCCATATGCTTGTCCAATGATGACTTAAATGCACTTAAAGTTGGCGAATCTACTATCGTTGCAGGCAAAGTGTTCCATTCCCTTACTACTCTCTGAGTAAAGAAACTACCTCTGACATCTATCCTATATCTTCCACCCCTCAATTTAAAGCTATGCTCCCTCATGCTCACCATCACCATCCTAGGAAAAAGGCTCTCCCTATCCACCCTATCTAACCCTCTGATTATCTTGTATGTCTCAATTAAGTCACCTCTCAACCTTCTTCTCTCAAATGAAAACAGCCTCAAGTCCCTCAGCTTTCCTCATATGACCTTCCCTCCATACTGGGCAACATCCTAGTAAATCTCCTCTGCACCCTTTCCAAAGCTTCCACATCCTTCTTATAATGCGGTGACCAGAACTGTACGCAATACTCCAAGTGCGGCCGCACCAGAGTTTTATACAGCTGCACCATAACCTCTTGGTTCCAGAACTCAATCCCTCTATTAATAAAAGCTAAAACCATATGCCTTCTTAACAGCCCTGTCAACCTGGGTGGCAACTTTCAAGGATCTGTGTACATGGACACCGAGATCTCTCTGCTCATCTACACTACTAAGAATCTTACCATTAGCCCAGTACTTTGCCTTCCGGTTACTCCTACCAAAGTGGATCACCTCACACTTGTCCGCATTAAACTCCATTTGCCACCTCTCAACCCAGCTCTGCAGCTTATCTATGTCTCTCTGCAACCTACAACATTCTTCGTCACTATCCACAACTCCACCAACATTAGTGTCGTCTGCAAATTTACCAACCCATCCTTCTACGCCCTCATCCAGGTCGTTTATACCTCAGCAGGTATAGCAGCAACTGCCCCTTATGCACAAACTATGCCCTCTCATGACTGACCCCTCAACCAAGGAGAACAGCTGTTCTCTATTCACCCTGTCCATACGGCTCATAATCTTATGCATCTCAATTATGTCCCCCATGCAGACTTCTCTGCTCTAAAGAAAACAATCCATGCCTGTCTAGTCTCTTCTTATAGCTCAACTTCTCCATCCCAGGCAACATCCTGATAAACATCCTCTCTAACACCTCTACTGCTATCACATTTCTCCTGGATTGAGGTGACCAGAACTGCACACAGTACTGCAGCTGTGGCCTGATCAATGCTGTATAGAAGTGCTTGTTCTCATACTCCATGTCACAACTGATGAAAGCGAGTAAAAGCCAAAAGAACCGCGGATGATGTAAATCAGGAACAAAAATAAAGTTGCTGGAAAAGCTCAGCAGGTCTGGCAGCATCTGTGAAGAAAAAAAATGAGAGTTAACATTTTAAATAAATGTGAACATTTAGTAATCCTTCCCCAGATGATGATAGCCAATATGCCTGCTCAACTATCCTATTCATCTGTTCTGTGACTTCAGGGATCTGTGAATAAGTACCCCAAGATCCCTCTGTTACACTAAGCTACTCCATGTCCTGCCATACATTATATATTCTCTCATCTTGTTTTTCTTCCAAAGTGCATCACCTCACACTTATCAGGGTTAAATACCATCTGCTACTGGTCTGCCCAGCTGACCAACCCACTGCATCTTCCTGCATTCTACAAACATCTTCTTTGCTATTAGCCACTTGACAATCTTGGTGTCACCTGCAAATTTGCTTAATATTCTCCCATTATTTTCATCTATAGAAAAGGTATGAACTACAAGGAGGGCACGAAACATTCAGGTTGCTTTCTCTGTAGCAGTGGAAGCTGAGGGGTGACTTGATAGAAGTCTATAAAATTATGAGATGCTTAAATACGGTTGACAGTCAGAATCTTTTTCTCAGAGTTGAAATGTCTGAAACGAGAGGCATGCATTTAATATGAGAGGGGAAAAGTTCAAAAGAGATATGAGAGGCAGGTTTTTTTTAAACACAGAGTGGTAGGTGTCTGGAATGAGCTACCAGGTGGTGAAGATGCAGATATGATAAGGGTGTTTAAGGGACTTTTAGAAAAACACGTGAATATGCATGGAATGAATGGATATGGACCAAGGTCAGGCAGAAGGGATTAGTTTTATTTGGTGTCCTGTTTGGCACAACAATTGTGGCCAAAGGGCCCATTCCTATGATGGAGATAGTAGGAACTGCTGATGCTGGAGAATCTGAGATAACAAGGTGTAGAGCTGAATGAACACAGCAGGACAAACAGCATTGGAGGAGCAGGAAAGCTGATGTTTCGGGTCTAGACCCTTCTTTCTGAAGAAGAGTTTAAGACGCGAAATGTCAGCTTTCCTGCTCCTCTGATGCTGCTTGGCCTGCTGTCTTCAATCCTATGATGTATTGTTTCATGTTCAATGTTCTATATCATTTATGTATGTAGCATACAATAAAATGCTGAGTATTGACCCTTGTGGCACACTGCTGGACACCAGCCTCCAGTCACTCAAACAGCCTTCTACCACGATTTTTTGTGCCCTATGACTAAACCAGTTTCTGATCCATCTCGCCAAGTTTCCCTCAATTCCCATGTGATTTAACCTTCTCAGTCTCCCATATACGATCTTGTCAAAAGGTCTGCTAAAATCCATGTAAACTGTATCAACTGAACTTCTCTCAGCCATAAACTAAATCACATTTTCAAAAAATTCTAACAGGTTTGTTAGGCATGACAAAGCCATGCTGACTGTCTCTAATTGACCCATGCCTTTCCAAGTACGTATTAATTGGCTAATTGTCCAGATATCCAGAGTTCTCTGAACTTATTGTGCCCACATTTCCCTGTAAAGGAACACTCCCCAGCTCCTTTTTGAATGACCCCGTTGCTCCACCATTGACTTACTCAGGCTATTATGGCCAGATTCTGCTTTCTTTTAATAAAATCTGTCTTCTCTCATTCCAAAGTCTTTTGCAGGCCATCTATTACCTTGTCCCCAGAACATATCTGAACATTACCGTGTTGTGGTCGCTATCACCGAAATGTTTCCCACTGCCACAATTGGAACATTTGTTTGGCTTCTCGCACAAGAATCTGATCTAGCACTGGACCATCCCTTTTTGGGCTTTCTACACATTGATACTAAAGACTCCTCTGGATACATTTCAAGAAATTCACCCCTCTAAACCCTTAAGGCTATGACCTTCGTGATTTATGTTGTAAAGTTGAAATCCCCTAGTATAATTACCTAATTATTACGCTTACACAACTCTGTGAACTGTCCAAATTTATTTGTCTATTTCCTGCTGACTGTTTGGGGGCCTATTATACAATCCCAGTAAAGTTGGTACCCCCTTACATTTCTCAGCTCGGCTCACAAAGCATCACTTCAGGACACTTCCAAGATATCATCTCTCTTTATTGCAGTAATTGATTCCTTAATTAACAGTGCTACACCACCATGCTTTTTACACCCTCTTCTATCACGCCTAAAGATCCTATACCATGGAATGTTGAATAGCCAGGCCAGCCCATCCTTGAATCATGTTTCTCTGATGGCAAGAATATCACACTTCCACGTGTCAATCCAAGCCATTAACTCAGTCTCATTTATTACACTCCAGCATTAAAGACCATCCAGTCATGCCTTACACTTTTAATACTGAATATAGCTGAGCTGACTAACTTTCTTCCTCTGCTATAGTATGATGTGTCTCTGATTCATCGATAACTCTGTGTCCCCTCTCCCTGCCAGACTAGTTTAAACTCCTCCCAATAGCACTAGCAAACCTACCTGCAAGGATATCCGTCCCAATGTGGTTGAAGGGCAGACTATCCCTGTTTGTACATGTCTCCCCTTCCCCAAAAACAGTTCCAGGGATCCAGCAATCTGAAATCCTCGCTCTTGCACCATCTGTTTAACCACGTACTCATCTGTCCTATTTTCCTATTTCTAAACTTGCTCGCATGTGGTGCTGGGAGTAATCCAGAGATTACAACCATTGACATTCTGCTTTGTCATCTACTGCCCAGCTCCCAGAATTCTTGATGCAAGACCTCATTCCTCACTTCTCCCATATCATTAGTACCAACATGTACTATGGCCTCTAACTCATCACCCTCCTCTTTCAGGTTGCCCTCTTGCCATTCAATGACAACCCTGACCCTGACATGAGGGAGGCAACATACCATCCTGAAGTCGTCTTCAGCTGCAGCCTGTCTGTTCCCCTGATTAAAGAATTTCGTATCACTATCACCCTTCCCCACCACCCTAACACTCCCCATCCCCAACCCCCAACCACCAACCACAACCACCATGCCAATGCAGTCAAGCAAGTTGCAGTGCCAGAATCTTCGCTTTAATTGCATTCCTCTGAGGTACCAGCACCCACATCAGCTTCCAAAATGGAATATGGGTTAGTGAGTGGGACTCCAGGGGAATCCTGCACTTACCTGCCTAATCTTTCTGGACTGCCTGGTGGTTACCCATTCCCTTCTATCCTCTAGTCCCTTGAGCTGCAGCATAACCACCTCTCTAAACATGCTATTCATGTCATTCTCAACCTTGTGCCACATTGTTTGCAACTGCTGCTCAAGCTGCGAGACCCCAGAACTCCAGCTTCTGCATCTGGAAGCACCTGTGGTCAGCATATGTGGTCAGCTAGGACACTGGCAGTGTCCAGGATTCCCCACATGTGACAAGCTACACAGTCCACTTGGCTGGCCTCTCCGAACATCTCTTAAACTCACAATTAATGCCTTTGACTAGAATTATTAGTTTTACTTTGTTAGACTTCATAATCTATCACTAAGGTTATGAAATGGTTACTTGCAACTAAGTTTCCACTGATCTAAAACTGTAGGATGAGGAAGGGTTAACCAGTAATTGCCAGGTTCCCAGTACTCACCAACCCAAAGCCTCACTTTTTGAAATTATACTGTCAACCACTTACTAGTGATGTGCCTCAAGGATCTGTTTTGAGACCACTGCTGTTTGTCATTTTTATAAATGACTTGGATGCAGGCATAGGTGGATGGGTTAGTAAGTTTGCAGATGACACTAAAGTCGGAGTGGTGGACAGTGTGGAAGAATGTTGCAGGTTGCAGGGAGACTTAGATAAACTGCAGAATTGGGCTGAAAGGTGGCAAATGGAGTTTAATGCAGATAAATGTGAGGTGATTCACTTTGGGAAGAATAATAGGAAGGCAGAATGCTGGGTCAATAGAAAGATTCTTGGTAGTGTGGATGTGCAGAGGGATCTTGGTGTCCATGTACATAGATCCCTGAAAGTTGCCACCCAGGTTGATAATGCTATTAAGAAGGCGAACGGTGTGTTAGGTTTTATTGATAGAGGGACTGAGTTCCAGAGCCGTGATGTCATGCTGCAACTGTACAAAACACCAGTGCAGCCTCACTTGGAATACTGCGTGCAGTTCTGGACACCCCATTACAGGAAGGATGTGGAAGCATTGGAAAAGGTGCAGCGGAGATTTACCAAGATGTTGCCTGGTCTGGAGCGCAGGCCCTATGAAGAAAGGCTGAGGGACTTGGGTCTGTTCTCATTGGAGAAAAGAAGGCTAAAAAGGGATTTAATAGAGATATACAAGATGATCAGAGGATTAGATAGGGTGGACAGTGAAAGTCTTTTTCCTAGGATGACAACATCAGCTTGTATGAGGGGGCATGGCTACAAATTGAGGGGAGATAGATTTAAGACAGATGTCAGAGGCAGGTTCTTTACTCAGAGAGTGGTAAGGGCATGGAATGCCCTGCCTGCCAATGTAGATAACTCAGCCACATTAGGGGCATTTAAATAGCCCTTGAATAAGCATATAAATGATGATGGGATAGTGTAGGAGGATGGGCTTAGATTAGTTCACAGGTCAGCGCAACATCGAAGGCCGAAGAGCCTGTTCTGCGCTGTATTGTTCTATATTCTAACAAGAGCCACATGAAGATTCTTGTGATGTTCCTGCTTTATCCACAGTATGCTAGATTTGTTGGCTAATCAATTACCGTGTTCCTCCCCACATCCTGGCTGCTGCTACAGGGCTTCCCTGCTCTAAGCTAAGTAACCTGTAGGCTAGGCCTAAATCTGCTACCACTCTACCTTATTGGTTACTGGATTCTTGGTTAGTAGGGGAATCAGGTATTTTGGGGTAAAGGCACAACAGTAGTTATGAGGAATGTCATGGTCCTATTGAATGGTAGAGGAGGTTTGAGTGGTCAAATGGCCTATTCCTTTTCCCTTTTTATTGTCTTATGGTTCATTTCCAAGACCCCATTAGCAGTAAGTTCCATTACCACTCATCACTGCCAATGTACAAAAGCTCTTCCTCACATTTTTCTTCTATCTTTTGTCCAAGACCAGAAGTCTTATCCCAAGTCCTTAATACCATCAGGAAATGGAAACAGTTTTCCTTTGCCAAATACATCTAAGTCTGCATAATCTCATATAACTCAATCAAATTTCCTGTTAATCTCCTTTGCTTCAAGGAAAAACAATCCAGCTTCTCCACTCGAATCTTGTTGCTAAAATCCTTTCTTTTGAAGGTGTAATTGAATGTAGTAATCTAACTGTAGCCTAAACATAGCAATTATAAGGACTCATTGCAAAGCCCCGGATTTCGTACATTAAAAAATCTGTTTATGAAGGCCAAGATCTCATTTGCTTCACAAACTACTTTTGGAATCCATCCTACCATCTTCAAAGGTCTACACTACCCCTATGGCCCCTTGTCCATTTGTAAATTAAGCTTAAGGGCAGAATCTTAAACTGGTCTGAATGACGCGAGTAAAGGTGAGAAGTGCGGGCGAATCATATGAGAAGTCAAGAAACATCTTTCTTGATGCCAGGGGCATTTTCCAACAGTTATAAGATCATAAAGTCATACAGCAATGAAACAGGCCGCTCGGTTCAACATGCCTTTGCTGTTCAACATACACCAAACTACGCTAATCTCATTTATCTGCATTTGGTCCAAGCCCTGGCATTTTAAGGAGTTGTCCTGATGCTTTTTACTGTGAGAGTACCTGCCTCCATGACCCTCTCAGACAGCATATTCCATATTTCTACCATCCTCTGGGATTCCTTAGATCTCTTATAAACCACTTGCTCCTTAAACCTTCTGCTCACAATCTACTCTGTCTACGCCTCTCACAAATGTATATCTGATACCTAAATCAGATTTCCCCTCCAGCTCCTCTGCTCCAGGAAACATAAACCCGGTCTATCCAGTCTCTGATTCTTTCCATCCCAGACATTATCCTGGTGAATTTCCTGTGCACCTTCTCCAGTTCCAAATAGAACTGCACATGGTATTCCATCTGTAGCCTAAACAATGTATGAATATAAACAATTATAAAATTGCAACAAGACTTCCTTACTCCTAAACACTATACCCTAGCTAATGAGTGCAGCAAGCCCATATGCCTCCTTCACTGCCCTGTTTACCTAAACTGACATCTTCAGAGATCTATGGACTTGTACACCAAAGTTTATTTACTGTTCAATACTCCCTAGGGACTTACCATTCATCCTTCCCTTATTAGACCTCCCAAAATGAATCACCTCACACTTACCAAGTCTAAATTTGATTTGTCATTGCCCAGCGGATATATCAGCTGATCAACATCAGACTGTTGTCTGAGAGCATCCTCCTCATGATTAACAATATCACAGATTTTAGGGTCATCTGCAAACTTAGTAATTATACTTTCTACATTCACATCCAAATCATTAACATATATAATAGACAGAAAGGGTCCAAGCCATTGGTCCCAGGCTTCCAATTACAAAACCAACCGTTCACCATTAACCTTTGCCTCCTATATGCAAAGCAATTTTGGATCCAGTTTGCCAACATGCAGTAGGAACTGCAGAGGCTGGAGAATCTGAGATAACAAGGTGTAGAGCTGGATGAACACAGCAGGCCAAGCAGCATCAGAGAAGCAGGAAAGCTGATGTTTCGGGCCTAGACTCCATGCCTTGGATGCAATTGGGTTTTTTCCTTTTGGACAAGCCTTCCATGCGGGATCTTATCAAAGACCTTCCTGAGGGCTGTATAAACACATCAACTCCACCAACGTCATAAATTAATTTAGTCACATTTTCAAAAAACTCAATTAAATTAGTCAGACAGGATCTACCTCTAGCAAGTTCATGCTGACTATCCCTAATCCATCCATGTCTTTCCAAGTATTGATTAATCCTGTTCTTCAGGACGATTTCCATTAATTTCCCTGCTACTGATGTCAGACTAACTGGTCTGTAATTACCTGGCCAATTTGCGTTGCTCTTTTTGAACAAATGAATCACATTAGCTACCTTCCAGTCATCTAGTCTTCATCTGTGGTCAGCTAAGTATCAAATATTTCTGCCAGGGCCCTGACAACCTTATCTTCCTTACTCAGCTTGGGATATATCTCATGAAACCAAGGGATTTAAGCACCTGTATACCTGCTAAAACATCAAAAACCTCCTCCTCTTAATGTGTCCCATCTCAGCTGAAATCTCCAGCTACAATGTATTTTTTCCTCCGTAAATACAGATAAATATTTATTCAAGACCTCATTCGCATCCAGTGGCTTCATGCATATGTTGGACCTTTGGTCTCTACTAGGTGCCACACTTTCCCTGGTAATTCTCTTACTCAATATATTTATAAAAAACCTTATAGAGATTTCCTTCATCCCATCTGCGAAATATATTTTGTGGTCTTTCATTGTCTTCCTAATTTCCTTTTTAAGAAACCTTCTGCATTCTCTATACTTCTGAAGGGGTTCTTTGTCTTTAATGCACTGTATCTAACATATGCTACCTTTTTTTTTGCTTGATGCCTCGGACATCCTGAGTTCCCTGGCTTACTACCCTTGCTCTTAAGAGGAACATATTAGCCTTAATTTCACACTTCTCTAACATGAAAGGACTCTAAATGTAAACTTACCTGCATGTAGCAGCTTCCAATCTGTTTGCCTGATCTTATCTAATGATATTATAAGTCCGCCTTCCCCTAATTTAGATAACTTTTGCTCTAACTTTATTCCTTTCCATTCTGACCTTCTCCACCCCAGTCCAACACCAGCACCTCCACATCATGACTCTGAAACTTAAGAATTATGGTTACTATTCCGAAAATGGCTTGCCCACTGAAACTTCAACCACTTGACCGGCTTCATTCCCTAGGCTTAGGCACACGGGAGGACTGGGAAGCTAAATTGTACCTCAATACAAGGAAGTTAACTGATAAGGCAGATGAACTTTGAGCATCGATCAGCATGTGGGTATATGATAATGTTGCAATCACTGAGACATGGCTGAAGGAAGGGCAACCCCATCCCTAGTAGTACTAACTACATAATCGCACATATGCACTTGAAGAATTCCAGCCCATCTCATCTTTTCATACAAAGGTGGTCCCTGTTAATGTTAGGAAATTTGAAGGCCTCTAATCCCATTACCCTGTTTCTCTCACACCCTTCTATAATTTCTTTGTCTCCCTCTGACTGTTGATAGGCCTGTAGTATAAATCCAACAAGATAATCACCTCTTGTTATTTCCAAACTCTACCCAGATGGCCTCATTAGAAAATTCTTCTAGGACACCCTCTTTCATTACCGTTGAGATGATTTCTTTCATCAATAATGCAATGACCCCCTACCTCTTACTTTCACTCCCTGACACTTAAAACTTCCATACCATGGAATGTTGAGTTGATAGTCCTGTTCTGCCAGCCATTCCATGTGCCTTATTAAGCCCCTGTCTTCTCTGCCTAATGGACTTTCCTAGTATTCCTTCTATATCTATATCTGTTTTGATCTTGCTCCTGAGTTGCATCCACTCTGTGAACCCTCCCCCTGCCAAATCAGTTTAAAACTTACCCAAGAGCACGAACAAACCTCCCAGCAAGGACATTGAACCCATTCTGGTTCAGGCACAACCCATGTACCTTGTCCAACCTACATTAGGAACTGTCCCAATAATTTGACTGCTCCTTTCTTCTAGAAGCTGCCTGGTTTGCTGTGTTTTTCCAGCCTCCTGTTTGTCTGCCTTGTAGACACACATTTATCTGACCTATCTTCCTATTCCAAACTCAGCAACACATGGCAATGGAAGTAATCTGCAGATTACAACCTTAGTAGTTCCTCCTCATTAATCTGCTACCTAACTCTATGAACTCCTTTTGCAGGGCCTTTTTTTCTTTAAGCCATGTCATTGGTACTGAGACATACCATGACTCCTGGGTGTTCACCCTCTCCCTTCAAAATGCTCTGCAGCCACTCTGAGACATCCCTGACCCTGGCACCAGGAGACAATACACTTGCTGCCACAGAACTGCCTGTCAGCTCAACTGTCAATAAAGCTCTCCCAGGCTTTTACCTCCTCTGCTATGCAACAGAGCGTACCATGTTGCCAAAAACTTGACTGTTACTGCTTTCCCAAAAGGCCTTCCACCCCAACACTATCTCACTCAATGTACCTGATCGCCTGAGAACACCTGCACTGCCTGCCCAGGCTTATTAGTCTTTCTGGTGGTCACCCAATGCTTCTCTGCCTGCGTAACTCTAACTATTTGTGTACCCAGATCACTAAACATGATATTCATGACATTCTCAGCCTCATGGCAGCTCTGGCTGTTCTACGCAAACAGGAGCTGCAGCTGAACACACTTCCTGCATACCTTGTTACCATAGTGACCCTGTTATTTCACATATTGTAGGAGGAGCATTCTACTAGGCTAAGTTCTCCTGCCATTGCGATCCTTACTAACTACAGGCAACAAACTAGGAAAAAATTATGCAACCGTACCCATTGCTCTTCAAAGCGGATTTCTCTTTCGCCCTTTCTCAATACTTACACTATTTATGGCAAAGACAAGGTGTTTAGACTCCCAGTACTACTCACTCAGTCTCTAAAGCTGGTTCCTAAGCAGCAAATCCTTGTGCCCTGCATTACCATTTTTCACCCTAATGTCACCTCAGAGCTCTGCCTCTGGACTCAATGTTTCACTGCTCCTCTCCCACTGCTGTTCTCACTGAGCTTGATCTGCACCTCGCTGTTCAGGTTTTTATCCTGAAGCTCCACTGTCATCATTCACGCCCAGGTTTGCTCCTCTCCCCTCCTGCCGCTGCTCCAAATAAGCTCTTGCTCAAAAGTAGTGAGATACAAATTAATTCAGGATTAATACTTGTGTGACATTCATTAACTGCAGATTTTACCCCATTAACAATCAGCTTTCCATTGTACTGTCCACCATGAAGAAACTAGGTACCAAGGTAATACAAGCCTGAGTGGGTAGCTGGTAGCTCTAGCTCACACTTTGTCCTCTAGGCATCTGTCTAGCACCAAGGGTATGTTCCATGGGCAGCAGCTACACAAGCTCTTTGTCCATGAATATTGGCATCTAAAAGCTGCAGGCGTCTCCACATCATCATGGTGCATCTCCAGCCCACATAGTGGATGCTTCTGTACTTTTTTAAAGCTACAATTCAGTGTCACCAGTAATGAGCATTAAAATGCTGCTGCAAGGACACTTTGTGCACAGGAACAGCCATCCAGCTGATGGACTAGCCCAAGTTGCACCTGAGAGTTGTTTGTTTGCTATTTTAATGTGCATTCACTTTGTGCCAACTTGTGTGATCACAAAATTCTTGCCTTGCAGTACCATGTCTTTTAGCATGAAGACGCCTCAGACAGCACCTAAAGGCTCACGGGATTACTGTATTGCTTTGCTGGTTTGTGCAGGCGTAGGCTCAGGCAGCTTGTAGTGCCTGTCAGTAGTGATCAATCCAGGAAACAGATATCTCGCTAGATGTGATTCAATCTCCAGCTGCCTGCATGCTAAACACTCAAACAAATTCAACTAAATAGCATTTCTGGAAGTCTGAGTGAAGTAGTCCACAGTTGAGTTAATAGGCCTGCTGTTAGTCATGTGGCCTGAACACAGTCAGTCATAGTCCAGGGAATGGCCCACAATCAATCCAGCATGACTGCCTTAAGCAAAGGACTGATACAAAATCAGTTGAGGAGCTACGAACAAGGCACACAGAGATTTTATTGATCATTACTTAGGGCTGTCCATTGAAGTCAGTCATAGATCTGTGGAGCAGTCAGGCCTGGGAGACTAACGTTGAAGGAAGGAGTTTAAAATGGCTGGAAAGAAAAGAGGAGCTCTTTAGGAATAAGGGCTGGGGGTATTCAACTTTGGGAAGAAGATGTGGACAACTGGGTTGAAGAGGAAACAAGGATGGTGATGGATGAACTCAATGTATAAGTAGATTGGGGGGTATGGAGGTGGGGGGAGACTGTGGTGAATGGGAGGGCATGGAAGACTATGGCAGGGGCAGTGAAATACAGTGATCACCACCATGGCCTCCTTGTAGGCAACGTACAACACTACAGTGGGCATCTTCAAAGCATAATCAGGGCACGAGGAGAAGGTCATTTTTCACGGTTTATAGTTTGTGAAGCTACATCCTTCAGCTTCAACTGTACAGAGGAAAGGGAGTCCCAATTTAACAGCTGCAGCTGCAGCTTCAGGGGACTGCTGGTTGGGAAAACAAATCAAAACAGTGACACCACAGGAAAGTAGTGTGTTGATTGGTTCATTATTTTAAAAGAAGAAGGGGTTAACTGAGAAAGCGCAGGAATGAGCGAAAGTCATGGCCAATATAATAAAGAAATATAAGAAAACAAAGTAGGTTAAGGGATGTACATTTAGCCCAAGGAGGAAAGTTAACAACATTTTTATATAAGCATAATTATTACATTTTTAGAAAAGAGACTTACTCAGGTTCTAAAAGAAGCCATGGCAGCAGAGCTTGCACCCATGATATGCTGCTTTTGTGCTCTCTGGCAAATCACAGAAACTGAACACGTGTGCAGGAAGTGTGTCCAGCTGCTGCTACTGGCAAGCCACATTTCGGAACTGGAACTGTAGGTAAACTTACTGGGGAGCGTCCTGGATGCTGAGAGAGTCATGGACAGCACATTCTGCGACGTGGTCATGCTGCAAGTGCAGATTTATCAGGCAGAAAGGACATGGATGACCAACAGGTATAGTAGAGGAAGGCAGATGGTTCAGGACCCTCCCCTTTTCTAAAATATACACCATTTTGGATGCTCTTGGAGGTGATGATTGTGCACAACAAAGCAGTGACAGAAAACTGCATGGCACCATGGCTGCACAAGCAGGGAGGATGATGAACATTGGGGCTAGAGGGGAGCAATTCAATTGTAAGGGGAACAGACATACTGTCTGTTCAAAAGAGAAAGAGAGACTCCAGGATGGTACATTGTCTCTGTGATGCTAGGTTCAGGGATGTCACTGAATGGCTGTTGGATCTTCACAAAGAGGGCAAACAATAGAAATCATGGCACATATTGGCACCAGTAATTTAAGTCGACAAAGGATGAGATACTGTAAACAGAATAAGGGATCTACAAAACAGGTCCAAAAGGTAGTATCTCTGAATTACAGAGATAAAAAGGTGTAGCGCTGGATGAACACAACAGGCCGAGCAGCACAGAGGAGCAGGAAAGCTGATGCTTTGGGTCTGGACCCTTCTTCAGAAATGGGGTAGGGGAAGAGGATTCTGAAATAAATAGCGGGAGAGCGGGAGGTGGATGGAAGATGGATAAAAGAGCAGATAGGTGGTGAGGAGATGGACAGGTCAAGGGGGCGGGGATGGAGTCAGTAAAGGTGAGTGTAGGTGCGGAGCTAGGGTTACTTCTGGTTCCAAGTACATGGGAGCATAGGATTAGGAGTTTAGTTCAGATGCCTGTGATTTTGGAGAGATGGTGCAAAAGTCAGGATTTCTGGTGCACTGAGGTTGTTTTTGGGGGTCACTGAGAGTTGAAATAGAATGGGACTACATCCTTGTGGGAGATTTGCTAGTATTTCTGGGGAGGGTTTGAATTAATTTGGCAAACCTCGAAGACACTCAAACTATGTCACCATAGAGCCACACGGAGACAGTAACCATAGAGACTCTTAGAATATGTTACTATAGAGACAGTCACCGTAGAGACACTCAGAATGTGTCACTGCAGAGACACTCGGAGACAGTTAACGCAGAGGCTGTCAGAGTTAGCCATTGCAATGGTAACTAGAATCAGCTGGCACAAGATTGATCTCGTGATAATCAGAGGCTGACAGAACACAAAGGGTCAGCATGCAGCTCACCTGACGCTGATGGTACAGTGTAAATCTGAGTCTACACAGGGTCAATCAAAAACACTTTGATTAATCTTATATTGGCAACCTCTGATTTATACAGTGCTGAATCTTTGTGATTAAAACATTAATCAGAGCTGATGACCTCTAATGAAACCCATTCTGATGGAAATAATCAGCACAGGGCTAATAAAAGTTTTGTCAGGGAGACACGATACAAGGTTAATTTGAAATAGACGATATTAGCTCACGCAGAAACATCAGCCCTGGGTTAATTGTGGTCAAAGAGTAGCTTAATAAATTGTAGTCAATACTACATTCATCAAAGAAATTAACCATGGAGTCACAGTTAGTCAGTATGGGGTTAATCACAGAGTCAGCAAAGAGTTAAATCAAAGATTTTTAGCAGGGAGATCATCAGAGTCAGCATCCAGTTAATGACAGTCAGAGACTCTCTGCAAGGGTTTAACAAGGGAGAGTTAGGATAGGGTCAGAGACTGCCAGTACAAGGTTAAAAATGGAAAAAGAAGCTCAGGATGACGAAAGGACAGGCAATATTAGTATAACTCAGACAATGTATACAGAGTGTCGTGACTCACATTGGGTCATGTACTGGAAGTTAAGACCCACTGTTCTACAAGTTGCAATGATTGTGAAAAATTTTAATCAAACTATCAAAAGTGCCTAACTTACCTGAGTGATGAGCACAGGTTAAAAGAAAAACACCCAGCAGGTTTCTGTACTGAACAAAATAACAGATATTTATTGCAAACAGATCATTTTTAACCAGAAAAAAAGCATGAATTGCTGCATTACAACTTTAGCTCTAATCCTTTCTAAATATATCCATACACTACAAACAAACAAACAAATATCACAAATAGGAAGGATAAGTAAGCTTTCAGATGACCTGATATTGTCTAGCTGATTGACAGTGGGGAATAAGGACTTAGGTTACAAGAAGATATAAAAGTTGGCACAGTGGTTCAGTAGTTAGCACTGCTGCCTCAAACTGCTAGAAACCTGGGTTTGATTCCACCCTTGGTTGAGTACCAGTATGGAATTTGCACAGTCTCACTGTGTTTGCGTGGGTTTCCTCCCATAGTCCAAAGATGTGCAGGTTAGATGGTTTGGCTGTGCTAAATTGCCATAGTGTCTGGGGATGTGCAGGCTAGGTGGATTAGCTGTGGAAAATGCAGGGTTGGAGGGATAGGGGTGGGTCAGGGTACGATGCTCTTCATGGGTTCAGTTTGGACTCTTGGCTGAAGTTATACCTTTTATCTGTAGGGGTTCCCCAGTATAGGTTCTCAGCCTGGCCAAGGTTTTATGCAAAGTTAAGAGTTGGCGTTCAAGGGAATTTTGGTAAAAAACTGTTTCCCCAATCACTGATACAGTCATACTGGCATTGACATCCGTTAGAACTGGATGACCTTTTAAACCAATTCTTTATTTTGATTGAGATTGTAGGAACTGCCGATGCTGGAGAATGAGATTTTTTTCAGAAGAAGGGTCCTGACCGGAAACGTCAAGCTTTCCTGCTCCTCTGATGTTGCTGGGACCACTGTGCTCATCCAGCTTCACATGTATTATCTTTATTTTGATTGGTTCTGTTTTGGATGTTGCAGTAGGTGAACTTTCTAGCACTTTCCTGGATATTGCCAATGAGCTCTCAAACTCAATTCAGATCTAGTGGGGCTCTTTTGTTGTCTCGAGTCTGCATACTGGAAGCAACTGCAATGGCCTGCCAGCCTGGATTCTGAAGAAAATTTTAACCTCCTGGCTGAGGCTTAGCTTTGTTTTGGGATTTTGCTGTGGGGTGACCTAAAGTCCCTCTGTTGGGACATGTCCTAGAACATAGAACATAGAAAGGTACAGCACAGTACAGGCCCTTCGGCCCACAATGTTGTGCCGTGGAATAATCCTAATCCAAAAATAAAATAACCTAACCTACATTCCCCTCAATTCACTGCTGTCCATGTGCATGTCCAGCAGTCGCTTACATATCACTAATGACTCTGCTTCTACGACTTCCACTGGCAAATTATTCCATGCGCTCACAACTCTCTGGGTGAAGAACCTCCCTCTGATGTCTCCTCTATACCTTCCTCGTAACACCTTAAAACTATGACCCCTCATGGCAGTCAATCCAGCCCTGGGGAAAAGTCTCTAGCTATCGACTCTATCCATGCCTCTCATTACCTTGTACACCTCGATCAGGTCACCTCTCTTCCTCCTTCTCTCCAGAGAGAAAAGTCCAAGCTCAGTCAACCTTTCCTCGTAAGACAAGCCCTCCAGTCCAGGCAGCATCCTGGTAAACCTCCTTTGCACCCTCCCCAAAGCCTCCACATCTTTCCTATAACAGGGCGACCAGAACTGGACACAATATTCCAAGTGTGGTGTCACCAGGGTTTTGTAGGCCTGCAGCATAACCTCGTGGCTCTTTAAACTCGATCTCCCTGTTAATGAAAGCCAAAACACCATATGCTTTCTTAACAACCTTATCCACTTGGGTGGCAACTTTGAGGGATCTATGGACTTGAACGCCAAGATCCCGCTGTTCTTCCACACTGCCGAGAATCCTGCCTTTAATCCTACATTCAGCATTTAAGTTTGACCTTCCAAAATGCATCACCTTGCATTTATCCAGGTTGAACTCCATCTGCCATTTCTCAGCCCAGCTCTGCATACTGTCAATGTCTCACTGAAGCCTGCAATAGCCCTCGATACTATCAACGGCACCTCCAACCTTTGTGTCATCAGCAAACATACTAACCCACCCCTCAACCTCCTCATCCAAGTCATTTATAAAAACTACAAAGAGCAGAGGCCCAAGAACACAGCCCTGTGGGACACCACTCATCACTGACCTCCAGGCAGAATACTTACCATCTACAACCACTCTCTGCCTTCTGTCAGCCAACCAATTCTGAATCCAGACAGCCAGAACACCCTGTATCCCATACCTCCTGACTTTATGAATGAGTCTGCCGTGGGGAACCTCATCAAATGCCTTGCTGAAGTCCAAAACCTTGCTGACCACAGACGTAAGACTGACTGGTCTGTAATTTCCACAGATTTCCCTATTTCCTTTCTTGAAAAGAGGAACAACATTTGCCTCTCTCCAATCTTCTGGTACGACTCCCGTGGAGAATGAGGAAGCAAAGATCTTTGCCAGCGGCTTAGCAACCTCCTTTCTCACTTCCCGGAGCAACCTAGGATAAATCTGGTCTGGCCCTGGGGACTTATCAATCTTAATGTTTGCCAAAATTTCCAGCGCATCAACTTCCTCAATCTCAATCTGTTCAAGCCTGTTTTCCTGTTCCTCAAAGTTCTCATTCACAACAAGGTCCCTTTCCTTTGTGAAAACCGAAGCAAGAAACTCATTTAGGCCTTCCCCTATCTGCTGAGACTCCACGCACAAGTTCCCTATGCTATCCCTGATCGGCCCTACCTTCTCCCTGATCATTCTCTTATTCCTCACGTATGACTAAAATGCCTTCGGGTTCTCCCTAATCCTTCCTGCCAAGCATTTTTCCTGCCCCCTCCTGGCCCTCCTCAGTCCACTTTTGAGCTCCTTCTGAGCAAAGAGAGTGTAATCCTCTAAAGCTGTGCTAGACCCTTGCTTCCTCCACCTTACATAAGCTGCCTTTTTCTTTTTGACGAGAAGCACCTCTGTTCCCGTCATCCAAAGTTCCTTAATCTTACCCCTTCTTACCTGTCTCAGAGGAACAAATTTATGCATCACTCGCAACAACTGCTCCTTAAACAGTCTCCACATGTGCTTGCGCATGTCCTGAATGAGGTTGTGTAATTACTTTCATTCAAATGGTGCTCCTGAAGATGAGTTGACCTGGCGAAGTTGTTCACCTCTGTCCGAATACCCTATAACTAATAAGCTCCACTTGATGTATTTTCTAACATCAAAGCCAGTTGTAGTACCTGTTTGAAGTCCAGTTGGGCTTCAGATAGTAGGCACTTTTGCATGGTCACATCATTAATACCACATACCAAGTGATTTCTCAGCATCTCACTCAGAGTTAAACCAAAATCACATGCATCTGCCAGTCATCTTAACCTTGTCAAAAACACCAATAAGGATTCCTCTGGTTCTTGAACTGTCGAGTAAAACCAAAAATGCCTCAGAATTAGAGGAAGCTTGGAGTCATAATATTCCTTTGCTAAGTCAGTCAGCTCTTGAATGGTTTTAGTACTTGGTGCCTCCAGGAAGTTCAGCTCCTAATAACTGAGAAACCTACAGTTCCACCAATAACCAGAAGAATTACTCATTGCTTTTCAACTACCCCAATGTAATTTTCCTGGAAAAGAATAATGCATTCCTTCCTCATAATAGGCCCAGTTTTGACACCAGGATTGAACAATTCAAGCTTCCCAAATAGCAGCATGATGCTAGAAATGGTTACCACACCTCAAAGACGACAGTTGTGAGCAAAGCTCTTCAGGGGCATGTTTTTCTCTCATTGCCACTGAAATAGCTGATGATCCTGTCACCAAATCACCACTTATCTACACGTACGTAATATGCAGTGCTGACACAACCAACACAGAGCTGGCTCCTAGAGACAGCAGATCACCTGACACTCCTCTTTATATTTGTGGGGCCAGGACTTGCTGATTAGACCAGATTAACAACTTCAATTAGTAAATTCATATTCTATGAGATCTACCCGGCTGAACTTGTCTCAATCATTACAGGGAAATTTTCTTTAACAAGGGGTTTCTTGGATACCAACTTGGGATTTTGCAGCCACTTTGTGAAATTATCGCACTTGTTATTTGATATTTGTGATGGTGAAAGTGATGCACAATTTTCTTCCCATCCTTCACATTCCTTTTGGTTGCAGCACAGCCCCTGTGGTCCCAATGCCCTTTTCTGTATATGCATATATGTTGCAGTTACAGGCACTTCAGTGACTGTGCTGATAATCAGGAATTTGGTTGTATACAATGACACACTTCCATCAAAGTCAGAAGTCACACGACACCAGGTTATAGTCCAACAGGATTATTTGAAATCACATGATTTCAGATCATAGCCCCTTCAACAGGCGAAGTGAGAGAGAAGCACACAGAACACACAACTCACCTGCCCTTCCCTTGAACTAAAAGAATAACAAGCTAAAGCATAGAGGTCTGCAGCCTCTAACTCAAAATTGAAGACTTTGTAGGTTAAGAAACATAGAATATTGGTGCAGGAGGAGGCCATTTGGCCCTACAAGCCTGCACCACCACTCCGTATGGTCATGGCTGATCATACAATTTCAGTCTCCTATTCCCTCTTCCTCTCCATATCTCTTGATCCCTTTAGCCACAAGGGCCATGCCCACCTCCCTCTTGAGTGTATCTAATAAACTAGCCCTAACAGCTTTCTGTGGGACAGAATTCCACAGGTTCACATCTCTGTGAGTGAGAAAATTCTTCTTCATCTTAGTTCTTTCTTCTTAGACTGTGATCTCTAGTTCTGGACTTTGCCAACATTGGGAACATTCTTCCCACATCTAGTCTATCCATATCCATCAGGATTTTATATGTTTTTATGAGAATTCCCCTCATTATTCTAAATTCCAATGAGTTCAAGCCCAGTTGATCCAATCTTTCCTCTTATGTTAGTCCTGCCATCCTAGGAATCCATTTGTGAACTTTCACTGGACTCCATCAGTAACAACAATATCCTTCCTCAGATTAGGAGACCAAAATTGCACACAATACTCAAGGTGTGGCCTCACCAAGGCCATGTATAACTGCAGCAAGACATCCTTACTCCTATACTCAAATCCTCAATAAGGCCCACATAGAAGGTTGCAGCCTTCAAGCAATGAAATGAATAAGTGTTAAGAAAGCAAGGCCTTGTAATTGCAAACACATCTGGTGTGGACTGAATGGCTGCCCCTGTCCACTAAGCAAACTGGTGGAAATCTGCAAGTTAAAGATGTCTCTCAGCTCCAAAGTAAAGCGCTGAAGGTCTGGTTTGAGTGCCCAAATAGATCTGAGAGATGAAGATGTGTAAGGGTGATTTTTCCAGATTCTAAATCATGTGGATTAAGCATTGAGGAAGATTGTGACCAATGAGCATGCAAGGACATTGAGCAGAAGAGGCATTTGGCAAGCTTTTTTTTAAACTGTTGGCAATATGAAAGATCTAGTTTCTCAGTGGAGGAAGGGAGAAAAAATGTTGGATGTAAGTGGGTGGTCTAAATTTTTTTATTCATTCATGGGATCACAGTTCTGATGTATGAGGAGAGATTGATTAGGTTGGGATTTATTTCACTCAAGTTCAGATGAATAAAAAGGAATCTCATAGAGACTTATAAAATTCTAACAGGCCTGGACAGGGTAGATGCAGGGACAATGTTCCTAATGGTGTCCAGAACCAGGGGTCACACTCTAAGGATTGGGGTAAACAATTTAGGACGGAGATGAGGATAAATTTCTTCATCCAAAGAGTGGTGAGCCAGTGGAATTCATTACCACAGGAAGAAGTTGATGCCAAAGCATTGAATGTATTCAAGAGGTGACTAAATATTGCACTGTCTCTGCATCTACCCTGTCCCTGTAGGATTGGAAAATGAGGAACTGAGGAAAAGTAGCTTTAGTAAGAGGGCTGTGCTGGAGAAATTAATGGTATTAAAAATTGATAAATCCCTAGAACCTGATAGTTTTTACCCTAGAGTATTGAAGGGAAAGGCTATAGAGCTGGTTGGTGCATTGGTGATTATCTTCCAAAATTCTTTAGATCCTAGAATGATTCCTGTGAATTGGGGTAGAAAATATTATTGTACTAGTTGAGAAGCAAAGTTGAGGAATTACATACATAACAAGGTGTAGAGCTGGATGAACACAGCAGGCCAAGCAACATCATTGGCCTGCTGTGTTCATCCAGCTCGACACCTTGTTATCTCAGATTCTCCAGCATCTGCAGTTCCTACTATCCCTGAATTACAGACATGTTTGCTTTACATTATTAGGAAGAAAAATCCTACTATCCATTACAAAGAACAGGATAAATACACAACTGGTTGATAATGATCTGGATGGATATAGTCAGAAGTCACGCGACACCTGTTTCTAGTTCAACAGGTTTATTTGAAATCACACAAGCTTTCGGACCACAGCCCCTTCGTCAGGTTCAGGGAGACAGCAGGGCACACAGACACCGAGTTTATAGGCTTGAGAGATCAAAAGATCATACAACTGGTATGAATGGAGTGTCAGAAAGTAATTCTCTGCAGGTGACCACGAGTGTTAGATGGTGTGTAAAATGATTACAAAGTCAATGTCAGTGTTATGCTGTCATGTCTGGCAGAGCCAGGGGAATATTCTGGTCCAACACAGCACCTCCACATCATGGAAAGATATAGTTGGTGTAGCTTTGCAAATGCAATATCAATGACTTTCAAAACAATTTTTCATAGTGCTCTGTAGAAGTATATTCCAGTGATAAGGAAGAAGTGTAGGAAAAGAGAGAGCGAGCCATGATGTCTAAGGAAATAAAGGAAAGTATCAGACTGAATAAAAACACATACAAAAAAGCAAAGAGTAGTGGGAAACTAGTAGACTGGGAAATTTTTAAATGCCAACAGAAAGGCACAAAAAAATCTATAAAGAAAAGTAAGAAAGATTATGAGAGTAAACTAGCTCAGAATATAAAAACATACAGCAAAAGTTTCTATAAATATGTAAGTCGTAAAAGAGTGGTGAAGGTAAACATTGGTCCTTTAGAGGATGAGAAGGCCAATTTAATAACTGGGAATGAGGAATTGGGCGAGGCATAAACAATTATTTCATGTTGGACTTCACAGTGGAAGACACAAATAACATGCCAAAAGCTAATAGCAAGAAGGTTATAGCAGGCAAGGACCTAGTAACTATCATCATCACTAAGGTGGCAGTGCTGACCAAGCTAATGGGGGGCTAAAGGTGGACAAGTCCCCTGGCCCTGATGAAATGCATCCCAGGGTACTAAAAGAGGTTATGGGGGAAATAGCAAATGCACCAGTAATTATTTATCAAAATTCACTGGACTCTGGGATGGTTCCCATAGATTGGAAAACAGCCAATGTGATGCCACTGTTTAAGAACGGAAGTAGGAAAAAAGCAGGTAACTACAGGCCAGTTAGCTTAACTTCAGTAGTGGGGAAAATGCTTGAATCTATCATTAAGGAAGAAATAGCAAGACATCTGGATATAAATTGTCCCATTGGAAGCACCCAGCATGGATTCATGAAGGGTAGGTCATGTTTAACTAATTTGGGGAATTCTTTGAGGACATTTCTTACTTGGTGGACAATGGGGAACCTGTGGATGTGGTGTATCTGGATTTCCAGAAGGCATTTGACAAGGTGCCACACCAAAGGTTGCTACATAAGATAAAGTTGCACTGTATTACAGGTAATGTATTGGCATGGATAGAGGATTCGTTGACCAGTAGAAAGCAAAGAGTAGGGGTAAAAGGATGTTTTTCTGGTTGGCGGACAGTGGCTAGTGGTATGCCTTCGGGATCAGTGTTGGGACTGTAATTGTTTACAACTTACATAGATGATTTGGAGTTGGGGACGAAGTGTGGTGTGTCAAAATTTGTAGATGACACTAAGGTGAGTGTAGAGCAAAGTGTGCAGAAGACACTGAAAGTCTGCAGAGGGATATAGATAGTCTAAGTGAGTGGGCAAAGGTCTGGCAGATGAAGTACAATGTTGATAAGTGTGAGGTCATCCATTCTGGTAGGATTAACAGCAAAATGGACGATGTTTTAAATGGTAAAAAATTACAGCACGCTGCTGTGCAGAGAAACTTGGGTGTCCTTGTGCATGAATCGCTAAAGGAAGGATCGCAGGTGCGGCAGATAATTAAGAAGGCAAATGGAATTTTGTCTGACATTGCTAGAGGGATGGAGTTTTAAGACAGGGAGGCTATGCTGCAGCTAACTAAGGTCCTGTTGAGGTCACACCTGGAGTACTGTGTCCAGTTTTGGTCTCCTTACTTGAGAAGGGATATACTAGCACTGGAGAGTGTGCAGAGGAGATTCACTCGGTTCATTCCAGAGTTGAGAGGGTTGGATTATGAGGAGCGACTGAGTAGACTGGAATTATACTCATTGGAATTCAGAAGAATGAGAGGAGATCTTATAGGAACATATTAGATTGTGAAGGGAGTAGATAAGGTGGAGGCAAGGAGGTTGTTTCCGCTAGCAGGTGAAACTAGGACTAGAGGGCATTGCCTCAAAATAAAGGGAAGCAGATGTAGGACTGAGGTAAGGAGGAACTTCTTCACCTAAAGAGTAGTGAATCTGTGGAATTCCCTGCCCAGTGAAATGGTTGAAGCTACCTCGCTGAATGTTTTTAAGATAAGGCGAGATGAATTTTTGAACAGTAAAGGAATTAAAGGTTATGGTGATTAGGTGGGTAAGTGAAGCTGAGTCTCAGAAAGATCAGCCATGATCTTATTAAATGGCGGGGCAGGCTCGAAGGGCCAGATGGCCTACTCCTGCTCCTAGTTCTTATGTTCTTATGTCTGATGAACTTGTTAGAGTTTAATAAGATTTTACTATCAAAATTGATAAAGGAAAGCCAATGTTTTCACCGATGCTGGGATATCTTGGACTATACCGGTATCCCTTGGAATACAAGCCATACATCTGGTCAAGTGTTGACAATTTAGAATTGCCCTCCACCTTCAATGTAGTGGCACAGCATCCACAAACCAATGCTTCTCATGGCATGGAGATGTTCTGGCTGACAATTCCTGCATAAACATCTGCACATTCCTACACCAATCACTGTTTAAGCACCTGGCTACATAGCTTACCTGTTCTTAACCACATCTCAACTTATATCCCTGTCTGTTACTGCTACTGTTTCCCCATTGCCCACTGTAGCCTAAATCTTACTATAATTCAAAGTGAGACCATTGTATGACCTTTAGTTGTCTCAAAAAATCATTTATATTTGCAATCACCGAAAGTGAAGAGAACTTAAACATTCAGATGTTACATTTGCCCTTTGAAACACAAGGAAAAAATCTCGCTTTGTTGAACACCAGCAATGAGTGATCATTGCACTCACTTCACATTTACTGGAACTATGCGTCAATTCAGTCCTGTCTGGCTTGTACTGCCCAACACCGCTGTAATCTATCATGGAGAAGGTGATGTTCTTCCTGTTCAATGTCCATTGTGAACGACAGTGACCACACCTGCAGCAAGTGTTGGTTGCTGGAAGTACTCCAGATCAGAGTAAATGATCTGGAATCTCAGCTTCAAATTCTGTGGCACATCCGGAGCATGCCTGCCCGGTGCCAGGGTGCGGGACATCTCCAACCGGGTTGAAAGGATATTGGAGCGGCGGGGGGAGGATCCAGTTGTTGTGGTCCACGTTGGGACTAACGACATGGGCAAAGCTAGGGTAGAAGACCTGTTCAGGGATTATGAAGCACTAGGAAAGAAATTGAAGTACAGGTCCTCAAGGGTCAAAATCTCAGGATTACTGCCTGAGCCACATGCTAATTGGCACAGGGAAAAGAAAGTTAGGGAAGTAAACACATGGCTAAGCGATTGGTGTGGGAAAGAGGGATTCCATTTCATGGGGCATTGGCATCAGTTTTGGAACCGGAGGGATCTGTACCGTTGGGATGGTCTCCACCTGAACCGATCTAGAACCGGTGTTCTAGCGAAAAGGGTGGTCAGTAGGACTTTAAACTTCTGAGTCGGGGGCAAGGGAAAGTGAAAGAGATAGGGAGTATGGAGTTAAATGGAAAGATAAGCAACAGGATAGCATGTGTACAGGTGGGTTTAAGCTCGAGGCAGACTCGGAATACAGCAAAAAGGAAGGATAGCTTAAGACTTAGGATCTTAGGATTTCCAATCTCTCTAATAATGATAAGAAAGTTAGCATTAAGGCACTTTATCTAAATACTCGTAGTATTTGCAATAAAGTAGATGAATTAACAGCACAAATCCTCTTGAATGATTATGATGTGGTAGGCATCACAGAGACATGGTTGTAGGGAGTTCAGGAGTGGTAGTTAAACATCCAAGGATTCACAACATATCGAAAAGACAGGGAGGTGGGCAGAGGGGGTGGGGTTGCCTTGTTAGTTAAGAATGAAATTAAATCTACGGAACTGAATGACATAGGGTCAGAGGATGTGGAGTCTGTGTGGGTGGAGTTGAGGAACCACAAAGGCGAAATAACTATAATGGGACTTATGTACAGACCTCCTAGCAGTGATTAGGACAAGGGGCGCAAGATGCACCGAGAAATAGCTAGGGCATGTCAGAAAGGCAAGGTCACGGTGATCAGGGGGGACTTCAATATGCAGGTGGATTGGGTGAATAATATTGCCGGTGGATCCAAAGAAGGGGAATTCATGGAATGTTTGCAGGACAGCTTTTTGGAACAGCTTGCGATGGAGCCCACAAGGGAGCAGGCTATTCTGGACTTAGTGCTATGTAATGAGCCAGACTTTATAAAAGACCTTAAAGTAAGGGAACACTTAGGAGGCAGCGATCATAATATGGTAGAGTTCAGTCTGCAGTTTGAAAGAGAGAAGGCAAAATTGGATGTAATGGTGTTACATAAAGGTAATTACAGGGGCATGAGAGAGGAATTGACAAAAATTGACTGGAAGCAGATCCTAGCGGGGAAGACAGTAGAGCAACAATGGCAGGAGTTTCTGGGTGTAATTGAGGACACAGTGCAGAGGTTCATCGCAAAGCAAAAAAAATTATCCGGGGTGGGACTAGACAGCCATGGCTGACAAAGGAAGTCAGGAAATATATCAAAGAAAAAGAGACAGCCTATAAAGTGGCCAAGAGCACTGGGAAATCAGAAGATTGGGAAGGCTACAAAAACAAACAGAGGATAACATAGAGAGCAATAAGGAAGGAGAGGATCAAATATGAAGGTAGGCTAGCTCGTAATATTAGAAATGATAGTAAAAGCTTCTTTCAATACATAAGAAGCAAACGAGAATCAAAAGTGGATATTGGGCCGCTCCAAATTGATGCTGGAAGGCTAGTGATGGGAGATAAGGAAATAGCTGAAGAACTTAATAAGTGCTTTGCATCAGTCTTCACAGTGGAAGACATGAGTAGTATGCCAACAATTAGGGAGAGTCAGGGGGTAGAGTTGAGTACGGTAGGCATGACAAAAGACAAAGTGCTAGAAAAGCTAAAAGGTCTAAAAATTGATAAATCTCCTGGCCCCGATGGGCTACATCCTAGAGTTCGAAGGGAGGTGGCTGAGGAAATAGCAGAGGCTTTGGTTGTGATCTTTCAAAAGTCACCGGAGTCTGGGAAAGCCCCAGATGATTGTAAGATTGCTGTTGTAACCCACTTGTTTAAGAAAGGATCAAGGCAAAAGATGGAAAATTATAGGCTGATTAGCCAAACCTCGGTAGTTGGTAAAATTCTTGAATCCATTGTCAAGGATGAGATTTCTAAATTCCTGGACGTGCAGGGTCAGATTAGAACAAGTCAGCATGGATTTAGTAAGGGGAGGTCGTGCCTGACAAGCCTGTTAGAATTCTTTGAAGAGGTAACAAGTATGTTAGACCAGGGAAACCCAGCAGTTGTTATCTATCTAGACTTCCAAAAGGCCTTTGATATGGTGCCTCACAGGAGGCTGCTGTGTAAGGTGAGGGCCCATGGTGTTCGAGGTGAGCTACTGGCTTGGATTGAGGATTGGCTGTCTGGCAGAAGGTAGACAGTTGGGATAAAAGGCTCTTTTTCGAATGGTAACCGGTGACGAGTAGTGTCCCGCAGGGTTCAGTGTTGGGGCCGCAGCTGTTCACCTTGTATACTAATGATCTGGATGAAGGGACTGGGGGTATTCTGGTGAAGTTTGCCGATGATACGAAGATAGGTGGACAGGCAGGTAGTACTGAGGAGGTGGAGAGGCGGCAGAAAGATTTAGACAATTTAGGAGAGTGGTCCAGGAAATGGCTGATGAAATTCAATGTGAGTAAATGTAAGGTTTTGCACTTTGGAAAAAAGAGTACAGGCATGGATTATTTTCTAAATGGTGAGAAAATTCATAAAGCAGAAGTACAAAGGGATCTGGGAGTGTTGGTCCAGGATTCTCTAAAGGTTAACTTGCAGATAGAGTCCGTGATTAAGAAAGCGAATGTAATGTTGTCATTTAACTCAAGCGGGTTGGATATAAAAGCAGTGATGTGCTTCTGAGGCTTTATAAAGCTGTAGTTAGGCCCCATTTAGAATACTGTGTCCAATTTTGGGCCCCACACCTCAGGAAGGACATACTAGCCTTGGAGCGTGTACAGCAGAGATACACACGGATGATACCTGGAATGGTAGGTTTAACATACGATGAACGGCTAAGGATCCTGGGATTGTATTCATTGGAGTTTAGAAGGTTGAGGGGAGATCTAATAGAAACTTACAAGATAATGTATGGCTTAGAAGGGGTGGACGCTCGGAAGTTGTTTCCGTTAGGCAGGGAGACTAGAACCTGTGGGCACAGCCTTAAAATTAGAGGGGGTAAATTTAAAACTGAAATGAGACGACATTTCTTCAGCCAGAAGTGGTGGGCTTGTGGAATTCATTGCCATGGAGTGCAGTGGAGGTCGGGACGTTGGATGCCTTCAAGGCAGAGATCGACAAATTCTTGATCTCACAAGGAATCAAGGGCTATGGCAACAGTGCAGGGAAGTGGAGTTGAAATGCCCATCAGTCATGATTTAAATGGCAGAGTGGACTGGGTGGGCCGAATGGCCTTACTTCCACTCCTATGTCTTATGGTCTTATGCTGTCCCAGTAAATCAGCCTCCATCACATCCTGATGCTGCGTGCTTCAGTTATGCAGAACACAACATTCACTTCATCTGGTGTGTAATGTACGGCCTCTTCCGACCAGACCACATACTCAGGAGGTCAATCATCTATCCAGCACAGCCCTGATCAAACAATGGGCTGTATTGTGCCCACGCTCCACTTCAGTCTGGAGGTTACATAATGGAGACATTGATCATTGTTTCAGTAGATGGTCTTATCCCATAGCGACCAGCCTTTAGAAAGCATCTGGATCTTCTAACACAACAGGAATATGAAAGTTCTCAATGACATAGGGATCATGGCAGCTCCCATGGAGCCTCTTGCAATCTTCTAAAAAGTAGTATGGGTAATCACAGTTCACTTACACATTGTTGGATTGGAAACCTTTTCTATTGATGAACTCAGATGCATTATGATATGGCCTTCACAATGTGACCTACGTAACAGCCTATAGTGTTCTATACTGTGTGGAAGACAAAAATGTTGCCAAATCCTACAGCCCAGGGTCTAGCACTGACCTCATCATGGAGAACGAGATGAAGCTGTGTGATCTTGCACAAATGGCATTGGTAACAGCATTGATACATTAGCAGTTGAACAACTGAATGATCCCACATCAGTTCCATGTGGATTCCTGGAACAAGCACAATAGTTCAATGCAGCTGTCACCTTGATGGCTACTGGAATAGGATGGCCACGCATTCCTTCTGGTAATGGATCCCACTCCAGTAGTTGGCACAGCTCAGTCACAGTGACCCCGGAATCTTTTCGGCTGTGGCAACATTGCGCCTTGCTCTTTGCAGGACATTTGCCCTCCTGAATTCCCTGATTATCCTGAGAAGACCTTCAACTTCGATCTCTTCCATATGAAGTTTTCTCAGCTGCTGCTGAGCCTGGTGTTGCTCGAGCATCTGTACCTCATCTATTCTCTGCACCATCACTGTTCCACAGCGATAGTGATGATAACCTCTGCCATGGCTGGATTCATCAGTCATGCTTCCAATGACCCTGTGTGGGGAACATAAGGAACATGACAGCTCCTTGGTAATGTAAGCCATCTGTGAGAATTGCTGGCTTTACTCAATCCCCCTAAAAAGCGGAACATGTGCCCTTCAGTCAAGGATGGCCATGGATTGATCATTTTGTCCTTTGACACTGGGCCTTGTTTCAATGAATGTGCCAGTCATGTGGCAAAGACACAATAGCAGATCATAATTGCTACATAAGCACTGACACCTTCCTCTTCACCTGCATATCACCCCAGAAAGACAACATTGCGATGAAGAACATTCTACATTAAACATACATTTCAGGGTTAGAGGGAATCAGTTCCATGCCCCTGTTGCATATTAGCCATGTGCATTGTGGTCTACAGGATCCTTTTTTAAAATCACCTGGGATTACTTCTGCTTCTCACAGATGTCTACCGACAATGTGCAAGGACATGGTCAAAATTGCTTGTGTTCAGTATTTGCACTCCCCATGCAGTTAGACACTGCTTGCATTTCACCCACACAATGAAATGATTGCAGCTGGTCTCATCATGTACTCTGCAAGAGCATAATTGAAGCAATTGCCTCTCGAAGTGTCACCTGTTGCTCAGATGTAAAGCCTTCATTTTTGATCAGTGAACAGGCTAACTCTGTCCTCTCTGGGCATGATCAAAGACGTTTTCCATTTGTACATCATATTTACCATTCGACAGATTGTGGAAGGTAACACAGGTCACTTTCAAAATGATGTGTGCCTGGATTGACCTGATCATCAGGTCCCCCATGAACATCCATTTCCCATTTTATATGCATTACCTGGACAACCCATTACTGAACTCACCATTCACCTTGAACTGTAACTCCAACTCTCATCCTTCTACCCATGGACATTTGCCACAACTGTTTTGTCCTACTCATGATTAATGTGGAGGTTCCAGTGTGGAGTGTGTGTGTGTTTGTGAGAGAGAGAGAGAGAGAGAGAGAGAGAGAGAGTATAGTGTGTGGGGTTACCTGGAGAGTGACACGAACACAAGATCCCGGTTGAGGCTGTCCTCATGGGTATGGAACTTGGTTATCAGCCTCTATTTGTTGTGTATCCTGAAGTCCACCTTGGAGGACGTTTACCTTAAGATCTGAGGTCGAATGTCTTTAACCGCTGAAGTGTTCCCGCATCGGGAGGGACCATCCCTGTCTGTCAATTGTTGTGCGGTGTCCATTCATCCGTTGTCGAAGCACCTGCATGATCTCACCAATATACCTTGCCTCAGGGCATCCCTGCCTGTAGTATATGAGATAGACAACATTGGCCGAGTTACATGAGGGACTGTCGTGCATGTGGTGGGTGGAATTCCCATGTGTGATAGTAGTGTCCATGTCAAAGGTCTGACATGTGTTGCAGAATTTGCTATGACAGGATCGTACTGTGTTTGCTGCGAACAATAGCCTGTTTAAAGTTTGGCAGTTGTTCGAAGGCAAGAAATAGAAGCATGAGGAAGATCTTGACGTGGTGCTTATTGTCATCGATAATGTGTTGAAGGCTGAGAAGAACATGGCGTACTTTATCGGTTGTATCCTGTGTCTGTCTTCTGTGGAGGTTGTTTGTGTCAAAAGCCCCGTAATTTTTTGCTGTTTTCTTAAATAGGTTACACTTGTATCCATCCAATCTGCTCACACTATTCCAGAATCTCTAGAATTTTGAAAGATGATCAACAATGTATCTACTATCATGATAGTCATCTTTTTTCAACACTTTTTGGATATAAATCATGGTGTCCCAGGGATTGACACCTTTAGTTCATTTCTCCAATCTGGCTTTCTTTCTATGAATGCTGGTTTCTTTCAGTTCTTCATTCTCACTAGGCTCTTAGATCTCTGGTATTCCTCAGAGATTTCTTGAGTTTTCCATTGTGGAGACGGACATATGGCAATTATTCAGCTTCTCCGATGCTTCCTTATTTCCCAGTATAGATTCTCCTGTCTGTAGTGGACCACATTTGACTTCACTTATCCCCTTTGATAAATTCTAAAACACTCCAATGCTCAGGCTTATGACTTTTTGGGCAACTTTGATAGCCTACTTTTTGATCTAATAGAACTTTAAATTCCTTCTTAAGCTTCAGTTGCATTTGTTTTCCTATTTGTTTTTTGTCCCTTAAAAGAATATATGTTTGTTGTGAATAAAATCCATTAACTCTTTGAATACAACCAATTACCTGTCTACCATCATACCTTTTAGTGTGTCTTTCCATTTCCCCAAAAACAAATTTCCTTCATTCAGAACAATTTCCTTTGTTTAAATTTAAGACACTACTTTTAGAATGTTGATAATTTCTTCATTTGCAGATCCTTTGGTAAATTAAGCTATTTTGCTTTAGGATCCTCTAACAGGAGTATTACAGGCTGTGGAGGTCTATAAGGTAGCCAGGAAGGAATTGAAGCATAGACTTAGGAGAGCTAGAAGAGGGTATGAGAAAACCTTGGAGGGTAGGATCAAGGAAAACCCCAAGGCTTTCTATGCTCATGTGAGGAACAAGAGGATGGTCAGAGTGAGGGTAGGGGGCAATCAGGGATAGTGGAGGGAACTTGTGCACAGGGTCAGAGGAGGTAGGGGTGGGCCTGAATGAATACTTTGCTCCAGCATTCACCAGTGAGAGGGGCGTTGACGTTTGTGAGGATGGCATGAAACAGGCAGATATGCTCACACAGGTTGATGTTAAGAAGGAGGATGTGCTAGAAATTTTGAAAAACATGAGGATAGATACGTCTCCTGGGCCAGATGGGATATACCCAAGGTTACTTTGGCACACGAGGGAAGAGATTGCTGCTCCTGTGGTAATGATCTTTGTGTCCTCACTGTCCACTGGAGTAGTACCAGATGATTGGGGAGTGGCTAATGTCATTCCCTTGTTCAAGAAGGGAATAGGGATAATCCTGGGAATTACAGACCAGTCAGTCTTACTTCTGTAGTGGGCAAATTATTGGAGACGATTCTGAGAGATAGCATTTATGATTATTTGGAAAAGCACAGTTTGATTAGAAATAGGCAGCATGGCTTTGTGAGGGGCTGCTCATGCCTTATAAGTCTTGTTGAGTTCTTTGAGGATGTGACAAAACACATCTGTGAAGGTAGAGAATAGTGTATATGGAGTTTAGCAAGGCATTTGATAAGGTTCCACTTGGTAGGCTCATTCGGAAAGTAAGGAGGCATGGGATTCCAGGAAATTTGGCAGTCTGGATACAGAATTGGCTGTCCAATAGAAGACAGAGGGTGGGAGTAGATGGAAAGTATTCCGCCTGGAGCTCGGTGACCAGCTGTGTTCTGCAGGGATCTGCTCTGGGACCTCTGCTCTTTGTGATCTTCATAAATGACTTGGATGAGGAAGTGGAAGGGTGGGTTAGTAAGTTTGTCGATGACATGAAGGTTGGTGGAGTTATGGACAGTGTGGAGGGCTGTTATAGGTTGCAACAAGACATTGAAAGGATGCAGAGCTGGGCAAAGAAGTGGCAGATGGAATTCAACCCAGAAAAGTGTGAAGGTCGAATCTGAATTCAGAAGACAGGGTTAATGGCAGCATGTTTGGCAGTGTGGAGGAACAGAGGGATCTTAGGGGCCACGTCTAAAGATTCCTCAAAGTTATTAGGTTTGTGAAGAAGATGTATGGTGCACTGGCTTTCATTGGCAGGGAAATTGAATTTAAGGGCCGAGGTTATGCTGCAGCTCTATAAAACCCAGGTTAGAACACACTTTGAATATTGTGTTCAGTTCTGGCTGTCTCATTACAGGAAGGATGTGGAAGCTTTAGAGAGAGTGCAGTGGTGATTTACCAGGATGCTGCCTGGAATGGAGGGCAGATCTTATGAGGAAAGGTTGAAGGAGCAAGGGCTTTTCTCACTGGAGTGAAGAAGGATGAGAGGTGACTTGATGGAGGAGTACAAGATGATGAGAGGCATAGATAGAGTGGATAGCCAGAGGCTTTTTTCCATGGTGGAAATCACGATAATGAGGGGGCATTGCTTTAAGGTGTTTGGAGGAAGGTATAGAGGAGATGTCAGAAGTAGGTTCTTCACACAGAGAGTGGTGGGCATGTAGAATGCGCTGCCAGCAGTGGTAGCGGAGTGAGATACTTAGACACTTTCAGGCGACTCTTGGATAGGCACATGGAGGATAGTAAAATGTAGGATATGCAGGGTAGATTGATCTTAGTAGGATAATTAAGTTGGTACAACATCGTGGGCCATAGGGTTTATACTGTGCTGGACTGTTCTATGTTCTATGTAGGAGTCATAACATAACATAAATACAGATGGATTCTTAACTGTATTCCAGAATAAAGGTTCTGGATATCAAGAGCAAAGTATTCGTGGATTTATTCAGGTTTATGTAGAAAAAAAATTCCCACTGCAAACAATCTTTTTCTCCAGAAGATTACATAATTCAAACATAATTTCTGCTGTTTCAATGCTGAATGTTTCCAAAATAATCCAATTCTCCCTATTCCGCATTATTTTTTGAATTCACATTACAATGCTGAAAGTTATGTATAGACTGCACTCTAAAAGAACTGTTCCTGATATTATTAAAATAATTGCAGATATAACTTAGGTATTCACAGGCTAAATATTATTTGGAATTCTAACAAATTTGAGCTCTCTGATCAATCTGAAATGGCATTATTATGCATTTTAATTTGAATACTGCTACTTGATTCTGTGTAAACCTCATCTGGAACTTAAGCATCATCTATAGGGAACAATTTAATACAAAACAATCATGCTCTGCCATAGGCTGAGAATCAGTTTCAATTTTCCCTATAGTATACTTTAATGTGCTACATGGGTTTAATGACCTTCTGATTAATCAAGGGAGGTCTTCTGAGAAAGCTGACTTTAGTTATTACTGTCACAATTATACACTATCTTCTTTTCCAGACGTCCCTTGGCAAATCTTATGGCTATTTTTGTCTTCCTTAATTATATGTGATCCATTTTCTTTTATTCAAGCAAGCTTAACTATGTAAAATACCTTTTGCTTCAATTGAATTTGCTTTGTATGTTCCATGTCAACAATAATTGTTCTGTGTTAAGATAAGGTATTTTTAAAATCATTTATAAAAATAATTCCTTGTGCTTTTCTTTAAATAAGAAATAAACCAAATCTTCTGACTTCTTCAACCTGCTCTGCCATTTGCCAAGGAAGGACCTTAATTCCTATATTTCCACCCTATCCTCATTTCTATCCTTTAATCTTTCGTCAGACTTGGTATTGGTAATGAGACAAGCATTTGTGCCCTTGAGCTGAACAGCCTGCTGGGCCATTTCATTGTGGAATAAAGAGTCAGCTATATTACAGTGGGTCTGGAGTCATGTGAAGGTCAGATCAGATAAGGACGGTAGATTTCTTTCTCTGAAGAACTTTAAAAAATGAGATGGATTCTGCATTGTTCATTAATTTAATTTAAATCCTACAAGCTACCATGGTGGGAGTTGAACCGACGTCCCTTGAACATTAGAGATGATGGGAACTGCAAATGCTGGAGAATCCAAGATAACAAAGTGTGAAGCTGGATGAACACAGCAGGCCAAGCAGCATCTCAGGAGCACAAAAGCTGACGTTTCGGGCCTAGACCCTTCATCAGAGAGGGGGATGGGGAGAGGGTTCTGAAATAAATAGGGAGAGAGGGTTGGACATTAACTTGTGTCCCTTAATGACTGATCCAGTAATGCTACCATGAAATAGCATCTCATTGATTCCTTTCAGAGTTCAAAATTCAATCTATCACGGGCTTGAAAATATGCAACAACTGAGAATTCATACACTTCCATGATAGACCATTCCAAAAATTCACAACTATTTGAGTGACAAAATTTCTCCTCATCTTTGCCCTGAGATGATCAGCTCATATTTTAGATTCTCCTGTAGAAACGACCTCTCAACGTAATTTGAGTAACTTATATTCATGTTTGCTAATGAAAAGGATTCTGACAACATATCGGTATGGCGAAGAAGCCTGAGGTAATAAAGGGGGTAATAATTGATTGACAGGTTGCAGTGGAAAGATTGGTTACACTTGAAATGGTTAAATTGCCCCCTGGTCCAAATGGTATGCATTATAAGTACCTGAGGGAAGTGGAGATAAAGGTAGTAGAAAGGCCAAGATGAAGTTTAGGGTAGAATTCTGAAGTGTTCTGGGAATAGGGGGAACCTGGATGTGTCTGTGCATACATCTTTGAAAGTGACAGACAGGTTGAGAAATATATAAAGGCATCAGTGGAGAGCACAGAGAAATTTATAAAATGATACCAACAAAGAAGAATATCAGTAATGTGAATAATGGAGAATTTTGGGACTGTTTTCTTGGAGACGGGAAGGCTGCATGAAGATTTTACAGAGGTAGTAACAACCATTGCACAGATGTGGTGAAACGTTCTCATTGGTCAAAATATTGAAAACAAGAGAGGGCAGATTTAAGTTAATTGGCAAAATAAAGTAATTGGTGAAATGAGGAAAAACCTCATGTTTCATAAAGCAAGTGTTGGAGTTGGAATGAACCACCTGATAGTGCATGGAGGCAGCTTCAATCAAGGCAGTCACAAAGGAACTGGATCATTACCTGAAAAAACAAAATTAGCAGGACTGTTTGATAGAGGCAGGGCAGTGGCACTGGATGAACTCTCCTGCAATGAGCCAGTGCTAACTTTCTTGTAACAATATGTAGAAGGGATAGGGCAGTGCTGTATCTGGTTCTCAGGAAAGAAATTGAATTAGTGTTTGATGCGGCAGTGGGGGAACACGTTAATGATAAAATGGGAGACTGATTGAAGAGGTTAAAACACATGGATTTCAGGAAAACTTCACAAGATGGATCAGAAAATAGGTAATAGTTCAAAAAACATCATGGGAGAAAGCTGTTCAAGTGACTGGAGGCCAGTGCCCAGCAGTGTACCACAAAGATCAGTACTAGGATGCTTATTGTTTGTTACATAAAGAAATGTTACAGATGAAAATGTTGGGGGAAAGCTAAGCAGCTTTATAGGAGATACCAAGATTGGTAAAGTGGTTAATAGTGAAGAAGATGGTTGTAGGGTACAAAAGATATAAATGGGTTGGTCAGATGATATTTAACCCTGATAACTGTGAGATGATGCATTTTGGAAGAAGAAACAATATGAAGGAGCATATAATGAATAGCAAGGCATTGGTTAGCTTTAGAGAAACCGAAGGATCTTGGGCTAATTATTCACAGATCCCCGTAGTTAACAGAGCATGAGAATAGGAAGGCTAAGAAGGTACGCCAGCAGTTTTCCACAGGGATCAGCTCTGGGCCCTGTTTTGTAAATGATTTGGATGACAATATAGAAGGCATGGTTAGTGCGTTTGCAGACTAGACCAAAATTGATAGTAGACACTGAAGAAGATCAAATTGGTCAATGGGCTGAAAAATGGTGGATGGCGTTCAATCTGGATAAATGCAAGGTACCGTAGCTTGGTATGACAAACAATGGTAGGGTTGAAACAATTAATTGTAGGGTCTTGGGTAGCGTTGTAGAACAGAGACACCTAGGGGTTCAGGGACATAATTCTTTGAAGTTTGCATCACATACTGATAGGGTGGTTAAGAAGGCATTTAGCATCGGTCCTTTGAGAATAGGAGTTGGGACATCATGTTGAGGTTGTACGGGACAGTGGTGAGGGCTGTTCTGGAATACTGTGTCCAGCTGTGGTCAACAAGTTATAGGAAGGATATGATGAAGCTGGAGAGGGTTCAGAAAAGATTTATTGGAATGTTGATGGGCATGGAAGGCCTGAGCTATAGAGAAAGGTTGGATAGGCTGGAATTTTCCACTGGAGTGTACGAGGTTGGCAGATGACCTGATAGAAATTTATAAAATAATGAGGTGTGTAAATAGAGTTAATGGTAGTTGTCTTTTCCCTAGGATTTCAAGACAATGGAGTGCAATTTTAAGGTGAGAGGAGAGAATTTATAAAAGACATGACAGGTAAATTGTTTACACAGACGGTGGTTCATGTGTGGAATGAACTTCCTGAAGATGTGGTAGAATGGTACAGTTGCAATATTTAAAAGACATTTGGCTAAGTAAATCAATAGGAAATGTCTGGAGCGATATGGGCCAGGTGCAGGCAGGTGGGACTAGTTTAGTTTGGGATAATGGTCTGCATGGACTGGTTTGTCCAAAGGGTCAGTTTCCATGCTCTGACTCTTTGACTTTGACTTGCTTTAATCAGTTGTGGCATAGAGTACAAGAGCAAGGAGGTACAAAGTTTTGGTCAGGCCACAACTGGAGTACTATGTGCAGTTCTGGTCACCTCACTACAGGAAAGATATAGAGGGGGTACTAAGGAGGTTCACCAGGATGTAGCCTGGGATGAAGAAATTGAGCTATAGGTGAGACTAGATAGGGTTTGCTTGTTTTCTTTAGAGCAGAAAAGGCTGAAGAAGAATATGATTGAGGTATGGGATTATGGGTGGTATGGACAGGGTGAATAGAGAGCAGCTGTTCCCCTTGGTTGAGGTGTCAATCACGAGCGGGTGTAGTTTTGGGGTGGGGGCAGGAGATTCAGAGGGGATTTGAGAAAAATCTTTTTCAGTCAGCGGGTGGTGGAAATCTGAAATGCACTGCCTGGAAACTATTGGAAGCTGGAAATCTTACAACCTTTAAAAATATTTGGAAGAACACTTTGAATATCATAACATTCAGGGATATGGGATAAGTGCAGGAAATTGGGATTGGTGTACCTTTAGTGGTAGTCATGTTGATGCAGTCCGGTTGAGCTGAAGGGCCTTTTGTGCCTATGGCTGTATGATTTTATGACATGACATGCTCTTTCTGTGACTATTTTATCTTTCTCTAATTCCTATGACTATCTTTTAATATTCCCTAAATTGAGAGGAGGTGCCAAAGAATTAGAGGGCAGCAAATGTGACATTGTTGTATAGAAAGGCTAGTAATTACAAGTCAGTTAGGTTTTACAGCAGTATTCAAAACGATTTTAGAAGCAAGAATGATGGGTGGCACAGTGGCTCCGCGGTTAGCACTGCTGCTTCATAGTCCCAGGGGCTTGGGCTCAATTCCACCCTTGGGCGACTGTCTGTGTGAAGTTTGCACATTCTCCCTGTGTCTGCATGGGTTTCCTTCAGGTGCTCTGATTTCCTCCCACAGCCCAAAGATGTGCAGGCTAGGTGGATTAGATGTGCAAAATTGCCTGTAGTGTTCAGGGATGCATATATTAGGTGGGTTTATCAGGGATAGGTCTGGGCGGGAAGCTCTAGAGGTTCGGTGTGGACTTGTTGGGCCAAAGGGACTGTTTCCACACTGTAGGGATTCTCTGAAAGAATTAGCAGACACTTGTAAAGGTTTGCTTCTGTAATTTTATCTGTAAAATGTAAATGATGCTCAGCTAACAATATTTTTTTCATGAGATTTCAGATATGGCTGATGAAAGGAATGTGGTGGGCGCTGTCTATTTGAATTTTTGATTTGATTTGATTTATTATTATCACATATATGGAGATATAGTGAAAGGTATTGTTTTCCAAGCAATATAGGCAGATCATACCACAAAGTACATTAAGGTAATAGAACAAAATGCAGAGTGTTACAGCTGCAGAGAAGGTGCAAAGAGAGATCAACATTAAAATCTGAGAGGTTCATTCAAAAGTCTGATGACAGCAGGAAAGAAGCTGTTCCTGAATCTGTTGGTACTCTCATTCAAACTTTTGTATCTTCTGTCCAACGGGAGAGGGTCAAAGAGAGTATATCCAGGGTGGGATGGGTCTTTGATTATGCTGGCTGCCTTCCCAAGGCACTGGGAGGTATAGATGGAGTCAAAGAATGGAAGGCTGATAGGCACGATGGACTGGGCTATGTATGACTCTCAGTAATTTCAAGCAGTTGCCATACCAAGCTGTGATGAATCCAGGCAGGATGTTTTCTATGGTGCATCTGTAAAAATTCATGAGTCATTTTGGACATGCTGAATTTCTTTAGCCTGCTGAGGAAGTCGAGGCATTGTTGTGCTTTTTTGATTGTAACATTGATGTGGGTGGTCCAGGACCGATTGTTGGTAATCTTTACTCCTAGGAACCTGAACATCTCCACCTCAGCATCATTGATGCAGACAGGGACACATCCTCCACTCCGCTTCCTGAAGTCAATGGCCAGCTCCTTTGTTTTGCTGACACTGATGGTGTTTTAAGAAAGTATTTGACACATTACCATTTGAAAAATCGATTTACACAGTTGAGACTCATGGAATAGGAGGGACATCATAATCTTATATAAATGAAAAACTAACTTAAGGGCAGGAAAATGGCGAACGGTTGCTTCTAAGTGTTCAGATATGTTCCCCAAAGGATCAGTGCTGGGTCCCCTTTTCATTTTATACCAAAGAATTGGACTTTGCAGTAAAATTTCAAAAGTGATTTCAAATTTGGGAGCGTATTGGTGAAATCAGGATGATACAAATAATTTGCAACAGGACAAAGATAGACCAGTGGCAGCTGAAATTTAATTGCGATAATGTGTGGGGTGATGCATTCAGAAGAAGTGATAGGAAGAGGCAGTATTAAATCAATGCCAATTTGAAAGAGTGTGGAGTGACTGAAGGACCTGAAAGTTTCTGTAAATAGATTTTCAAAATGTCAAAGCATACTGAGAAAGCCATTAAAGAAGCATAAGGACTATTGGGCTTCTTAAGTAAAACACCAAAACATGGATGTTCAGTTGAACCTGTACGAAGCTGTGATTACAGCATAATTAAGCTATTACATCTAGTTTTGATCACCACATTTTGGTGAGTGTGCAGAGGAGATTTCCCAGAAAGGTTTGAATGATGAGCAATAGTAGCTGTAAGGCAAAAATGGCAGATTTGCTGCCACCATCTTCTTTTATGGTAGGAATCTACAGGGTACACTGGATCCAATGTGGTAAAAACATTTGCTACTCAAGTGAGAAGAAGATCGTTTTAAAAATGATGTAGTTTATTCCATGTTAGCACATAATACCATGGCTTCAAGATCACATCAGAGGTTTAGAATTCTGTGAGAAGCAACTCAATTCCTGAATACCAAAAATCTGCCCACTGTCTACAAGGCACAATGAAGACATACACTCCATTTCCTTTAATGATAACAACTCCAACAACATTCGAGAAGCTTGGCACCATCTAGTAACAATCAGATTATTTGAGTGGCACACTGTCAAACACCTTCAACATTCAATCCTTTCACCATTAACACAGCGTGGCAGCACTGTGTATCATCCATCAGGTGCACTGTAGCAACTCATCAGTGTTCTTTCCACCATCACTTCCCAAACTCATAAGCTCTACTCCATCTAAAGACAAGGGCAGACAACGTATGTGAACACGACCACCTGCAAGTTCTTTATGCTTTCTTAGCTGAAAGAACCATAAATCCATTAATCTATTGAAACAGCAATGCCCCTTAAAATTGCTTGAATGATGGCTTTTGCTCTCCAATCTATTCTGTCAATTCACAATGTTTATATACACAAAGTAAAGAGATGTCAAGCACTTGAAGTTTCTGTTACTGATACTTGAATTACATTGTCATGGCTGATCCACCTCGCCTGCACATCTTTGGACTGTGGGAGGAAACCGGAGCACCCAGAGGGAACCCACGCAGACTAAGGGAGAATGTGCGAACTCCACACAGACAGTGACATGAGGGTGGAATTGAGCCCAGGTCCCTGGCGCTGTGAGGCAGCAGTGCTAACCACTGAGTCACCGTGCCACCCATGGTGTAGATGATATGAACATTGGTGCAGTGGTAAATAGTGAGGAGGTTAGCCTTAGCGTACAGGAAAATATATTGGGAATATATTGGGAAAATACATTGGAATTCAGTGTGGATAAATGTGAGGTGACACTGCAGTGGTGGACAGGACCTCCGCCCTTCCTCCTCACCCACTCCTGGTTTTTGAATTTAAAATTGTGTATGGATCTCTTGGCTCTGGCAAATAGACCTTGGCATGTCTGGCCCATCCAGATACAAGTGTCCCCAGTGTCATCTAACCAATCTTCAGGTCCAACAGGCACATTGACTAAGATGCTTGCTTCAGTCCAGCTGCAGAAGCAAGGAGTGCACTCTGATACAATAGGAGCAAGAGGAAGAAGAACACTTTCGAGGGTAATTTGGTGGCATGGATGTAACTGTCTGTGATTTTGTACGTTTTATGACTGTCACTGATCTTGCTTTACGTCTAGTTTCTGGTCTCTGTGTCATCCTCAATGGCATTATGACAACATGGAGCATCACCTCATGATCACAGATGATGTTCCATGGAGCTAAGTCTGTGTTGAGAGCCTGCAGCTTATGCAGGGCAACAGGTATTGCAGATATCTGTGGCCCTCCTTGTATAACATCATTCTTTTTTCACAGCCTCTAACCTAGAACTGTAGGTGTGAATGAGTTGTTCATTGATGCTTGTGGCAGGGAAATGTAGCATTACGAGCAATGCCATGGCTTCAGATGGTCAGGGAACAGGGGATTCCATGGGTTAATATCCATGGGTTACATTTCACGTGTCTGTGTATAATATTCTTTCCCTTTTAAAGCCCTCGTATGAGTGGGTCTTGCAGCCATCCCGCTGCCCATTTGTGGATATTCACAGCCATTTTCATCCCCCTTGCACATTTTCAATTTCCAGCTTAATGGAAGGCAACAGTAAGCAGCCCATCGTCAGTGGCTCGCAGCATCCACTATCTACATGCCAGTGAGTCCCCATACATTTAACCGACCTCTTCCTGATAATCCTTCCTGTAAACCCATTGAGCCTCACAACTTTCCAGGTCCCCATACAACCTGGCCACATGAGCCTGGACCTGGGCATCTTTCACTCACTGCCTCCTCTGAAGCAGAGTATTCTTGACCATGGACAAAGCCCTTTGCTCTGTGAACTCCTTCACATTCATATTTTACCACCTTCCCCCTTGCAGATACTGTGCTCCCTTTCACAACTGTTATCCCTTTTTTTCCCGCAGTGTATAATCCCCAGTGCTGGAGAAGAATTTACTGAGGCCCCATTTCATGGCAGTGGTCATAGTTGCCAGCCCCTCCCTATTTCTGCAGATAGAACAAATAGATTGTTGATGATCCACCCCCTTGAGTAATGGAACCAGACAGCCCTGGATGAGGCATGACTAGACCCTCAGCTGGTGGCCTTAAACCTCCCTTATAGTGTTAGCCCTTCCCCATGGACTAGTATGGAACCACAGGACTTTTGTGAGGAACATTGGAACAGGAGCTTATCAAGCCCACCCCAACATATCTGCTTCTTGGACCATGGTTGATCAAACGCTTCAATGTTTTTTAACCACCCACATTTCCGTACACTAATCAGAAATCTATCAATCTCTATCATAAACATACCCAAAGACTGATCTTCCATAGCCCTCTGCGATAGAGAATTCGAAAGGTTCACAACTCTCTGACTAAAAACACTTTCTCTTCATCTCAAATTGATTTTTGAAATATTTTTAAACCATGTTTCCTGGTTCTAGGCTATCTAACCAGGGGAAACAACTAAATCTGCATCTATATTTACCCCTTTTAAGATTTTGTAAGTTTCAATGATATGTCTCATTTTTCATAATTCAAGAATACAGAGTCCATTCAGCCCAATTCTCTACATAGGACAGTCTCATCATCCTGAGAGCAAGTCTGGTAAAAATTAGTTGCCCTCCCTCAATGGCAATAATATCCTTGCTGAGATAAGGATTCCAAAACTGCACATGGTACTGGGGCTACAGACAAACCTGTATTACTTTCTCCTGTATTGCTTTGCTCTGATGAAGGGTCTAGGTCCGAAACATCAGCTTTTGTGCTCCAGCAGGCTGCTTGGCCTGCTGTGTTCATCCAGCCTCACATTTTATTATCTTACTTTCTCCTAGTTGGGACACAGATGCTTGCTTGCTTCCATTGCTGTACAGGAGGACCTCGATTCAAATGATTAGTGATTCAATAGTGGGCACATTGGTTTGGGACATGATGTTGCTATTGGATTGTCTTTTTTACTTCACAAGTTCAAGATGGTGCCAGAGTGTGGCAATTCTTTGCAAGTTGTCTACAGCAGATCTTCTCCTTTCATCTCTTATTATCGTTTTGATCTTTTAACCCTCAAGTGTATCAGAATTATTCACAATGTTCTCTTAAATTTACCTTCAGGTCTGGAGACCCTTAGACTGACAAGTCCTGACTGCCAATGCTGGAAATGGAGATGCAGGTCCAGAGGGATTAGAGGCCTATCAGCTTTTCATAGGTATGACCTCATGGAAATCCAAATCTGGAGGGACAAGACCTGGCATCAAGGATATCCAACATTGAGGATGCCTGACCAAATGGATGGCAAAGTCCTGGACTGTTTGTGACCAGTGTCCAGGACCGCAATGGATGCACACAGTTACCTTCCAGAGTAGCAGATTTCCCTCACCCATTCACAGACCCAATAAAAAACAGTCAGGAGACATGCTGGCTTATGGGTGAGACTGAAACAATATGGTTTTAAGTGCACCCTCCTCAGCATACTCCTAGAAATGTGCAAGCCATGGAAAACATGTTGGGTGAACTTAAATCTAGGTTCCCCTTCTAAAGGGAATTAAGATGCTGTTGGGTGCTCTGTTTTATAGAGATATGGCTTATTGCTACTACACCTGACTGTGCCTTACAACTTGAAGGTTACTGGATTCACTAATGGACTGCTCAGCATCCTTGGGCAAGACATAGAACATAGAACATTACAGCACAGTACAGGCCCTTCGGCCCTCGATGTTGCGCCAACCTGTGAAACCAATCTGAAGCCCATCTAACCTACACTATTCCATTATCATCCATATGTTTATCCAATGACCATTTAAATGCCCTTAAAGTTAGTGAGTCTACTACTGTTTCAGGCAGGGCATTCTACACCCTTACTACATAAGACAAAGAGAGTTGGGGTCTGTCTTCTAATCAACAACTCCTGGTGTTCAGATGTGGTGACCCTGGTGAGTTATTGCTCCCTAGACCTAGAATATCAAACAGTGAAATGCTGTCCCTACTACCTGATGTCTGCTTTCTTCTCAGCAGTTTACATCACAACCCATGAGGAAGTGAAAAGAATGCTTGATGAACTATATCGCACTACAAATATTCTTGAGACAGAATACTTTGTTCATTATAGCCAGAAACTTCAATTCGGCCAACCTCAAGCAGTGCTACCAAGATACTGTCAACACACCTCCTGTCCCACCAAAGGTCTCAACTTGACCACAGCTACTCAACCATCAAAGATGCTACAATTCCACACACTCCCCCGCACCCCGCCCCCTTCCCCACATTTGGGAAAATCAGACCATAAGGCTGTGCTTCTTCTCCTGGTTTACAAGCAGAAACTCAAGTGTGAGGATGTGGTACAGAAAGTTGTACAATGTTGGTATGAGGTAGCAGATGAGCTTCTATGGGAATGCTTAGAATTGGTGGACTGGTCTATATTCAAGAACTCAGTGGCCAATCTAAATGAGTGTGCCACCACCATCGCAGACATCATCAGTAAGTATATGGAAGACTGCATGTCAAAGAATTTAATCCAAATGATCTTTAACCAGAAATCATGGATGGATATCCACTCCCTACTGAAGTCCAGCGCTGAGGCATTCAAGTCAAATGACCCTGACTCATACAGGACATCCAGGTATGACCTTCACAAAGCCATTAGATACAATACCACATGAACCTAGAGTCCCAAATGAATCACATGGACAACAATTGCTTGTGGCAAGGCTTGCATGATATAATGGGCCACAAAGCAAAGTCGAACAGAATTACTGGCAACAATTCATCCCTCCCCAATGAGCTCAATGCACTCTATGCTCATTTTGAGCAGAAGGTCAGTAAAAAGATGTCATAAGCCCCGAAAGCCTTGGATGCATCTTTACTCCCGCAGTCACTGCAACAGACGACACATAGCCTTCTTAAGAGTCAACTGATGGAAAGCGACCGGCCCAGAGGGAATTCCTGGCCGTCCATTTGGATCCTGTGCAGACCAACTGGCGGGACTATTCGCAGACATCTTTAATCTCACTTCACTATGATCGGAAGTTCCCACCTGCTTCAGGAGAAGACCACCATCATCCCTGCGCTAAAGAAAAATCATGCAACGTGCCTCAATGACTACTGCCCAATGGTTCTGACCGCCATCATTATTAACTGCTTCGAGACTCATGATGTGAGTCATGGCTCACATCAAATCCAGCCTCCCAGATTGCCTTGCTTCTTTACAATTTGCCAGCGGGTGCAACTGGTCCACAGCAGATGGCATCTCCTTGGCCCTACACTCATCCCTGAAACATTCAGACCATAAGGATACCTATGTCAAGTTCCAACTTATTGACTATAACTCTACCTTTAACACTATAATTACAACTGAACTGATCTCCAAACACTGAGACCTAGTTCTCTGCTCCCCTCTGGATGCTCGATTTCTTAGCTGACCGACTGCAATCAGTATGGATAGGCCATAATACATCCTCCCCACAAGGCTGTGTACTTAAGCCTTACTATATTCCTTATGTAATTATGACTGTGTGGCTAAATTATGCCCTAATTCCATTTACACTTTTGCTGATGACACCACCATAGTAGCTTAATGGCATCATTTAAAGACAATCATTTCTCCATCAACATCAGCAAAATGAAAGAGCTGCTCATTGGCTTCAGTAAGCGGAGTGGAGGACACACCGCTGTCTGCATCAATATCCTAAGGTGGAGATAGTCAAGAACATCAAGTTCTGAGGAGTAAATATAATCAACAATCTGTCCTGGTCCACCCAAATCAATGTTACAGTGAAGAAAGTATACCAATGCCTCTAATTCCTCTGAAGGTTAAGGAAATTTGGCATTTTCACAAAGCCTCTTGCAAATCTTTACAGATGCACAATGGAAGACATCCCATTAGGATGCATTACAACTTGGAATGGCAACTGCTTGCCCAAGATAGCAAGAAATTACAGTCATACACAGCCTTCCATTCATTGACTCTATTTATACTTCCTACGGCCAGGGAAAGGCAGCCACATCATTAAAGGACCATCCCACCAGAGTTATATTCTTTTCCACCCTCTTCCATCAGGCAGGAGATACACGTACCAACAAATTAAAGAATAGCTTCTTCCTTGCTGTTTTAGTCTTTTGAATGGACCTCTCAAATTTTAATGTTGATATCTCTTTGCACCTTCCCTGCAGCTGTAACACTGTATTCTTCACCCTGACCTATTACCCTAATGTACTTCACGTGTAGCATGATCTGTCTGTACAGCACATAAAACAGTACTTTTCACTGTATCTCAGTACATGTGACAATAATAAATCAAATCACTTCTGTAGGATCTTGAAAAGACACCAATTATAGTACTTTCCAATTGCTTGCTGAGGCTCGTCTCCAAGATTATGGGAGAGCAGTGAGCACTGCTCCCTAGCAAACTGGTTGGAGTCACTGGATACTGCAAAGGGTACAGGCCCTGACAACTTTCTGGCCATAGTATTGAAGACTTGTCGTCTGAAACTTGCTGCTCCCCAAGCCAAGCTGTTCCAGTACAGTTGCATCACTGGCATCTACACAACATTGTGGAATATTGCCCAGGTATGTCCTGTACACAAAAAGCAGGTCAAATCCAACCCAGCCAATTACCTCCCCAGCAGTCTACTCTCAATCATCAGTAAAGTGATGAAAGGTTGCATCAACGGTTCTCTCAAGCAGCATCTGCTCAGCAATTACCTGCTTAGTGATGCCCAGTTTGGGTTCCACCAAAGCTAATCAGCTCCAAACTTCATTGCAGCCTCAATCAAACATGGACAAAAGAGTTGAATTTCAGAGGAGAGATGAGAGTAAGAGTCACATTTCACTGAGTGTGGCATCAAGGAGCCCTAACAAAACTGGAATCAATGGGTATTGGCAGAAAAAGTTCTGCTGGTTAGAGTCATACCTGGACTCTAGGAACCATAGCTGTGGCTGTCAGAGGCCAGGCATCTCAGCTCTAGGACATTTCTGCTTGAATTATTCAAGGTATGTATACTAGGCCCAACTATTTTCAGCTACTTCATCAATGATCTTCCATCCATCAGGTCAGAAGTGGGGACACATACTAATGATTGCACAATGTTCAGCACCATTCCTGACTCCTCAGATACTGAAGCAGTCCACATTCAAATGGATCAAGATCTGGACAATATCCAGGCTCAGGCTGACACGTGACAAGTAACATTTGTGTCGCAAAAATGCCTGACAATGACCTTCTCCAACACCATAATAACTGCTTCTTGACATTCAATGGTATTTCCATCACTGAATCCTCCACTATCAACATCCTTGGGGTCACCATTGACCAGAAACTCAACTGGACTCGTCACATAAATACAGTGGCTACAAGAGCAGGTTTCAGGCTATGAATACTGCAGTGAGCAACTCACCTCCTGACTCCCCAAAGCCTGTCCACCCTCTACAAGGTACAAGTCATGAATGTAATAGAATACCCCACTTGCAGCACCCACACTCAAGAAGCTTGACACCATCCAGGGCAAAGGAACCCTCTTGATTGGCATCCAATCATGATCCCCAAGCATCCACTATCTCCACCACAGACATCAGTAGCAGCAGTGTATACTATCCACAAGATGCATTGCAGAAACACAAAGAAACAAAGAAACCTACAGCACAGGACCTTCGGCCCTCCAAGCCTGCGCCGATCAAGATCCTCTGTCTAACCTGTCATCTATTTTCTAACGGTCTGTGTCCATTTGCTCCCTGTCCATCCATGTACCTGTCCAAATATATCTTAAAAGACGCTAACGTGTCTGTGTCTACCACCTCCACTGGCAACGCGTTCCAGGCACCCACCACCCTCTGTGTAAAGAACGTTCCACGCATATCTCCCCTAAACTTTCCTCCTCTCACTTTGAACTTATGACCCCTGGGTAATTGAGTCCCCCACTCTGGGAAAAAGCTTTTTGCTATCCACCCTGTCTACACCCCTTATGATTTTGTAGACCTCAATCAGGTCCCCCCCTCAATCTCCATCTTTCTAATGAAAATAATCCTAATCTATTCAACCTCTCTTCATATTAGAAATTTGCAAAAAAATTCTTAAGCAGCCCCTCCCAAACCCCTGACTATTTCCATCTAGAAGGAGAAAGACAATAGTCCAAAGATGTGCAAGTTAGGTGGATTGGCCATCCTAAATTTCCATATTGTTCAGGGATGTGTAGGTTGGATGTGTTAGCCATGGAAAGTGCAGGGATAAGGTAGTGGGAAGGATCTGGGTGGGATACGCTTCAGAAGATCTGTGTGGACTTGTTGAACTGAATGGCCTGTTTCCACACTTTGGTGACATTATGTTTCTATGAGATACACGGGAACACCACAACTTGCAAATTCCCCTCCAAGACACCCACCATCCTGACTTGAGGATATATTGCCCATGCCTTCATTTTCACTGGATCAAAATCCTGGAATTCCCTCCCTAAGGACATTGTGGGTCTACATGCACACATTGACTGCAGTGATTCAAGGAGGCAGCTCACCATTATCTTCTCAAGAGCAACTACATGAAAATGCTGAGATAACAAAAGTATAGAGCTGGATGAACACAGCAGGCCAAGCAGCATCAGAGGAGCAGGATGGCTGACGTTTTGGGCCTAGGCCCCACTTCAGAAATATTTGCTGCTTTCTGCTCCACCACTGATACTTCTTGGCCTGCTGTGTTCATCCAGATCTATGCCCTGTTATCTATAACCTGGTGTTGTCTGATTTCTGACCTTAACCTCATGTTGACTGTCAGTGAGCTGCACTATATGCTTTACTCATTCAGAAAGCTAACACAGACATTAACAGCTGAATGATTCTCTTTGCACTCTAATAACACTGTGATTCTCTATTAGAATAGAATAGAATTCTATATTACATTCTTTATCAAATCATAAATCCCCAAAACACAATAGAAGTGGTGAAGTTCTCATAACCTGCACTGGCTTTCATATAATCCATCCTAATACAGCTATGTTAATCTTTGTGTTTCTAAAAGGTCCACCATATTTTTCTGAGGAACCAAAGAGGCATCCAGTTTCTCTTCCTCCTCACCTAACATTACACCAGAATGTGGTCCTGAGCCTTCAATATCAGAGAAATGGAAAGGGTGGGAAGGATATGATAGTTCTCCTATTCCAAAACCCCATTTTTAACTTTGAAGCTGAAGCATCATTATGTTCAGTTTGCACTTGGCACTAATTCTACTATTTTCCACCTTTTCGTTATTTTCCAGCGTGCAGAGTGAGAGGTATTGTATGAGTACCTTGCCTTTAAGAGAGTTCACTTTTAAGAGCTCCGTCTGCTGTGTGTTTACAATGTTGCAACTGTCTGGCAGTAGGCCTGACACACACACACACACACACACACACACACACACACACACACACACACACACACTTCAACTGGTTTGTTGTAATGTCTGCTTCATAACTTGTGATGTGTTTTACTGTTTTAATTGAAACACCACAGTGTTGATCACCAAAGTAACCTACAAACAAATTCTAAACAAGATCTCACACCTAACAAGGATGGTTTGACCAAAAATGTCACCTCTCCTTTACACCAATAAAACCTTCACTTGTCTCAGGGCTGGAGGAATTCGGGGATTAACATATACATATTCATTAACCCCTAATCAGTGATTATCATTAACTAGACTTACAAGATGATCAGAAGATTATATAGGGTGGACAGTGAGAGTCTTTTTCCAAGGACGATGACTTCAGCTTGTACGAGTGGGCATAGCTACAAATTGAGGGGTGATAGATTTAAGACAGATGTCAGAGGCAGGTTCTTTAGTCAGAGAGTGGTAAGGGCGTGGAACGCCCTGTCTGCCAATGTAGTTAACTCAGCCACATTTGGGGCATTTAAACAGTCCTTGGATAATAATATGGATGATGATAGTGTAGGGGAGGGGCTTAGATTAGTTCACAGGTCAGCGCAACATCAAGGGCCGAAGGGCCTGTTCTGCGCTGTATTGTTCTCTGTTTTATGTTAGACACTTAGTGACCCTTCACTGTGCTTGCCTAGGTCTCTACTCGTTGCTACATTTTAGACATCCCTTTCTCTAAACTGGGATTCCCATTTTATTCATTTGCAAGATCCCATTCCAATTTCAGGCTATCTGTTGCTCAAAGTTTCCTTTATCCCTGCTAGTTGCCAGTAGATAGTTATAAAATTAACCACTACAGCAGGAGAACCTGTAAAAACATAATACTGCAAACATTAGGCATGTAACATTCGACAGCGTAAGACTGTAGCATTAGACACACTAATTACATAGAACATACAGCACAGAACAGCACAGTACAGGCCCTTCGACCCATGATGTTGTGTCGACCTATTATCCTCCTAAGGTCAATTTACCCTGCATACCCTAAGTACTCTGTGTAACATTAAACACATACACGATTACTCTATATTACTGCAACATGAAACACTATATATTACCATAATGTAACATTAGCTACTGTAATAAATTGGTCATGCTAAATTGCCCATAGGAATGTGTAGATTAGTTGGGTTATAGGAGGATGAGCCTGGGTAGGATGGTCTGACGTTCAGTGTGGACTTGTTGGGCTGACGGGCCTGCTTCCACACAGTAAGGATTCTATAAAAATAATACTGGAACATTAAGCTTTTACACTATAATATTGGAAGTTTAGGCACTGTAACGCTACATTAGGCACTTTAATACTATAGTACAATAACATCAGCACTGTATCACTATAACATCCGAAACCGTATTCCTAGTATATTATGACATGAAGCACTGTAACACTGTAGCACACCAACATTTACATGGTAACACTAAGGCCCTTTTTTTTCAAGACAATAAAATGTGAGGCTGGATGAACACAGCAGGCCAAGCAGCATCTCAGGAGCACAAAAGCTGATGTTTCGGGCCTAGACCCTTCATCAGAGAGGGGGATGGGGAGAGGGAACTGGAATAAATAGGGAGAGAGGGGGAGGCGGACCGAAGATGGAGAGTAAAGAAGATAGGTGGAGAGAGTATAGGTGGGGAGGTAGGGAGGGGATAGGTCAGTCCAGGGAAGACGGACAGGTCAAGGAGGTGGGATGAGGTTAGTAGGTAGATGGGGGTGCGGCTTGGGGTGGGAGGAAGGGATGGGTGAGAGGAAGAACCGGTTAGGGAGGCAGAGACAGGTTGGACTGGTTTTGGGATGCAGTTGGTGGGGGGGAAGAGCTGGGCTGGTTGTGTGGTGCAGTGGGGGGAGGGGACGAACTGGGCTGGTTTAGGGATGCAGTAGGGGAAGGGGAGATTTTGAAACTGATGAAGTCCACATTGATACCATATGGCTGCAGGGTTCCCAGGCGGAATATGAGTTGCTGTTCCTGCAACCTTCGGGTGGCATCATTGTGGCACTGCAGGAGGCCCATGATGGACATGTCATCTAGAGAATGGGAGGGGGAGTGGAAATGGTTTTTTTTTCTCTCAGTTTTGAACTTTTAACCCTTTGCTTTTCAACCAAACACACTATGTTCTACCGTCATTGTTTCCTCTCCTATTTCTTAAGAATGAGCCACTAGGTTCAAATAACTTCTTAAGGAATTATAGGTTTCATACCAAATATTCCCCAAAACAAATTTGACTTAACCAATTCCGAAAATATCAGAAAATATCATATCTGACTCACCCAACTCTGAGAGACAAATCACGACAGGATCACAAAGACGTCAGACTGCTTTCCAGTTCTTTTAGTTACTTATAAAAAAACCATTGTAACAACTCCAGAATCTAGTCCTTATGACAAACTCAGACTCTCCAATCCAACATGAGTACTTGGTCAACTCATGTATCATGAGTTCCATTCTTCTTGAGTTTTGAAGTTCACTGGGTTACATGGATTGCATTAATTTGTATTACTATTTGGATTGCATTGCTATCTTCCACTCCATGCATCTTATTCATGTTTCGAAGTGCAGATGTGGAACTTGAACTGAATTCAGTTTTGTTTTTCATTCTCAACCTTTACCTAAATGCATTACCGAGAGTGCGGAAAATATTAAAGACAGGGTCAATTAAGACATTTCAGAAGGAATTAGACTGTTACCTGAAAACTTGAAAAAAGAAATGTGCAGAGATAAGGCAGAGTGTGGCACTTAGTGAATCGATCTTATTGAGAGTCAACAAAGACAAAATGGGCTGAATGGCCTCATTCTGTCATGCAACCATCCTGTGATTCTGGGAAGCGGATCTGTGTGGAATTGGCTTTGCTCCAACGCACAGAATATTTTCTGTCAATCATAATTGGAGGATTTTCTCCAATCAGACCACTTGGGTTGACTACCAATTTCCACTGCCCTCTGGTGATGTAAATTGAATTGCAACACTTGGGATTGGATGTTCAGCTGGACTGATCTGTACGTCTCCCGGCTACTGTGTAATCGTGCCACACGGAAGGGAATGAAGAAGAAACAGAAATGAAAGTCCAAGTCACCTTTAAAAATGTTTGAAAATCAGATAGTGCAAAGTTGGTCTTAAATTGAGAAATGAATCATGGATTGCTGCACAGCAAATGTCAGCTTAATAAATCCAAATCACAGCTCTGATGGAAGCTTTCAAAGTTCCCTCAGGATTTTATAAATATACAAAATCACAAACCGTGCTGTATCCTGTACTCAATTAATATGAAGCAGAGGAAGCTGATGGAAGGTTTGACCAGATCGCAACTATTCCTTGAAATAATGCAAGTGAGAGTGAATGTATAAATTATAGTTTTTTAATGCATTGCTGCACTATTTCAGATTCCAGAGACACAAAATACTGAGTTCAACATAGTCATATTATCTGAACTAAAAGGAATTTTCTTTGTGTATTTATAGCAGACAGTTAATTTATCTCAGAAAACCTTTGATGTCTCATTGTATCCAAGGTGTTGATTTGCTTATTAACTTCATTAACATATATCTACATAACTTTACTTTTATTTCCAGTTTCCTGTGCTTTGTGATCAAATGCAACAAGCAGCAAGCTCCTTTCTTTTGTCTTGCTTTACTCTCAGAAACATAGAAATGCAGGAAGGTAACAGGAAATCTGACTTGAACTGCTCAGAGCAGAAGTGCTGGAGCTGAGATGCATTAAATGAGAGGTATGAAGGTGTTGGCCTGAGAGAGATGATCTATGCTTAGTTCATACCGAGTTGATTTAGCTGGAGTTAAGTAACAGCAAGGCACGGAAGACAGGAATAATGTATGGACCCCCAAACAGAAGCCATACTGTAGGAAAAGGACGAATCAATAACAACTATTAATATAAGCATGTGAAAAAAGTACAATATTTATGGGTGACTTTAATCTTCATATTGATTGGATCAGTCAGGTTGGAAAGGGTAGCTACAACAACAAATTCATATAGTGTATTGGGGATATTTTTATAGGGATACAGCAATATGTCATGGAGCCAACCAGGTAACAAGGCTATCTTGTGTTATGAAGTTGTGTAGAGTGTGTGGTTCCTTTGAGAGATAATGTGCTTTTCAGAGCTAAGAGATTTGTAAAACAAAAATGCCTGTATGTAGCTGAAGATATACAGACAATTCTAAAACGGAATCATGCATTAGTTGACTGCGTGACTGGAAACCTTAGGTTTGCTTTGGTGTTTTGCAACTGGCTGGAATCAGCCAATTAATTTAAACCAAGTAGATAGCAACTGAAAGCCAATTAAATTTGAATCTGATGGTTTTGACAATCTCAGACCAATGCTATTGTAAGAAAATTGATATGTCATTCAAGGTGTATGAGGACAGGGTTTTTGAAAATTGATGTGAGAGCAAACCCCCATCTGAGAAATAAGCAAATAGCTCACACAAGAAAGTTCTAAGCTCTCTAAGAAAGCACCATCATATCCATGAAAGTTACCAAGGCACTTCTAGCACAGAGTCTTCACAGAGAAAACATCCCTGACAGTAGGATCAACAGAAGAAAGGTGTTTATAACATAAGAACAGCATAAGAAATGTGTTTGTGATGGGAGAGACAGTGGAGAAGCTAGACCATCCTGGTAGACACATTCTGTGTGGACTTTAAGCGAGTAAGTTTTATTATTTTTCTTACTACTTGGGTTACATAAGCGGGACTTCTGTTTACTGGTTCAGAGATAGTAGGAACTGCAGATGCTGGAGAATCTGAGATAATAAGGTGTAGAGCTGGATGAACACAGCAGGCCAAGCAGCATCAGAGGAGCAGGAAGGCTGGCGTTTCAGGCCTAGACTCTTCTTCAGAAAAGTTTTCTGAAGAAAAGTCGAGACCCGAAACGTCAGCTTTCTGGCTCCTCTGATGCTGCTTGGCCTGTTGTGTACATCCAGCTCTACAACTTATTATCTTCTGTTTATTTGAGTAGCATACCAGAAGAATTTCATTTAATTAGGGAATAGTTAGGAGTTAGAGGGGCGTTGTTCAGTTTGTTAGTAGTTCCGTTAATTTGTTCACTGTTAAGGTTAGATAAATAAATTATTACTTGTTACTTATAACGTAAAAGTAATGTAAATATCAGGAAGTTTCTTTAATTTAACCTTTCCTTCTCTATAACACCTGGGCCTCTTAATGGGGAATGAGTTAGGTTTAATAAATGACCGCGGAATAAAAGATCCCCAAGGAAGTAATGATCAGTTCGAGTGTGAGAAATACGGGTCAGAAACAACTTTGTTTAACTGAAATAAAGTGAATTACAGACAAATGAGGATAGAGTTAGCTAAAATGTACAGGGTAGATAGATTAGTTGGAATGGCAGAAAGCAATCAGAAGCAGTAATTTGAGGAGGTAATTCCTGACTCTTAGCGAAAATCCCATTTAGGAGGAAAGATTTTAAGAGAGATATAAATGGAACCGTGGCTAACCAAGGAAGTTAAGTATAAAGTTGAAATGAAAAGCCTATAAGGACATAAAAGTTAATGATAAACCTGATGACAGAGATAAATTCAGAATCCAGCAATGGAGATTAGAAAGATACTAAAGAGAGGGAAAATAAACTATGAGGGCAAAGTAGTTAACGGATATAAAAGACTAAAATAAGAATTTCTTCTCATATCTAAAAAGAAAGAGATATCAAAGTCAATATAAGCGCCTTCAAAAATGAGTCTGGGAGATACTTTTGGGAACAAGGGAATGATAGAGAAGTAAAACAGATATTTTGCATGAGTTTTTACGATAGAAGATACTTCAAACATTCCATTAATACTAAAGAACATGGGGATGAAATGAAGTATCATCACATCAGAGACAGTATTCGACAAACTAACAGGGCTAAAGGCAGAGAAGTCTCTGGCCCTGGTGGCTTCCATCCAAGAATCCTAAATGGAGTAGCTGAATGCATTGGGTTGTAAGTTCCCAAAAATCTTTGGATTCTTGAGAAATACCAAATTATTGCAAAACTGCTAATGCGACACCCCTATTCAAAAAGGACAGAGACAAAAACAGGTAACTATATGTCAATTACCCTAACAGCTATTGTTGGAAAAAGATAAAATTAATTACTAAGGAAGTACATTAAGGAAGAGCAGTACATTTGGAAAATCATAATTGAATCAAATCAGATCAGCATAGCTTCATGAAAGGAAAATGGTGTCTAATGCATGAATGATTTTCAAGGAAGTCTCAATGAGAATGGATAGAAGGGAACCAGTAGATGTGTTGTATCTGAACAAAGACTAGGTGGGATTGAGGTTCACAAGGAAGATGTATTAGAAATCCTACAGAGGGTGAAGATAGATAAGTCCCCTGGGCCGGATGGGATTTATCCTAGGATCCTCTGGGAAGCAGGGAGGAGATTACCGAACCTTTGGCATTGATCTTTAACTCGTCATTGTCTATAGGAATAGTACTAGACGACTGGAGGATAGCAAATGTGGTTTCCCTGTTCAACAAGGGGAGTAGAGACAACCCTGGTAATTATAGACCAGTGAGCCTTACTTCAACTGTTGGTAAAGTGTTGGAAAAGGTGATAAGGGATAGGATTTATAATAATCTAGAAAATAATAAATTGAATAGGGATAGTCAGCACAGTTTTATGAAGGGAAGGTCATGCCTCACAAACCTTATTGAGTTCTTTGAGAAGGTGACCAAACAGGTAGATGAGAGTAAACTGGTTGATGTGGTGTATATGGATTCCAGCAAGGTGTTCGATAAGGTTCCCCACAGTAGGCTATTGTACAAAATGCGGAGGAATGGAATTGTGGGAGATATCGGAAATTGGCTTGCTGAAAGAAGACAGAGGGTGGTAGTTGATGGGAAATGTTCATCCTGGAGACCAGTTACTAGTGGAGCACCTCAAGAGTCGGTGTTAGGGTCCACTGCTGTTTGTCATTATTTATAAATGACCTGGATGAGGGCGTAGAAGGATGGGTTAGTAAATTTGCAGATGACACTCAGGTCGGTGGAGTTGTGGATAGTGACAAAGGATGCTGTAGGTTGCAGAGAGACTTAGATAAGCTGCAGAGCTGGGCTGAGAGGTGGCAAATGGAGTTTAATGTGGACAAGTGTGAGGTGATGCACTTTGGTAGGAGTAACTGGAAGGCAAAGTACTGGGCTAATGGTAAGATTCTTGGTAGTGCAGATGAGCAGAGAGATCTCGGTGTCCATGTACACAGATCCTTGAAAGTTGCCACCCAGGTTGACAGGGCTGTTAAACATCGAACAACATCGAACAATATAGCGCAGAACAGGCCCTTCGGCCCTCGATGTTGCGCCGACCTGTGAACTAATCTAAGCCCATCCCTCTACACTATCCCATTATTATCTATATGCTTATGCAAGGACTGTTTCAATGCCCCTAATGTGGCTGAGTTAACTACATTGGCAGGTAGGGCATTCTACGTCCTTACCACTCTGAGTAAAGAACCTGCCTCTAACATCTGTCTTAAATCTATCACCCCTCAATTTGTAGCTATGCCCCCTCGTACAAGCTGACGTCATCATAGAACATAGAACAATACAGCGCAGAAACAGGCCCTTCGGCCCTCGATGTTGCGCCGACCTGTGAGCTAATCTAAGCCCCTCCCCCTACGCTATCCCATCATCATCCATATGCTTATCCAAGGAAAAAGACTCTCACTGTCCGCTCTATCTAATCCTCTGATCATCTTGTATGTCTCGATTAAATCCCCTCTTAGCCGCCTTATCTCCAATGAGAACAGACCCAAGTCCCTCAGCCTTTCTTCATAAGGCCTTCACTCCAGACCAGGCAACATCCTGGTAAATCTCCTCTGCACCTTTTCCAATGCTTCCACATCCTTCCTGTAATGGGGAAACCAGAACTGTATGCAATTTTCCAAGTGAAGCTGCACTAGCATTTTGTACAGTTGCAGCATGACATCACGGCTCTGGAACTCAATCCCTCTACCAATAAAACCTAACACACTGTAAGCCTTCTTAACAGCACTATGAATCTGGGTGGCAACTTTCAGGGATCTATGTACATGGACACCAAGATCCCTCTACACATCCATACTACCAAGAATTTTTCCATTGACCCAGTATTCTGCCTTCCTATTTTTCTTCCCAAAGTGAATCACCTCACATTTATCGGCATTGAACTCCATTTGCCACCTTTCAGCCCAATTCTGCACCTATGCCTGCTTCCAAGTCATTTATAAAAATGACAAACAGCAGTGGTCCCAAAACAGATCCTTGAGTTACACCACTAGTAACCGGACTCCAGGCTGAATATTTTCCATCAACCACCACTCCTTCTTATAGAAAGCCAGTTTCTAATCTAAACTGCTAAATCTCCCTCAATCCCATGCCTCTGTATTTTCTCCAATAGCCTACCAAAAGTAGCTACTACGTACTGTTCTAACGGGTTATTTACAATGTAAGAGTGATTGAACTGTTATATTTTATTATTTGCAGTATGAAATAATGTACTGTTATGTTATTCACAACATGACGCATAATATACTGTTACATTGTGCTATTCATCGTGTCATGGTGACTATGTACTTATAGTATCTCGTTCACTGTGACAGAAACAGTGTTTTAGCTTTTATTAATAGAGGGATTGAGTTCTGGAACCAAGAGGTTGTGGTGCAGCTGTACAAAACTCTGGTGCGGCCGCACTTGGAGTATTGTGTGCAGTTCTGGTCACCGCATTATAAGAAGGATGTGGAAGCTTTGGAAAGGGTGCAGAGGAGATTTACTAGGATGTTGCCTGGTATGGAGGGAAGGTCTTACGAGGAAAGGCTGAGGGATTTGAGGCTGTTTTCGTTAGAGAGGAGAAGGTTGAGAGGAGAAGTAATTGAAACATATAAAATAATCAGAGGGTTAGATAGGGTGGATACAGAGAGCCTTTTTCCTAGGATGGTGACGGCAAGCACGAGGGGGCATAGCTTTAAATTTAGGGGTGAAAGATATAGGACAGATGTTAGAAGTAGTTTCTTTACTCAGAGAGTAGTAAGGGAATGGAACGCTTTGCCTGCAACGGTAGTAGATTCGCCAACTTGAGGTACATTTAAGTCGTCATTGGATAAGCATATGGACGTACATGGAATAGTGTAGGTTAGATGGGCTTGAGATCGGTATGGCAGGTCGGCACAACATCGAGGGTCGAAAGGCCTGTACTGTGCTGTAATGTTCTATGTTCTTGTTCTATCTAGAAGGTGCTCGAAAATGTACTGCACAAAAGGTTAAGTCATAAGTGTTGGAGGTAGACATTAGTGTTCGTGAAGAATTGACTAATGGCAAGAAACAAATAGTGGAGATCAGATGTTTTCTTTTCTGGTTGGCAACCTGTAACCAGTGGGGTTCCTCTGGGATTGGTGTGGACTGTGAACTCTCAGAGGACCTAACAGCAAGTCATCTGCAATCCCCACCAGTCCAGAGGCAGTCACCTTGGTGAGTAACCCAGATATAGCAGACTTGGGGTCCCAATCTGTTAAGCACATCACTGACAAGATCTATAGCTGGTGGTGGAAGAAGTGTCAAGGCCTCTAACACTGCGGACTTCCAGAGATCAGGTCCTGCTCAGCCCTGTACAGAAGATGTTCTTTTGTGCTCAGCCATAAGTGATCTGGCTATCAAAGACAGTCAGATAACATCAGGAAATGGATATACCAGACACCCTCTGTATACTAAAACAAAAGATGGAGGAATTCTTCCATCTTCTCACTATGATGTGAATCTGGCAAGTGGGTACTTGGAGAAGGAGACCCAAACCAGCAGTGGCTCCTGACTATATATGCTCTATCATTCCATCACTCATGCTTGTAATCAATAAGAGGTGGACAAGAGATAAGAAGGAGGAATGACACCAAGTATCCTAGTATTTTCTTCATCTCAGGGAATGTTCTGCCCATTCAGCTCCCTTCCACCAGTGACCCCGTAACCTCCAGCATCTTAGGTCAAACTTGTATCTATACCTGTGCAGGAGGCTGTCAGCAGGTCAGATTCCTCCAGGCCCAGATCCCACAGCCAACCCCTCCCCCCCCTCCCCATCAAGACTTCTGAATCATTAGGTCATACAAGTCAGCAGACTTCCTCCACCCTGGCTATTTATAGCAGGCTGGTATCTAGATGTAGTAGGAGGGAGAGGAAAACAAAATCTTCAAATGGTACATCAGTGTTCAAGTACTGTATAACATGCATGCATTTGTAAGTATATCTTCATTTGCACAGTTATGATGCCTGTTTGTTGTCATATTGTCCCAATAGGAATTCAGTTCAATAAAGCTAATTCAAATCATAAGGTTCTCCAAAATGAAAGATGAGGAGCATCATTAACCTGAAAAAAGTGATGCTATATTTCAATTTGCTATTTTAGAAACCTGCCTCAATCATCAGGGAACTTATAACAATAGAAAGAGAATTGCAATCAAAGTGCTTGAGATGAGTCTTGGGACCATGGAGCATAAGGATAAGGTCTAAGGTTAGAGGCTAGCCCTGGAATTTCTAATTGTTAAACCCACGTATTCATTGTATGGCAGAATCTGAAAAATATTGCACTAGCAGATTTCATTCTTAAAAGATTAGTGAACATAATGAATTTTTTATGATAATTCAGTGGTTTCATAGTTAATGCTTTCAGCTATTTCTTGATATCACACATGGAGTTAAACAAATTGGCTGAAGACTGGCATCTGTGAAGCTGTGGATCTCTAAGGGAGTCTTTTAAATCCAGGCAAAACATACGACTGTTTATCCAAACAGGCGGTACATTCAGGGGTGAGGAAATACAAGTCTTCATTTGCAGAAAAGCATTGACTATGCACAGCAAGGGAAAGTAAAAATGGTTTCAAGTCTCCTTAGTTCCTGTCTGCAACTAGAGTAGGAATGCGATAATGAATTTAGGATTACAAATAGGTAAATTGCTAAACATAGCAATGTGAGATAACAAGGTGTAGAGCTGGATGAATACAGCAGGCCAAACAGCATCAGAGGAGCAGGAAAGCTGACATTTCGGGTCGAGACCCTTCTTCAGAAACATAGCAATGTATTTGGTTGGTGTTCGTATTACAAACAAAATGTAAAGGCACAAGGAAATGTGCCAAAAACTATTTATAAGTATGATTATTGTTGTTTGGAAAAGTCCACAAGCTGGTAGATGGAAGATATCTAGCTATCAAAAAATCTTTCGATAAGGTATCACAAAAGAAATTCCTCTTCTAGGTATTGAGGGCACTAGCTGCAAGTCAGCAATAGTGCTAAGATGTATGGGAGTGTCAGAAGTGTGAACAATGTTTGACTTCTGCAGACAGCTCTTGCCATTTTGGGAGATTGTGTTTGTAACTGGAAAATGTTATATAACTTGCTGTGCTTATGACCAGAGTGAATGCTGAATATGCATATAGCCCTGAGACAAAAGCATTAAGGCAGGTTGACTGAAAGAGAAAAAGGAAAACAGAGAGAGAGTTGTGTGTTCTACTGCATTTCTGAAATTAAATCATACGGTTGTCAAATGGGCGCACTCATGGGATAACTAATTACAAGATTAGGTTTTTCTCCAATCAAGAGAGATGTTTCGTTCAAGGCGTGATATTTTGTCCCTTAGCAGACAGTAGTCAGGCCTAAGATACACGTCCAGCTTTGGTACTGCCACATGATGTGTGATATTGAGGCTCTAGGCCATAAAGCATCTCAACCTTAAGCTTCAAACAGACGTAAACTGCAAGAACTGGGACACACTGTGCTGGAGTAGAATAAACTCAGGGTTGATCTGATTCAGGTTTATAAGAGGATGAAGGGAACAGATTGTGTTCCAATTGACAATTTATTCCAAATGAATAGGCTTTGGGAATCCAGGAATCACAATTTGAAATAGTCTCAGGCCAGATCTAGGCTCAATATAAGAAAGTGGTTCCTTTCCCTCAAGACTTATGGTCCTTTGAACAGACTTCCAGTTGGTGCTAAGGACATGAATTTTTCTGGATCCATTTTGAACCTGAACTGAACATTATGCTTTACAAGAAGTGGGTACTGTGTAGAAACAAATCAGAGAGACCTGCTCAAACTGATGCCGTCATTTATTTCCAAGAAATATGGACGTACATGGAATAGTGTAGGTTAGATGGGTTTGAGATCGGTATGACAGGTTGGCACAACATCGAGGGCCGAAGGGCCTGTACTGTGCTGTAATGTTCTATGTTCTATGTTCTTAAATTGGGCTGCAGTTTTATCAGTATTCACTTCTTCTTGCAGATTCTGAGATTTTGTTTTGCATTGGAGAGATGAGGTAGACGAAAGGCGTTTTCCTGTTTGTTATTGTTCTCATATTTACATGCTACTACAGCTAACATCCGATTGGCAGAATGGTTTGAATAGGCTTTACTCCAAAGAAAAGAAGCCTGTGGCATGCTTTTGTCAAGATCAGAGGGGTTCAATAAAGGGGAGATAAGGCATGATTTTTCTGCTTGTTGGGCAGTCCAAGATTAGGTAGTATCAGCAAAATACTGAAGATTGTGGAGATCTGAAATAATTATATGTATACCTATTAATAATTAAGAAGGCAATTGAAATATTGTCCTTCAATGCTGGAGGAATGGAATTTAAAAATAGGAGGGTTATGCTGGAGCTATGTAGGGTGCTGCTGAGGCCACATATGGAGTACTGTGTATAGTCTTGGTTTCCTTACTTGGGAAGGTTCTGGCACTGAAGGACGTGCAGAGAAGGTTCACTAGGTTGATTCTAGAATTGAGAAGGTTAGCTTATGAGCAGAAATTGAGTAGCCTGGGACTATACTCATTGGAATTTAGAAGAATGTGGGGGGATCTTACAGAAACATATAAAATTATGAAGGGAATAGATAAGACAGTGGCAAGGAGGTCGTTTCCACTGGCAGATGAAACTAGAACTAGGGGGCGCAGCCTCAAAATAAGGGGGAGCAGATTTAGAACTGAGTTGAGGAGGAATTTCTTCACCCAAAGGGTTGTGAATCTGTGGAATTCCCTGCCAAGTGAAGCAGTTGAGTCTATCTTATTGAATGTTTTTAAGGCAAAGTTAGATTTTTGAACTGTAAAGGATTTAAGAGTTATACTGAGTGGACAGGTAGCCGAGGCTGAATCCACAAAGGGATCAGCCATTATCTTAATGAATGGCAGAGCAGGCTTGACAGGCCAAATGGCTTATTCCTTTTTCTTTTTCTTAAGTTCTTAATAACTAAATGGCAATATATCAGATTTAATTTGATGCAGCATATCAAATTCAGTGGGAATGGGGAACAGGTAACAGATATTGTGTCACTTTTGGTGTTGCCAAAAAGGCATGATGCCACATGTTACAGGTAATGTTGCCATTTTCCTCTGCTGTTAGCTAACATTTCAGTATCAAACATTAATGTTTAGGGCCTTCACATTATACTTGTCAGCAGTCTTGAAGTGCAGCTTTTGGGGTCAGTTTGTTGTCTATCTCCAACTAAGTAGCTGTCATTCACAAAATCTTTCTAAATGTGACTTCCCTCCATCCTGTGAATGTGCCTGAACCAGCCAAGTCAACTCTGTACGTTGAATCATAGAATCTCTACAGTGTGGAAACAGGCCCTTCAGTTTAACAAGTCCACAACAACCCTCAGGCCATCCCACCCAGACTCATTCCCCTATAACCTACCTAATTTACACATCCCTGAACATGACGAGCAATTTAGCATGGTCAATCCACCTAGACTGCACATCTTTGGGATTGTGGGAGGAAACCAGAGCACCCGGAGGAATCCCACACAGGCACAGGGGGAATGTGGAAACTCCTCACAGACAGTCACCTGAGGGTGGAATCGAACCTGCGACCCTGGCACTGAGGCAGCAGTGCCAACCACTGAACCACCGTGCTACCCTTGGTTGAGTATTGAGATGTTGACTTTGGGACATTTATGTTTTTCTCGCCATTGTGTGCTCAGATGAGACATGATGAAGATGAAAACTCTTCAGTTCCATCCTTGATAGGCATAAGTCTCACATGTCTCACAGCTATACTACTAGGTGCTGAGAACACAACTCTCAAACGATCAGCTTGAGGTCGGTTCACACACATTTCATGGCTTAAGGCATGAGCTGTTTTCCCTATCCTGTATGAGTGTGTTGTATCAAGAGACAATATGTCGATTACTGTGGACCTGAGCTAATAGAATTTGCTAACCACTTTCAGAGGGGTGATATTTAATGTGATGAAGATGCAATCCCTTGCCCTGTAGCCACTGTTTTGCTGATGCTTATAGCCACAGAGAACAAATTACAGTCATGGGAAAAACAACTTATGTATCTTTGTAGCTGAATTTTTGTGTGAGCAACTATGCAGCACCAGTATAAAGAAGTTCCCTGATCAGGCCTTGCTGTATGCTTATCTCTATCCTGAGTCTAGTGATGATATAAATTTCAGTCTGACCTAGCATGCAGGTATAAATGCCTTCCAAGTCAACAAGAAAGTTAAAGGTCAGAAACATTAGGGAAGAAAGTGTCAAACAGGAATAGGGTGGAGCTTTCTTATTTCTGTCTCATCCCAATCTTACCTTATCAAATCATAGAGCATATGACAAGAGTGAAGGTGATTGAGGAGCTTTCTCAGGATCCCTAAAATGTTGGAGAGCTCTGCCAGTTTTTCAGTAACATCAATGAAAGTAAGATAAAGAGAAAAGATAGGATAAAGTGACAGTTTCCCATGGTTGCAGGAACAGCAACTCATATTCCGCCTGGGAACCCTGCAGCCATATGGTATCAATGTGGACTTCACCAGTTTCAAAATCTCCCCTTCCCCTACTGCATCCCTAAACCAGCCCAGTTCGTCCCCTCCCCCCACTGCACCACACAACCAGCCCAGCTCTTCCCCCCTACCCACTGCATCCCAAAACCAGTCCAACCTGTCTCTGCCTCCCTAACCGGTTCTTCCTCTCACCCATCCCTTCCTCCCACCCCAAGCCGCACCCCCAGCTACCTACTAACCTCATCCCACCTCCTTGACCTGTCCGTCTTCCCTGGACTGACCTATCCCCTCCCTACCTCCCCACCTATACTCTCCTCCCCACCTATCTTCTTTCCTCTCCATCTTCGGTCCGCCTCCCCCTCTCTCCCTATTTATTCCAGTTCCCTCTCCCCATCCCCCTCTCTGATGAAGGGTCCAGGCCCAAAACGTCAGCTTTTGTGCTCCTGAGATGCTGCTTGGCCTGCTGTGTTCATCCAGCCTCACATTTTATTATCTTTGAGTTTCCCATGGTTCCCTTGTAGCAGATTTACACAGCACATCATGCTCACTATATACCTGTTAGTACAGAAACTTAGTGGCACATCTGGAAACTTAATCAGCAAATAGATAAGCACAACCTTAACTAAGGCCTTCCCCAAGCTGTGAGGGCGAGAGATGCCTCTGTAGTTGTTGCAGTGTCCTCTGTCTGCTTTGTTTTTGTATATTGTGATAAATTTTTGTGTTACATTTATTCTGTGGTACTGATTGAATCTCCAAACAGAGAACAAGTGCTTCTAAACACTTTCTGTTATTAGGCAGTTTAGCCATCCATCATTGCCAGGTGCCTTTCTACTTCTCTTCAAGCTCAAATGATGTGTGCTCTTAGTCCAACTCAGTCATGACTGGAAGCTGTAGGAGAGTGTTAAACACAGACTAGTCTTATGGGAGTACAGCTCACAGTGGTGCTCAATTCAACAGGGCGATGTCACTGTACTAGTAATTCAGAGGCCCCTATTACTCTGGAGACACGGGTTCAAATCCTATCATGTCACAGGAGAGTTTGGTTTTCTTGCTGCAGTGTTTATATCCACAATATCTTCTCATATGTTGCAAAAGCTTCTTCCTGCTTTCATTTCATGCCATTGTTCTAGCTGTTGGATTTATGTTGCGTATCAGGGAGACTTCACTTTCTGCTTCAATGAGAGATGCCCCTCTGCTGAGCAGGTCTTAAGCCAGTCTTTATTGTGACTGTAGCAAGTGTTGTTGCTGCTGGTTCATAAATGATTGAACTGAGCAATTTTCAAGTGAAGCAATGTTTCTTTTTTATTCTTTCAAGGGATGTGGGTGTCGCCTGCAAGGCCAGCATTTCTTGCTCAAACTTAGTTGCCCTTCAGTTGAGTGATTTTCTGGGTTATTTCAAAGGGCAGTTAAGAGTCATTATTGAGGGGCTAGAGACAAGTGTAGTCCTGACCAGGTGATGACAGCTGATTTCCTTCCTGAAAGGATGTTACTAAATAAACACTTAAACAGTAATTGATGTTTGTTTCATAGTACCATTGCTATGTGATTTTAATTCCAGACATTTTTTGTGCTGTGTGAATTCCAATTCCACCAGCTATTACATTGGGATTTGAACAATTTTAGAACCCTCGCTGTTTTCTATATTTCTTTTCATTGTTGATTCGGACTTCTTGAAAAAGAATGTTGAAAAACAATGCCACAGAGACATGTTCATATCATTTTTCATATTAGCAAAGTTGGTGCTTCATAAGCCATTGCATTTGAGCTGTGAAATGTGTGGTTGCTCTCTGTTACTGAGAAGTGAGTGGTCAGTGTGGCAATGTGAACTGCGTTATCAGGAGCATTCAGCAGTTCACGTCTTCTGGTAATAATCAGATCAAGTTAATGTTCAATGGGCAGATTTTGAATGACATCATGATACCCTGTGGTGAGGTTCGCTGTGAAAGAAATTGTCGGCAATGCAAAGTTCATACTGGGCACAAACATAATAAGCCATTGTATCCTGTCATTTATCTTTCCATTCCCTTGGTGACTGAAGCACATTGGATTTTTGTCCAATCCAACATAAGCATTGACATTGCCACGGCAAGATGACTAACTTTTTGCCAGTTAGTCAATGCCCCAGAACAATGGAAGTCATAGAATTGATTTCTGTCTGACAAGCCGGTCTGTAAGGTTGGTACATTAGTGCAGGTGATGTTGATAGTACCCTCATCAGATGATAGACACAGGCAAGGTTTTCAGAAGTTTCTACTGGTAGCACAACCAACTCTGCTGGACTATAGCTGACTGTGAAACCCGGACAACACTCGCAATGATCTTCTAAGCACTTACACCACCGATAGACGGAATGTTTTAAAAATATATTTTCTAATCAATCTGTTATGACACCTTTTGGTGCAAGTGGAACTTGACCAAGGCCTCTTGGCCCAGATATAGGGACACTAGCACTGTTGCACAAAAGCCTGATTTTTAAAGCTGGTTTCAGTTAATCTGGTTTTCTGCCAATGTCAATATCAAACAAGCATACACATGCCAAAAAAAAATGGGGGCCATTATTGATGCCAGGATACATGGTCTGGAGATTCCAGCTTTCAAGCTGGAAAATTTCCCCTTTTTTCATTGTTGTATAGCTGAGGCATAGGTCTAGGATGTATTAACTTGTCTAACATCTGAAAGGAAGCCATACACGGCATCTGAAACACCTTTCTGTTGCTTTATGTCTCACTGTCAGTATATGTCTAAGAGGTATGCTCATGAATATCATCAGTAGATCATAGCATGGCCTGTGGATATAAAAATTCCAGACTCCATCTTTCTTTGGATCACTTGAAGTATGACACCACAAGAAGAATACTGCTCTTTGCAAATTGATAATGTTATCCCAGACATTTTGGTGTCTGAGAAATATAAAAATTAGCCTTACTTCCAGTCCTATGTCTTATGGTCTTATGGTATATAATCTCTAGTTGTAATAAGCATCTCTTCAATTCTTCAAAACATACAATCCATGTCTAGTTTCTCACTTTATATGGGAGTTAACATAAGCATTGACACAATAGATAAAGTACCCTGATGGAGCCAATACCCACAGCACTTTCCAACTTACAAGCTAATATTTAGAAGAAAGCCAAACTCATTCACATTTTCAATTGCTCAGCAGAAAGAAAGAGGGAATGAAACAAAATGAAAATACATTCTTGGGTAACTGATTCAATTCAAACTCAAAAAATTTTTCTTCCTTTTCATTTCTTATACCAGTCAATTTGCTCAGTTAGTTTGAACATTGTGCTGATAATGCCAAGATACAGGTACAGTAGTTATAGGGGTAACTATGTCATGCTTCCTCACTAGCTTAATCATTACAATTCTCACTGCCATGGCCCAGATTAAATTCCAGAACATGGAAGATTGAGGCTAATAAATCCAATGGACAATTCAGTTGAAATTTCTTCACCCAACGGGAACGGGTAAGATGTGGAACTTGCCATTGTGAAGAATGGTTAGGGAATATAAAATGCATTTCAAGGGGAAGAAGCTAGCTAAGTAGGTAAGGGAGAAAGCATGAGGAGGATACAATAGTTAGACAGTGTAAAGTGGTTGGTGAATTGATCATGTAGAACACTGACCGTTTGAGTTAAATGGGTTGTTTCTGTGCCATATATGCCATGTGTTTATTCAGTAATTTGTGTGGAAACATTTCTTTGGTTCTCTATTTCAAATCATTGCTAAAACAGTGGTATCGTTTGTAAGTTGTTGATTGTCTCTCTGGACTGACAGAGCCCAGCACAATGTCATCTACTACACCTTACAGACTTGTCAATGTAACTGGCTAGCCTTGCACCAAAGTCCCTTCTTCCAGAAATGATGTACCATGCCATTGAATTGACACTTAATGTACTCTGCTGATTATTAGAACACTCACTTATTTTTCATTATTTTGTTTTTATTCTTTTATCAGTTTGGAATTATGTACTGGATTTGACTGGTGGACTTTGGGGCAACTTGTAGAATTAGAAAAGAACAGGTCAAACAAGTTTTGCTTGTTTAACAGGCCAGACCTGGAGATTAACCACTGGCAAGACTTAATTAAAAAGCTTCAAACAGACACAACAACTCCAGGAAGGGTATTATGTTTAAACAGATAGCCCAAGGAGGCTATTAATGAAGTTCCTGGGAATTGGTTCCAGCAAGGTTGGAAGAAACTCAATGTTCAAGCAATTGTTGAATGGTAATTGAGGCCATGGGTAGAGTCGACCGGTTTATCAAGGTAGATATAGACTTAGAGTTGTGTTTTTTTTAAACTATGTTTTCTGAGAGATCCTTCTGGGCTGCTGCTGAGACAGCATGAAGACTTGGGGGCTCCCTGCCTAATCTGCAACACCAGCATCCAGAAACCCAAAGAGTAGAAAGCTGAGTTAGAAACATTGAAGAAGGGTCCCGACCTGAAATGTCAGCTTTCCTGCTGCTCTGATGCTGCCTGGCCTGCTGTGTACCTCCACCTCCACACCGTGTTACCTCAGATCCAGCATCGGCGGTTCTTACTATCTCTGAGTTAGAATTATTGCTGCCTATTCCTGGGTGAACAGAGAAGATGATACCAATCAATGTTTCACAGCTAAGGAGTCCATATTTACGCCTGCGAATCAACATGTTGTGGAAGCTATTTAACTATTCGACCAGTTTTGATATTTTCTTTCCTATACCCCTTAGCTATGTCTGTCTTTTGTGTGAATGGGGGCTGAAAACAAATGTCTCAAGTTCAAAGCTCAGGCCTTAATCTGCTTGCTGTGTTGTTTAATTTTCTGTCTGCTAAAGTTACTGCACAATTAAATCTCGTGTTTAAGATATAAAACAGTGCCTGGAAATTAACTATTCACGAAGTCTGCTGTTGGCTTTTCAAAAGCCTGGTTGGGAATAATTAGTATGACAATATGGGGGTCTTCAGCAGTTTAATTTTACAATATGGAGGGAGAAAGGCTGATTTGGTTTTGCTGTCTGCCTCTGCATCATAGCATTATTCTGATTTAATGGCTTCTTTTTTAGATTAACAATATATTAGCAAACATATTTGATACTGATCCATGATTCAATGAAATCTAACACTCCAGTTTACAGAGAGTGAATGAACCCTTAGATTCTTAACAATGTTCCAAAATATAAGGAATACTTAACTACCACTGTGTGTGTCAAGAAAAAAAGAAACTCTACCTTCTGCACCTTCTAATGAAAAGTCGGCTATTTAGAAAAGTTGGAGCTGGCTTGTGCAAGCAGTGCGGAAGGTGTTGCCTGCATTCTACATACAATAAGTTCACTTGGATAAATTAAATCAATGTACATGCTGATAAGATTTGGCTGTGAATTTCTTTCAACATAAATTTGGTGGTGCTGGCTCAAAGGGCCGAATGATCTACTCCAGCACCTATTGTCTATTGTCTAAATTGTTGCATCTCATGAAATACGATTGAAAACATAGATCTGATTTGAAACCTCAGTAAAAGAGATGACAAAAAGGAGATGCAAAGTTAGTTTTGTTTACACAGCAAGTTCTTGTGATCATAAATACATGACTCAAAAGAGCAAATTTAGGAATAAATCTCAAGAATACTTGCGAAGGAGAGATTTGCAGTGCTGAGAGCAAAGAGCCTTTGTTGTGTGACTGCTACTACATGATAAAACCAGTGCCAGTGAGGAATCAATGGGAAAGAGCGAGGTCAGTAAATGTAAAACTGTACAGTAAATGAAAAGGTCCTGGGGAAAATTGATGTACAGAGAGATCTGGGTGTTCAGGTCCATTGTTCCCTGAAGGCGGCAACGCAAGTCAATAGAGTGGTCAAGAAGGCATATGGCATGCTTTCCTTCACTAGACGGGGTATTAAGTACAAGACTTGGCAAGGTCATGTTACAGTTGTATAAGACTTTGGTTCGGCCACATTTGGAATACTGCGTACAGTTCTGGTCGCCACATTACCAAATGGATGTGGATGCTTTGGAGAGGGTGCAGAGGAGGTTCACCAGGATGTTGCCTAGTATGGAGGGTGCTAGCTATGAAGAGAGATTGAGTAGATTAGGATTATTTTCATTAGAAAGACAGAGATTGAGTGGAGACCTGATTGAGGTCTACAAAATCATGAGGGGTATAGACAAGGTGGATAGCAAGAAGCTTTTTCCACAGAGTGGGGGACTCAATTACTAGGGGTCATGAGTTCAAAGTGAGAGGAGGAAAGTTTAAGGGAGATATGTGTGGAAAGTTCTTTACCCAGAGGGTGGTGGGTGCCTGGAACACGTTGCCAGCACAGGTGGTAGACGCAGACACGATAGTGTCTTTTAAGACGTATCTGGACAGGTACATGGATGGGCAGGGGGCAAAGGGATACAGACCCTTAGAAATTAGATGGCAGGTTTAGACAGAGGATCTTGATTGGCGCAGGCTTGGAGGGCCAAAGGGCCTGTTCCTGTGCTGTAATTTTCTTTGTTCTTTGTACGCGTAAGACTTGTGCTCCAATACTGAGCATCCTTTCTCAAGTCAGCATCTCCAGTATCAAGAGACTAGTTACAGTCAGTCATCTATGCTGGGCGAGCCACATTGTCTACAAGACTCCAAAATGAGCTCTCAACCCCAAGCTCTGTTATGTGGTTACCATTAGGGCAGACAATATATCTCAAGACATTCTCAATACCTCTGTGAATGAAAACAATATGCCTGTTTTGAGCAATAAGGAATTTGTTAGCTTGCCTTAAATTTCTAAAGAAGAGTCATATTGGATTTGAAGCATTAGCTCTATTTCACTCTCCATAAATGCTGCCAGACTGCTGGCAGTTTAGAGGATTTTCTGTTTTTCTTACACTTCTGGGATCTTCTTTGTAAGATAAATTGCTTTCTTGAACTCAAAACTTGTTTTATTCTGAATCTGATCACCTCACTTTAACTTTTAAATCCTAAAACATTACTAGCTCTGATAAACCTGTACATATTTTCACACATATTTCATATTTCAACAAAGCTTCTTGCATCTGTCATTTGTTCCTGGCATTCCAATATATCCAATGGGTGCAGTCACATTGTCTCATTGAAATGTAACAACGACACAGTTAATGTTTACTCCAGTTACCCTTAACAATAATATAGACTGGTCAGTTCAGATGGCACAAGCTCATCCAAAACCAACCAAGTCCATTGTGAAATCCGATTTCTACTCAGTCCCAGCAACTCCTGGCTGAAAGTGACCCAAAATGTTCGGAACAGTGAAATCTTCACCACGTGAGCAGGTGGATTTCCTGGAACCAGCAGAATTTCTTCATCGTAGCCCTAATGATACAAGGCCCTGTGTGCATCATATTTTTATATACCTACTATTTTGGACTAGTCTAGTCAATTTTTTATGAAGGCCAGGATTCTCTCACCCTATTTTGATTATTTCTTGTGTCTCTTCAAGGCATGTTAATTAATCCAATTAAATTTGGATTTTCACTGTTTCTAAGTTTTTATAATTTAAAAGGTTCCCTGTGCAATTCATTTTAATTTCTCATGAATGACCCCAAATCAATCTACATTCAATTCTATTTGGTTCATTCAGTCTATCATCCATTGCTGCTATTGGTCCATCATAAGGATCTGAGCTGGTTTTGCATACCTGCGTACTTCTTTAAATTTGCGCTTTAGTCATTTACAAGATTTTATTTCTCTCTTGGTGAGTAGAGATCTTGACCCTTAGGGGTATAATCCAGTTCAGCACCACATGGACTTGTTTTTTTAACACCTCTCACAGAGCTTCTGTCATTTTATCCATTAATGGATTTACTCAGTTTACTGTGAACTGTCTCCAACTAATTGAAGTAAGCATCACCTAAATCTATAAATCTAGTCACTGTTTCAACTTTCTCTCTTTTAAACACTACATTAAACTCAATGTAGTCAATTGCAAATGTTGTCGAATAAATATTCATGCATGATTAGCTTGTTAACAGAAGAGTGTCAATACAAAACAGGAAGAAGCCCTTTGTCTTAGCAACTCTATTCTAATTCTCTGTGGGACAGGCTGCTGAGTTGCATTCTTCTGCTCTCTCTCCCTGTGATGCTGCATATTTATTTCCCTCAAATTCCAGTGCAATTTCTTATTGAAACCATTGATTGTCTCCACTTCCACCACCTTAGTATCACTGTGTAAAAACATTCTTTTTCACTTTTGCTCTGTATCACAAGTCTAAAACTTAAACTTGTATCTCCTAGGGCTCAGCCAATAGGAACAGTCCTCCTTCAGCTGTCATATGTAAGCATGTTGTACTTTTGCTTATCTCTATTAAATCTCCCGTTAACTTCATTTGCTTCAAGACAGCAGCCTGAGCTTCTCCAGCTTTACCCTATAGCAAAACTCATCATCACTGAAACATTCTGCTAAATTTCCCGTGAATCTTCCAAAGAGCTGTCACATCCTATTGAAAATTTGTTGATGACAACTGTACAGAACACTGAAGTTTGCATCCTAACCAGTTTTATGCTTTGCTAATCACTGTCTTAATCTATCCTGCTGCATTAAAAAGTCTATTTCCTTCTGTGCATCAATGATTCGCATTGAGGTAAAATTCTCTCTCCCTGCCTTTCCATCAAAATGCATTAGCTTGCACTTCTCCATACAAATTCTATCAGAGATAATGGGAACTGCAGATGCTGGAGAATTCCAAGATAATAAAATGTGAGGCTGGATGAACACAGCAGGCCAAGCAGCATCTCAGGAGCACAAAACGCAGTGAGGTCAGCTTTTGTGCTCCTGAGATGCTGCTTGGCCTGCTGTGTTCATCCAGCCTCACATTTTATTATCTTCCATACAAATTCTGTCTGGCTCATGATTGATCATTCTGCCAGCCAATCTATGCCCTGTTCCAATTGGTATCACCGAATTATTTGTCAAACCTCTAAGCTTTGTATCAATGGTACATTTTGATAGTTTACTCTGAATTCCAGAGTATTTAGATTAGATTCCCTACAGTGTGGGAACAGGCCTTTTGGCTCAACAAGTCCACATTGACCCTTGAAGCATCCCACCCAGACCCATCCCCCTATAACTCACAAACCCTTGAACACTATGGGCAATTTAGCATGGCCAATCCACCTAGCCTGCAGATCTTTGGGCTGTGGGAGGACCTGGAGGTAATCCACGCAGACACGGGGAGAGTGTGCAAACTCCACACAGACAGTTGCCCGAGGCTGGAATTGAACCCAGGTCCCTGGCGCTGTGAGGCTGCAGTGCTAACCACTGAGCCACAGTGCCGCCCTTTATATTGGTACCACAATGAGTTTTATAATATTATTATGTTTTGGAATAGTAGTGTCTTTAAGGTCAATGTTGAGGCTAATTTGGCCTGTTCTGAACTCTGCCTGATAGATGGTCAGGATTATTTGATTGTGGAAGGCTAAAACAGATAAAGCTGCTTTACTGGGAAGGGGAGGTTTAAGTTTAAGGTTTAAGGAGGTATTCTGTGCTGTGGCTGATCAATGAACAAGTTAGGCTCTGATGCAGAAGCCTGTCCACTTATTCTACATTTTTTTTCTTTTGTTTGCTTATTTAAAAACTTCATTTTAAAACTTTTAAAAATTACTTGAGTAGAAATGGAAGAGATGACTCCTGGGCTGGAAGTCAGTGTAGGGAAGTGGTTCCTAGACAGGAGGCTATCACAGAGAGCTGACTCCCTGACTGGACACCATTACCAAGAGCTGACCCCTGACTGGAGGCCATCTTGGGAGGGGAGCCCTGGATTGGATGCCATTGCCAAGATCCAATTCCCGAGGCTGTCACAGGGAGGTGAGCTCCTGTTGAAGGGAAGGCTCAAGGTTTGAAGCCAAGTGTGTCAGGAGGCTTGGCCTGGTATGGTCTGGAAGGTAGGTGCTGGCATGGAATGGGGTGGAAGGACTGTAAATTGAGTACTTCTTAGAATTTTTATTTTGATTTTTTTATTTTAATACTGGACTTTTATTATTTTTTCTATTTCATACCAAATGCTTAAGTATCTGTGTCTAGATATCTTGTACCTAAGATGGTGCCAAAAGTGGCAACATTGCAAACATTTTGCTGAACTCCTTCAAATGCATGTGACTGTAATGATTAGAGTAAAGACCAGGTGGGTCTGATTGACTATGGGATCCTTGATTGGGGTTGTTAACCTGGGCCAATCAGGGAGCCTTGGCTGACAGATATAAACAGGAGATTGGGCCCTCTTAGGGCACAATGGTAGTGTCCCTACCCCAGACTGGCAGGTCCAGTTTTAAATCGTGCCTGCTCCAAAGGTATGCAATTACACCACTGAAAATAGGTTAAATTTAAAATATTCCATAAGAAATATATATATATATAAATAGGAGATTCAGACAGTCTCTTCATTCTAGGGACTGGCTTGGAGTTGGCTGGTCACAGCCATGTACTGTGGACGTGTAAATAAAGGGCGGCTTGGTGACAGGATATCTGCCTCCTTGGAGTTATGTCAGTGGCAGCTAGACAAAACAGTACACTCTGTTGTGAGAAGATTTTCTTCAGTCATCTTTGAGTTTGAGAAAGCATTTCTGGCATCATGCACAGAGAGAAAGCAAGTTAACATTTCAAGTCTAGATGACACTCATCAAAGCTGATGTAAAGTCTGATGAAGAGTCATCTAAGCTTTGAAATGTTAAGATAATAAAATGTGAGGCTGGATGAACACAGCAGGCCAAGCAGCATCTCAGGAGCACAAAAGCTGACGTTTCGGGCCTAGACCCTTCATCAGAGAGGGGGATGGGGGGAGGGAACTGGAATAAATAGGGAGAGAGGGGGAGGCGGACCGAAGATGGAGAGTAAAGAAGATAGGTGGAGAGGGTGTAGGTGGGGAGGTAGGGAGGGGATAGGTCAGTCCAGGGAAGACGGACAGGTCAAGGAGGTGGGATGAGGTTAGTAGGTAGCTGGGGGTGCGGCTTGGGGTGGGAGGAAGGGATGGGTGAGAGGAAGAACCGGTTAGGGAGGCAGAGACAGGTTGGACTGGTTTTGGGATGCAGTGGGTGGGGGGGAAGAGCTGGGCTGGTTGTGTGGTGCAGTGGGGGGAGGGGATGAACTGGGCTGGTTGAGGGATGCAGTGGGGGAAGGGGAGATTTTGAAACTGGTGAAGTCCACATTGATACCATATGGCTGCAGGGTTCCCAGGCGGAATATGAGTTGCTGTTCCTGCAACCTTCGGGTGGCATCATTGTGGCAGTGCAGGAGGCCCATGATGGACATGTCATCAAGAGAATGGGAGGGGGAGTGGAAATGGTTTGCGACTGGGAGGTGCAGTTGTTTGTTGCGAACTGAGCGGAGGTGTTCTGCAAAGCGGTCCCCAAGCCTCCGCTTGGTTTCCCCAATGTAGAGAAAGCCGCACCGGGTACAGTGGATGCAGTATACCACATTGGCAGATGTGCAGGTGAACCTCTGCTTAATGTGGAATGTCATCTTGGGGCCTGGGATGGGGGTGAGGGAGGAGGTGTGGGGACAAGTGTAGCATTTCCTGCGGTTGCAGGGGAAGGTGCCGGGTGTGGTGGGGTTGGAGGGCAGTGTGGAGCGAACAAGGGAGTCACGGAGAGAGTGGTCTCTCCGGAAAGCAGACAGGGGTGGGGATGGAAAAATGTCTTGGGTGGTGGGGTCGGATTGTAAATGGCGGAAGTGTCGGAGGATAATGCGTTGTATCCGGAGGTTGGTAGGGTGGTGTGTGAGAACGAGGGGGATCCTCTTGGGGCGGTTGTGGCGGGGGCGGGGTGTGAGGGATGTGTCGCGGGAAATGCGGGAGACGCGGTCAAGGGCGTTCTCAATCACCGTGGGGGTTCCACATTCCACATTAAGCAGAGGTTCACCTGCACATCTGCCAATGTGGTATACTGCATCCACTGTACCCGGTGCGGCTTTCTCTACATTGGGGAAACCAAGCGGAGGCTTGGGGACCGCTTTGCAGAACACCTCCGCTCAGTTCGCAACAAACAACTGCACCTCCCAGTCGCAAACCATTTCCACTCCCCCTCCCATTCTCTTGATGACATGTCCATCATGGGCCTCCTGCACTGCCACAATGATGCCACCCGAAGGTTGCAGGAACAGCAACTCATATTCCGCCTGGGAACCCTGCAGCCATATGGTATCAATGTGGACTTCACCAGTTTCAAAATCTCCCCTTCCCCCACTGCATCCCTCAACCAGCCCAGTTCATCCCCTCCCCCCACTGCACCACACAACCAGCCCAGCTCTTCCCCCCCACCCACTGCATCCCAAAACCAGTCCAACCTGTCTCTGCCTCCCTAACCGGTTCTTCCTCTCACCCATCCCTTCCTCCCACCCCAAGCCGCACCCCCAGCTACCTACTAACCTCATCCCACCTCCTTGACCTGTCCGTCTTCCCTGGACTGACCTATCCCCTCCCTACCTCCCCACCTACACCCTCTCCACCTATCTTCTTTACTCTCCATCTTCGGTCCGCCTCCCCCTCTCTCCCTATTTATTCCAGTTCCCTCCCCCCATCCCCCTCTCTGATGAAGGGTCTAGGCCCGAAACGTCAGCTTTTGTGCTCCTGAGATGCTGCTTGGCCTGCTGTGTTCATCCAGCCTCACATTTTATTATCTTGGAATCTCCAGCATCTGCAGTTCCCATTATCTTTGAAATGTTAGTTTGCTTTACCTCAACGGACACTGCCTGACCTGCTGTGATCTCCAGCATTTCTGGTTTTAAATTCATATTCCAGCATCTGCAGTAATTTTCTCCTATTTCTGACAACATGCCTTTTATTCAGGAAGTTCAATTCTGTTTTTGAAGACTAGGCCCAGTATTGTGGAAAGGATGTAAAATGTGAGGCTGGATGAACACAGCAGGCCCAGCAGCATCTCAGGAGCACAAAAGCTGACGTTTTGGGCCTAGACCCTTCATCAGAGAGGGGGATGGGGTGAGGGTTCTGGAATAAAGCTTCCATTGTCGAGGAAGATCTGCCTGCTGAGTCAGTATGGGTGGAAATTTGGAACAGCAAGGGAGTAGTCACCTCGTTAGGGGTTTACGACAGGCCCCCCAATAGCAGCAGGGAGATTGAAGAAAGCATAGGTCGACAGATTTTGGAAAAGTGTGGACGCAGTCGGGTTGTAATGGGTGACTTTAACTTTCCTAATACTGATTGGAACCTCCTTCGAGCAGAAGATTTGAATGGACCTGTTTTTGTAAGGTGTGTTCAGGAGGGTTTCCTAACGCAGTACGTTGACAGGCCGATGAGGGGAGAGGCCATTCTAGACTTGGTGCTTGGAAACGAGCCGGGGCAGGTATCAGATCTTGTGGTGGGAGAGCATTTTGGTGATAGTGACCATAACTGCCTCACATTCTACATAGCTATGGAGAAGGAGAGGATTAGGCAAAATGGGAGGCTATTTAATTGGGGAAGAGGAAACTATGACGCGATTAGACAGGAGTTAGGAAGCATGGACTGGGAGCAATTGTTCCATGGTAAGGGAACTATAGACATGTGGAGACTGTTTAAGGAACAGTTGTTGCGAGTGATGAGTAAATATGTCCCTCTGAGACAGGCAAGAAGGGGCAAGATAAAGGAGCCTTGGATGACGAGAGCGGTGGAGCTTCTTGTGAAAAGGAAGAAGGTAGCTTACATAAGATGGAGGAAGCTAGGGTCAAGTTCAGCTAGAGAGGATTACACGCAGGCAAGGAAGGAGCTCAAAAATGGTCTGAGGAGAGCCAGGAGGGGGCACCAAAAAGGCTTGGCAGAACGAATTAGGGAAAACACAAAGGCATTTTACACTTATGTGAGGAATAAGAGAATGGTCAGAGAAAGAGTAGGGCCGATCAGGGATAGCATAGGGAACTTGTGTGTGGAGTCTGAGGAGGTAGGGGAAGCCCTAAATGAGTTTTTTGCTTCTGTCTTTACGAAAGAAACGAACTTTGTCGTGAATGAAACCTTTGAAGAGCAGGTGTGTATGCTGGAATGGATAGAGATAGAGGAAGCTGACGTGCTGAAAATTTTGTCAAACATTAAGATTGACAAGTCGCCAGGCCCAGACCAGATTTGTCCTCGGCTGCTTTGGGAAGCGAGAAATGCAATTGTTTCGCCACTTGCGAAGATCTTTGCATCCTCGCTCTCCACTGGCGTCGTACCTGAGGACGGGAGAGAGGCAAATGTAACTCCTCTCTTCAAGAAAGGAAATAGGGAAATCCCTGGCAATTACAGACCAGTAAGTCTCACGTCTGTCGTCTGCAAGGTGTTAGAAAGGATTCTGAGGGATAGGATTTATGACCATCTGGAAGAGCATGGCTTGATCAAATGCAGTCAACACGGCTTTGTGAGGGGCAGGTCATGCCTCACAAACCTTATTGAGTTCTTTGAGGATGTGACTAGAAACGTTGATGAGGGTCGAGCTGTGGATGTGGTGTATATGGACTTCAGTAAGGCATTTGATAAGGTTCCCCATGGTAGGCTCATTCAGAAGGTCAGGAGGAATGGGATACAGGGGAACTTAGCTGCTTGGATACAGAATTGGCTGGCCAACAGAAGACAGCGAGTGGTAGTAGAAGGAAAATATTCTGCCTGGAAGTCAGTGGTGAGTGGGGTTCCACAGGGCTCTGTCCTTGGGCCTCTACTGTTTGTAATTTTTATTAATGACTTAGATGAGGGGATTGAAGGATGGGTCAGCAAGTTTGCAGATGACACAAAGGTTGGAGGTGTCGTTGACAGTATAGAGGGCTGTTGTAGGCTGCAGCGGGACATTGACAGGATGCAGAGATGGGCTGAGAGGTGGCAGATGGAGTTCAACCTGGATAAATGCGAGGTGATGCATTTTGGTAGGTCGAATTTGAAAGCTGAGTACAGGATTAAGGATAGGATTCTTGGCAGTGTGGAGGAACAGAGGAATCTTGGTGTGCAGATACATAGATCCCTTAAAATGGCCACCCAAGTGGACAGGGTTGTTAAGAAAGCATATGGTGTTTTGGCTTTCATTAACAGGGGGATTGAGTTTAAGAGTCGTGAGATCTTGTTGCAGCTCTATAAAACTTTGGTTGGACCGCACTTGGAATACTGCGTCCCGTTCTGGTCGCCCTATTATAGGAAAGATGTGGATGCTTTGGAGATGGTTCAGAGGAGGTTTACCAGGATGCTGCCTGGACTGGAGGGCTTATCTTATGAAGAGAGGTTGACTGAGCTCGGTCTCTTTTCATTGGAGAAAAGGAGGCAGAGAGGGGACCTAATTGAGGTATACAAGATAATGAGAGGCATAGATAGAGTTGATAGCCAGAGACTATTTCCCAGGGCAGAAATGGCTAGCACGAGGGGTCATAGTTTTAAGCTGGTTGGAGGAAAGTATAGAGGGGATGTCAGAGGTGGGTTCTTTACACAGAGGGTTGTGAGAGCATGGAATGCATTGCCAGCAGCAGTTGTGGAAGCAAGGTCATTGAGGTCATTTAAGAGACCGCTGGACATGCATATGGTCACAGAAATTTGAGGGTGCATACATGAGGATCAATGGTCGGCACAACATTGTGGGCTGAAGGGCCTGTTCTGTGCTGTACTGTTCTATGTTCTATGTTCTAAATAGGGAGAGAGAGGGAGGCAGACCGAAGATGGAGAGAAAAGAAGATAGGTGGAGAGGAGAGTATACGTGGGGAGGTAGGGAGGGGATAGGTCAGTCCAGGGAAGATGGACAGGTCAAGGAGGTGGGATGAGGTTAGTAGGTAGGAGATGGAGGTGCGGCTTGGGGTGGGAGGAAGGGATGGGTGAGAGGAAGAACAAGTTAGGGAGGCAGAGACAGGTTGGACTGGTTTTGGGATGCAGTGGGTGGAGGGGAAGAGCTGGGCTGGTTGTGTGGTGCAGTGGGGGGAGGGGGCAAACTGGGCTGGTTTTGGGATGGGGTGGGGGAAGGGGAGATTTTGAAGCTGGTGAAGTCCACATTGATACCGTCTGTGGAAAGGATGTGCTTTTTTTTTCCTGGGCAAATGATGTTGGGGCTCATGAAAAGCAATGGGTGATTCTTCAGACGGCTGGCAGACTCGCAACAATTTCAGTTATTCAGAGCCTAACGTCCCCTGAAGCATCAGACACTGAAACCTTTCAAGAGTTGACAGATTTAGGTAAAGAATATTACAACCCCAACCCTTCCCTGCTGTCAATTTGATTTGCCAGTTCAAGAGAATTTTTGATGATGTTAAGATGTTTGGCAGAGTGATGTGATTTTGGGTTAACCCTGAATGAGATGTTGGGAAACTGTTTGGTATGTGGGATTAATGACATAACCATGCAAAAGCACCTGCTAGCTGAAGCCCAACTTAACTTCAAACAGGCACAACAACTATATCATAGATTGTAGGAACTGCAGATGCTGGAGAATCTGAGATAACAAGGTGTACAGCTGGATGTATAGAGCAGGTCAAGCAGGAAAACTGACATTTTGGGTCTAGTCCCTTCTTCAGAAATCATTTCTGAAGAAGGGTCTAGGCCCGAAACATCAGCCTTTCTGCTCCTCTGCTGCTTGGCCTATTGTGTTCATCCAGCTCTACACCTTGTTATCTCTTAACTATATCATAGAATCCCTCCAGTGTGGAAACAGGCCATTCAGCCCAACAAGTCCACACCACCCCTCTGAAGAGCATCCCACCCAAACCCATCCCCCTAATTTCCTGTGTCTAACCCAATCTATATATTCCTGAACACTGCGGGCAATCCACCTACCCTACACATCTTTTGACACTGGGAAGAAACCCACGCAGCCATGAGATGAATGTGCAAACTCCACACAATCCTGAGGCTGGAATTGAACCCAGGTCCCTGGGACAGTGAGGTAGCAGTGTTAACCACTGAGCCACCGTACCACCCATGCTAGAACTGGCCTTATCATTAGAAGATGCAGCTAGTAGAGTATAGAAACTATAGGGCATCTCAATGGATGTGGACACCCTCACCTGTCCAACTGAGCTTGTGGAACACCATTTGAGTGTAGGCAATCACAAAGGCTCACCCAGGGCACATGCTGAGCAGAGGGACCCTAGGTCAGCACACAGCAAAACCCCAAAACAAAGCCAAGCTTTAGCCAAATGATTAGAATGTTCTTCAGGATCTGGTCTGGCAAGCCATTGTAGTTGTTGCTGGTTTGTGGACTCAGGACCTCAAAAAGGACAATGAGGCCTGACTTGAGCAAGAGAACTCATAGGCCAGTCTCTAGGAAAACACACACTCTGGAAAGTCCCTCATGTGGTTTGGAACAGTTAAATTGCTTAGTAACATCCAAATCAGAACCAATCAAAATAAATGTCAAGTTAAATGATCACCTGGTTTTCACAGAGGTCAATACCGGCGCAGTTGTGTCAGTGGTTGCAGAACCAGCCTTTAACAAGATTTTCCCTGCACTCCATCCCTTACATTTGTGCAAGACCTGGACTAGTCTCAGCACCTATACTGGGAAATCATCACAGATTAAATGTCCGACCTTGGTTCCAGTTATCTATGAGAAGCAGTTGGTGCAATTACCACTGATTTTAGAAAAAGCCTTAGGCCCAAGCTTGTTGGAGTAGAATTGTTCAAAAAGATTCACCTTGATTGGCTCAACATTTTTCAATTAGAAAATGGCTGCCCGAGTGAAGTCCTTATTAAGTACTCAGAAGATTTTCAGGAAGTTCTAGCATCTATCAAAGGGGCTGAGGATGTTGACATGTTGACCAGGAATCAATTTAGCGATTCTGTAGGGTCCCATCCAGTGCCATTTGCCTTAAGGGCAAAAGCAAAGGTCAAAATCAGGAGGCTAGAAAATGAACGAATCGTCAAACCAGTCCAGTTTTCAGAATGGACAGCCCTGGTCATAACGTTTATGAAGCCTCATGGCTTAGTTTGGCTTTATGGGGATTTTAAGCAAACAGTAAACCACTTGCAGCTGGATAAATATCCAGTCCCTCACATAGAGGACTTGTGCACAAAACTAGTGTGGGGACAGCTGTCCTTCACAAAGCTAGACATGAGCCGAGCATACTTGCCACTAGATGAGGGGGTCCAACAAGTATGCCATAAACAATTTCCATAAGGGATAAATCTACGTATAAGACTGCCATTTGGGATATTATCAGCCTGTGCCCTTTTCCAGTGGACCATGGAAAACATTTTACAAGGGCTATCCCAAGTTGCCATTGATCTGATTGATGCAACAATAACAGGGAAGATCAATGAAGAGGACTTGGAGAACTTGGACGTGGTACTTAAACATTTCTGCCAGGTGGGCATGCGCCTTAGAAGGGGAAAAAAGTATGCTCCAGTCATCCATAGTGACCACTTTAGGCTATGGAGTTCACAAGACCAGGTTATACCCATTGAATGATAAAGTAAGGGTGATCAAAGGTGCCCTGGTTCTCAAATCTGTGCCAGAGCTTTGGTCTTTCCTTGGATTGGTGTTTTGTGACAGGAAATTCAAATGTAACATGGCCTTCACCTTGACATCCTTATACCTGCTACTGAAAAAAGGTCAGGTTTGGAAATAGCCAAGTAGCCAAGAAGTAGCCTTTAGGAAAGTGAAAAAACAGCTATCATCATCTAAGGTGTTGACCCACTACAGTCTGAAGCGAGAGATATTCTTGACCTGTAATGCCTACCTATATCGCATCGAGGTAGTGTTGGATCACCAGTGGACCAATGGAGAGAAATGCCCAAGTGTGTCTGCTTCCTGGACTTTGGCTAATGCCGAACACCAATATGCCCAGATAGAGAAGGAAGGTTTGGCAATCATCTTTAGCTTAGGAAAGTTCCACCAATACCTTTGCAGATGTAACTTTGTCAAAGTAATGGACCACCAACCCCTGTTAGAACTACTTAAAGAAGACAAGGCCATGACACGCATAGCTTCTGTTCAAATTCACACATGGACTCTTATTCTCAGCACATAAAATTACAAGTGGAACACCATACCGAGTGGTAAATATGGGTGCCTTGAGCTGCCTCCCACTGGCAGATCCACCTCCAGTGGTGCCTCCACTGGAAGATTCCATTCTGGTTTTAAACTTCCTGGGCACCTTTCCAGTCACTGCTGACAATATCCGACTGTGGACACAAAAAGATCTCACTCTGGCAAAACTAAAACATTGGTGGTGATGGGGGAATCAAAAGGGGTATCACAATCAGGACTGAATGTATTCCGCTGCTCTGAGACAGATTTACCTGTAAGTGCTTCCAGTCCACTCTGGCTAAATTATGTCTGATCTTATTAAAGATCTTATTAAAGAACTGGGCCTTCCCCCAGGTGAGAACTTTGATTTCAGTCTTGTCCTTGACCTTTTCCATAACAATTTTGAATATAACAGAGTTAAGATCACTGTCTGCCGCTGATGCTTCGAACACTTGCACAGGGTTGTTACCTAATGTTAGACCACATCATCCCTTACAGGGCCTTCTACGAGTTGGCTTACAAAGCTCTTCTGGAAATATTTCAAGAATTCTGCTCCCTCTGAACATCTCACACTGTGACTACCTCAGTTAATGTTGGGGAAGCTGCAAACCCCTATGATCATGACACTATTACTTTTACATTTCATTATATTTGCCTACATATCTGCTCTTCAATTTTTTTCAAATCATTTAGAGGCACCATAGTGCGCTCCCAGCAATGTCATTTCTCTTTTTTGTTTTTAAATTCTCCCTTTATGGCTTCATTTGAGCAGCCTTGTCAGATAGCATCCTCCTTACTGCTGTGACAGATTCTTCATCAAAATTGTGACAACTGCCCTATAATTTAAAGCTTATATTGTCTATAAGAAATGTTTGTTCAATAGTGCTTTATTCTGTTACATGAGGAAATAAAATTGTGCCTGTCACCCATTCAGTTATTTTAAAAAGAAATTCAAACTTCCAGTCATCATTGTCTACAGGGCTTATAACATATATCAGAAAAGCTATCAACAGAGCATTGGACCAAACCTACCATCCACCAGTCAGAAAAGCACCCACTTGCTATAACTCACTGTTCCTGTTCTTAAACCATTTTTAAAATTAAAACTAAACTTTTATGAGCCTCTATTTTGTTCAATGACATTATCATCAACAAATCCCCCACTATTAACATCCTGGGGATTACCAGTGAGTGAAAATTGAACTGAACCAGCCATATAAATACCATGATTAGAAGGTCATGTCAAAGCCCGGGATGCCCATAATGAGTAAGTCACCTCAAGACCCCTGCAAATTTATCTATCTTTTGCAAAGCACTAATCATGAGTGTCAGAGATAATGGGAACTGCAGATGCTGGAGATTCCAAGATAATAAAATGTGAGGCTGGATGAACACAGCAGGCCAAGCAGCATCTCAGGAGCACAAAAGCTGACGTTTCGGGCCTAGACCCTTCATCAGGGAGGGGGATGGGGGGAGGGAACTGGAATAAATAGGGAGAGAGGGGGAGGCGGACCGAAGATGGAGAGTAAAGAAGATAGGTGGAGAGGGTGTAGGTGGGGAGGTAGGGAGGGGATAGGTCAGTCCAGGGAAGACGGACAGGTCAAGGAGGTGGAATGAGGTTAGTAGGTAGCTGGGGGTGCACCCCCAGCTACCTACTAACCTCATCCCACCTCCTTGACCTGTCCGTCTTCCCTGGACTGACCTATCCCCTCCCTACCTCCCCACCTACACCCTCTCCACCTATCTTCTTTACTCTCCATCTTTGGTCCGCCTCCCCCTCTCTCCCTATTTATTCCAGTTCCCTCCCCCCATCCCCCTCCCTGATGAAGGGTCTAGGCCCGAAACGTCAGCTTTTGTGCTCCTGAGATGCTGCTTGGCTTGCTGTGTTCATCCAGCCTCACATTCTACTAATCATGAGTGTGTTGGAATACTCTCCACTTGCCTGGATGAGTGCTGCACCATATGCTTTCATGAAACCCAACAGCATCCAAGACAAATCAACTTGCTGCACCAGTTAATACTTTCACCATTCATTCCTTCCTGCACTAAAGCTCAACAGCAGCAGTGTGTACCAGCAACAAGATGCAATGTAGAAATTCAGCAAGACTCCAAATCTTCAAAATATCTTCCAAACCCATGACCAGTAAGATCAAGAATGATAGGGCAACAAATACAGGGAACACTCAAAACCTTCCAAACTACTCACCATCCTATTCCGGAAATATCTTGTTGTTCCTTCAGAATCACTGGGTCAACTCCTGAATGCGCCTCCCTAGCTCCACTGTAGGCATAACACACAAACTGTAGTGGGTCAAGAGAGTGATTCACCATCACCACCTCAATGAGGACCGTGAGAAGTGAACAATAAATGCTCACTGAGCCAGTGATATTCAAGTGAAATTTGAGATCATCTTATATAGCTGTTTCTCAATTTCCAACTGACAATTGGGGAACCTATAATACAATCACAACAAGGTGATCATCCCATTTTTATTTCTCAATTCTACCCATAGAACTTCACTGGACAATTTTGCAGGAATATCCTCACAAAGTGCAGCTGTAATGTTATCCCTAACCAAAAGTGCCACTCCCCCTCGTCTCTTGCCTCGCTTTCTTAGGTCCAAAAATGATAATCTTTGCCACCTACACCAGCTCCTCACCCATACATTCAACCACTCTAGCCTCCTATTCCTACTTGCACCAAAATGTGGCACCTGTAGTAGTCCAGCTGTTACTACCCTTGCGGACCTACTTTTTAATGTCTTGCCTAGTTTCCTATATTCACTCTGCAGAACCTTTTTCTTTACCTACCTGAGACTTCTCTTGTCTTTGAATGACCTGCAAGGTTCTAACCAAATGCATCAGGTTTGGAAGTTTCACGAACTGCATTATTTCAGTTATTCCATTAAGTATTGTGTATAGTCTCCCTTTTTTCTAATAAGAGAGACCATACTGGCATCTATCTCTGATTATGTCCTCTTCAAAATGCCTTCAACTGCTATTCTATCTCTGGATTTTACTAAATGAAAGCCTATCATCGATTTAAGAAAAAAATCAATCCTTGATTATTCAAAATCAATAGCAAAATAATATCTTTAACTTTTTAAATAACCTTTCATAAACCCATAATACAAACAAACTTCCATAAACACTCCAGGAAGCACATACAGATTTAAAATCAGTGTTTGGAAAGATTGACCTCATTAATTACTAAATCCCTTATCACAAATAGACAAAACCAACATATCACTGCTTTAAAATCCAACTCTAAAATTGTTGCTAATATATATGTAAATCACACAACTTTCATCACAACAGAAAGGCATAGGGAATAACAGTGGTTGTGGACAAGAGATAAACCATAGATGCAGAATAGGTGTGAATAGCAAAAAGTAAATTCTGACCAAAACCAAAAATCATGAGAATGGATATCGATACTGGAGAAAGAAAGATTCATCAAAGAGCTGGCCGGTTAGCTCAGATGGTTAGAGTGTGGTGCTGATAATGCCAAGGTCATGGGTTTAATCCCCATACTAACCCCACCTGCTGGATTTCACTGAGTTGGAGTGATGCAGTGGCTCACACACCTGGGACCTAGGTTTGACACTACCCTTGGTTGGCTGTCTGTGTCTGCATCGGTTTCCTCTGGGTGTTCCAGTTTCTTCCCACAGTCCAAAGACGTGCAAGTGAGGTGGATTGGCCATGCTAAATTGCTTGTAGTGTTAAGGGAGGAATAGGCTGGGTGGGGTAGCCATGAGAAGTACAGGGTGATGGGAATAGGGTGGGGGTTGGGGTGGGTCTGGGTGAGATCGTCTTTGATAGTCTGTTTGGACTCAATGGGCCAAATGGCCTGCCTCCACACTGTTGGGATTCTGTGATTCTAGAAGACACAATTCTGATAGATAGTCACTGGACTTGAAATCATTAGTTCTGCTTTCTTCTGACAAATGTTATTTGACCTGTTGAATTTTGCCAGTAATTTTTGCTTTCATTTCAAATCGCAAGCATCCACAGTTCTTTGTGTTATTACATAAAACAGAGTTCATGCTTTGAAATTGTTGAGCACAACGGTGAGTCACTGTTAGGTGCCGAAACACTAAATAAAGCACTGAATTTTAAACTGATGCCCTGTAGCTATGAGGAATGTCCTTTGTCCAATGCTTGAACGAGGATCTCATAGTTACCACTCACTGATGCTCTGGCACTTCCTTTGTACCAGGGAGGAAACTGAGATCCAAGTTTTAGAGACTGAGCAGCAGCAATGCATTGCAATAATGAGGCTCAGATCTAGTTTATAGATGTGGCCACACTATAGTTTAAGAGAAAAGGAATGGGTGTCCATCACTCAGTTAAAAGAAACAGGCAGGTATTGCAGCAGTACTCTGAATACCTGTCACTTTCAGAGAGTGATGGTTCATTGGTGAATGCAACCACAACCAAATCCGTGGCCACGCAGGTGGTTCAACTGGAGCCATCGTGACTAGTGATTTGAAAGTTAGGCAATCAGAAGGTGCATTGCCGCTGCAGCTGTGAATCCAGGATAGTGTGTGGCCTTCTTAGTGCCAGGATGATGGATGCCACTGAGTGGCTGCAGAATATTCTGGACGGGGAGGACGTACAGCCAAATGCCATGGTCCTTTTGGTAGTCAGCAAAATTCTTGAAATTCATTCAGGAGAACAGTCTTGAACAGCGTGCAGCAAGTCCAAGAAGAAAGAACAGTTTTCTGGACTGTTTTAGTGGCAATGGGAGTATATTTTAATATTGATCATAATTCAGTTAACATTACAATTATTGAAAAGGATGAAGGCAGAACAGGAGTTTAAGTTTTAAATAGGGGTGAAGCCAATTTTACTGAGCTGAGGATGACTGATTTTGCAAAAGTAGTCTGCAAGCAGATATGATCAGTGTGGGAACAATGAGTGACATTCAAAGGGGAGTTTCAAAGGGCTCAGGGTAAACATTCCTCAAAGAAAAACGGAGGGACATGCAAATTTATATTCCCCTGGGTGTAAGAAAAGGCAGAAAGGAAACTTTACTTCAGATACAAAGAACTCAATGCTACACAGAGCAGGGAAGAATATAGAGTGCAGGGATGAAATCATTTTGGGATAAGAAAAATAAAACTGTGCATTAAGGAATACTGGCTTTTTGTGATAAATGTTAATGAAATGCACTTAAATATGGGGGTCCATGAAAAAGAAGTCTGCAGATGGCAAAAAATTTAGCTACTTATTTGATATTGCAGGGGAAAGTTAGACTGTAGGAAGATATCAGTTGACCAGAAAAGTGGCAAATGGAATTCAACTCAGAGAGAAGTGTGAAGGAGTATATTTGAGGAGGTCCAACAAGGTAAAGAGAATCTCCAATTGTTGTGATTGGTGGAAGGATGACAAAGAGCTGAAGATGGGATAGGCTGTTTGACACTTTATCTGCCTGTGCAGCCACAACCTCCTGTGTAATTTTTTCTAAATTATCAAAATATTCCACACATAGAACTTAGAACATTACAGCACAGTACAGGCCCTTCGGCCCTCGATGTTGCGCCGACCTGTCATACTGATCTCAAGCCCATCTAACCTACACTATTCCATGTATGTCCATATGCTTGCCCAATGATGACTTAAATGTACCTCAAGTTGGCGAATCTGCTACCATTGCAGGCAAAGCGTCCCATTCCCTGACTACTCTGAGTAAAGAAACTACCTCTGACATCTGTCCTATATCTTTCACCACTCAATTTAAAGCTATGCCCCCTTGTGCTCGCCGTCACCATCCTAGGAAAAAGGCTCTCCCTATCCACCCTATCTAACCCTCTGATTATTTTATGTGTTTCAATTAAGTCACCTCTCAACCTTCTTCTCTCTAATGAAAACAACCTCAAGTCCCTCAGCCTTTCTTCGTAAGACCTTCCCTCCATACCAGGCAACATCCTAGTAAATCTCCTCTGCACCCTTTCCAAAGCTTCCACATCCTTCTCATAATGCGGTGACCAGAGCTGTACACAATACTCCAAGTGCAGCCGCACCAGAGTTTTGTACACCTTCACCATAACCTCTTGGTTCTGGAACTCGATCCCTCTATTAATAAAAGCTAGAACACTGTATGCCTTCTTAACAGCCCTGTCAACGTGGGTGGCAACAGGATCTGTGTACATAGACACTGAGATCTCTTTGCTCATCTACACTACTAAGAATCTTACCATTAGCCCTGTACTTTGCCTTCCGGTTACTCCTACCAAAGTGCATCACCTCACACTTGTCTGCATTAAACTCCATTTGCCACCTCTCAGCCCAGGTCTGCAGCTTATCTATGTCTCTCTGCAACCTACAGCATCCTTTGTCACTATCCACAACTCCACCAACCTTAGTGTCGTCTGCAAATTTACTAACCCATCCTTCTACGCCCTCATCCAGGTTATTTATAAAAATGACAAACAGCAGTGGACCCAACACCGACCCTTGCGATACATCACTAGTAACTGGTAACATCTGAAAAGAAAGCATGCACAAGGATGTAGGGATGGGGCAAACATGAAGAGTTGCTCCTTAGGAGGGGTAGCACAGGGGTTAAATAAACATCCTCTGTGTTCTTACAATCCTGAGCTTATAATTTATTCAAAACTCATGCCCTTTTGATTTCATTCATCGAACCCATGACCGAAGATACTTTGAGCTATGAGCTTTGTAATAACATAATATTACACTGACCATAGAACAGTACAGCATATCCATCCACCATGTCTGTGCCGATCATGATGTCATTCTAAACTAACCTCACCTGCCTGCTCATAGTCCATATCCCTCCATTTCCTGCCTGTTCATGTGTCTGTCTAAATGCCTCTAAAGATTTGCTAACATATCTACTTTTACCCCATCCCCCGGCAGCAAGTTCCAGTATAAAACATTTTCCTTACATATCTGATTAGCAAGTTTGCAGATGACACTAAGATTGGTGGAGTAGCAGATAGTGAAGGGGACTGTCAGAGATTACAGCAGAATATAGATAGATTAGAGAGTTGGACAGAGAAATGGCAGATGGAGTTTAATCCAGGCAAATGCGAGGTGATGCATTTTGGAAGATCCAATTCAAGAGTGAACTAAATGGTAAATGAAAAAGCCCTGGGGTAAACTGATACACAGACTGTTCTGAGTGTTTAGGTCCATTGTTCCCTGAAGGTGGCAACACAGGTCGATAGCATGGTCAACAAGGCATACTGCATGCTTTCATCCATCGGATGGGATATTGAGTACAAGAGTTGGCAGGTCATGTTACAGTTGTAAAGGTGTTTGGTTCAACCACATTTGGAATACTGCGTACAGTTCTGGTTGTTACACTATCAAAAGGATGTGGATGCTTTGGAGAGGGTGCAGAGGAAGTTCACCAGGATGTTGCCTGGTATGGAGTGTGCTAGCTATGAAGAGAGGTTGAGTAGATTAGGATTATTTACATTAGAAAGACGGAGATTGAGGGAGGACCTGATTGAGGTCTACAAAATCATGAGGGGTACAGACAGGATGGGTAGCAAGTAGCTTTTTCCTAGAGTGGGGGACTCAATTACTCGGGGTCATGATTTCAAAGTGAGAGGGGAAAAGTTTAAGGGAGATATGCGTGGAAAGTTCTTTATGCAGAGGGTGGTGGGTGCTGGAACATGTTGCCAGTGGAGGTGATAGAGGTGGGCATGATAGCGTAATTTAAGATGTATCTAGACAGATACATGAATGGGCAGAGACATACAGATCCTTGGAAAATAGGTGACAGGTTTAGATAGAGGATCTGGATTGGTGCAGGCTTGGAGGGCCGAAGGGCCTGTTCCTGTGCTCCAAAGCCTATAATATCATGGATTATCCCTGTTGTCCTTCTTTAACAAATGAACAAAATTGGCGATTCACTAGGATCTGGGATCTTGCCTGTGATTAAAGAGGGGACAATGGTCTCTATTAAGGCCCCACCAATCTCCACCCTTGCCTGTGTCAGTGTCCTTGGATGGTTCTCATCAGGCCCTGGGGACTTTTTGACCATAATGTTTCTCAACACATCCAATACCCTGACACACCGGGGAAGATAAATTTGCATGTCCCTCCATTTTTCTTTGTGGAATGTTTACCCTGAACCCTTCAAACTTCCCTTTGAATATCGCTCATTGTTCTGACACTGATTGTATCTGTTTGCAGATACAAGGAGAGGTAATGGCCTCATGGTATTATCATTTGACTGTTAATCCGGAGACCTGGACAACATTCTCGGGTCCCAGGTTTGAATCCTGCCACAGCAGATGGTAGAATTTGAATTCAATAAAATATCTAATGATTACCATGAATCCATTGTCTGGTCTGGGCTGCATGTGACTCCACAACCACAACAGTGTGATTGACTCAGAAATGCCCTCTGGGCAATAAATGCCAGTAATGCCCTCTTCCTGTTAATGAATAAAGGAAAAAAAACTCACCCTTCTTAATATCAAAATACCTAAGAATATCAACTTACTCTCTTTAATCTTACCATCATCTATGCCCTCCTTCTTGATAAATACTGATGTGAGATACTCACCCAGTTCCTCTGGCTCTACAGGTAAATTGTTTTTGAGTCGAAGTACTATTTTCCTGGTTACCCTTTTGCTCCTTCGGGTTCTCCTTAATTCTGGTGTTGTTCGTTCACCAAGCTGACTGGTTTTCCACATTTCATCTCCTTTCTAGGTGACATCATCAGTGTTGTGTAGCCTCTATTGAAGTACTGTTGTTTCTCCAACTCTGAATTTAATTGGTCCGGTCTGTCATGGTGAGCAGTCTAGTTTCTGGTTTCATACCATAGTGGTATGTAGATGGTGTCTATTTCAACATTTGTTAGTTGCATCGGTGTTGAAAACCAGGCCTCCAGGATTTCTCGTGCTTGTCTTTGTCTTGCTTGTCATAGTACTGTAAATTTGTCCTAGTTAAACTGATGTCCTTCTACTTCTGTATGTATTGAAACGAGGGAGAGCTGGTCATGCCATTTTGCTGTGTTTTGCTTGCTTATGCATTGTTAAGGTGGGGTTTTGCATTTGATGCTGTGAGGTAGTACCTGGTTTCTGAGGCATTCATGTAGAAAATGGATTTGCTCGTGGGTAGTGCTCAGTCGGCTAGCATAGGTTTCCCATCTTCAGGCTTGTTGAACATGTTTTACTCATAGATGTTCAATGTTTTAACGAAGATCTGTAGTTCAGGTTACAATTGGAATCATTGGTTGATCCGCCCAGCTGAATGGTTTTCATGCAAATGTTTCGTCTCCCTTCTAGGTGACATTGTCAGTGCTGCGTGGCCTCGGTTGAAGTGCTGTTGTTCTGTCCCACTCTCAATTTATCTGGACCGGTCTGCTGCAGCAAAATGGCATGACCAGCTCTCCCCCATTTCAACACACTCTGACATAGAAGGACATCAATGTAACTGGAACAAAGTGACAGTACTAGGACAAGCAAGACAAAGACAATCACGAGAATTCCTGAACGCCTAGTTTTCAACCACTGATGCAATTAACAAACATGTTGAAATAGACGACATCTACAAATCACTTTGGTACGAAAACGAAAACAAGACTGCCTACCATGACAGATCGGAACATATAAATTCAGAGTGGGACAGAACAAAAGCATCTCAATGGAGACTACATAGCACTGATGATGTCACCAAGAAGGGAGATAAAACATTTTCATGAAAAGCAGTCAGCTCAGCGAACCAACCAACAATTCCAACTGCAACCCAAGCTATAGATCTTTGTTAAACGTTAATCTTCTTAATCCTATTTGCCAAGGACATTTTATGGCCTCTTTCAGCCCACCGCATTTCTTGTTTAAGCCATTTTCTAAATTATTTAGACTCCCCAAAGGTCTTGTCTAATTTTTGTTACAGAGTCATAGTCAGAGTCATACAGCATAGAAATAGACCTTTCAGTCCAACTCGTCTATGCCGACCAGGTATCCAAAGCTGATCTAGTCCCTTTTGCCAGCATTTGGCCCATATGCCTCTAAACACATCCTATTTATATACCCATTCAGATGCCTATGCCTATGCCTTGAGAGCTACAGTGTGGCCTCTGGTCATATGAGACCATCTCGGTACTTGGCTTATTTGCATGTTGAACTTCTGAAGGTCAATCAATCCGAAATTCATATTTTACATGTCTAAACTCAAGATTGGCACTGTTTCTACCAACCCTACTGTAGAAATTTAGCTGTTGTTCCCAGTGCAGTCTTTATCCATATTTTCATAATCTGCAAATGCCCTAATGTTCTTATCATGTATTACTGTAAAGATCAAGTTCTGTTGCCATGTTTGTAAAATGTAAAAATAGAAATGATTCAGACTTTGTCCTAGATCTTAAATCTACAGCTACTACCTCATTGAAATCTCACACTAATGGAAGACCATCGGGTGAATTTTACATGTTTTCAACAAAGAGTGAGTCATATCAGGTTTAGCTGAGTGATTCTTGCTGTAAGGCTGAGCAGGATTTCGCATTGTACCTTACCACACTCATCGCATTTATTGAGGCTGCTGCCCCAATGATGTACAAACCACTCAGTGGATTTCCACCCAAAGACCAGCATTTCTTTTGTTGGTGCCATCTCTAAAAACCTGCTGCTTTGTATGAGGACAGACCTGTTCTTGTAAGAAGTCTAGGACTGGTCCTATGGGGGTGCAGAAACATTCATATCCCAGCAACTCAGTAATTATCATTGTTGATGCGGTAAAACACTGGTGAGAACCAGATGGTCAGTGTCATGTATCAGGACCACTTGTAACCAGTGGCCATGATGCTTTCTGCCTTTTACAAGAGTAACCAGCATGCCCAGTACATTGGCAGATTTCCACCAAAGTTCCCCAAACAATACTTCCTCTACTCAGACATCAATACCCAGAGCCTGGAGGAAGCATTGGCCAGGCTGACTCCTGGACACCCACCACCTCCAATGTTGAAATATCAGTGGAGTCAATAGGTGAACAAGTGTGGGATCGAAGGCTGCTGAGGGTCTCGCACTATTTTGTAGATGGCAAGGGAGGATTGCCCCAGCCCAATGGCACTTAGAAGGCTGTTGGAGACCAGGCATCTGCTCAGGCCTCAGTGGGAGAAGCCCCTGTGTCCCAGTGCTGAAGGATTTGCTCATATATACAGGATGGAGCAGCAGTGGCAGTCAACCATCTGAAATACACTGGCCTTCATCACTGACAACCGGTGTGAAACAGTCAGTCCTGAAACTCACCGGCCATCATTGCTCAGATGCTGGAGAAGTGCACTCGTCTTGTGGCCATCTGCCCACCTCCACGGACCAGTTGCTGGCTGCTCTGAAGAGACAAGGCCAGCATTCTCTGGGGATACTGGATGGTCATTAACATCTGCAATCCTTTGCTCCAGGCACAGGTTCTCAAGAAGCAAAGCAGGGAGTGTTGAACTCACAATGAGATAGAATGGTGACAGAGGAAGAGGCAGAACCAGGACCCTTGGCCATTCACACTCTGGTGGGGCCTTCCATCTTCACTCTGCCTGTACATTCCTCAATGAGCCTTGGAAATTCAGACAAAGAAGGGTCAACTTCCTCCAGCATATCTGGCCTGTCCAGTTCCAAATACACACACAGTTGCCGAACCAAACCTCTAGGGCTAATGACTACCAAAGAGCAGCCTCTCTCCACCTCATTTGTGAAACAGGGAGCTCAGTGCTCTGCGTTGGAGGGAGAAGGGAAGAATATTATACCAGGGGCATAGGTGGACAAAGACTGACAATATTATTTAGATATGTTAGGGTAGGTGGATTGACCACAGTAAATTTATCATAGTGTCTAGGAACATGCAGGTCAGTGGATTAACCATGGGAAATGCAGGGTTATGGGAACTGGGTGAGGGGGTAGGTCTGCATGGACTAGTCATCGGAGAATCAATGTGCACTTGATGGGCCGAATGACCTGTCACCGCACTGTTATGATTCTATGACTATGTTACGCAGGGCAAAACCATTGCCAAACCATTAGCACTACTGTCGTACAGAATCAGAGACCAGAGTTTGATTTCAGAACTAGGTGACAGTCTGTGGGCAGTTTACACATACCCCTGACATCTGTGTGGGTTTCTACTGGATGCTCTGGTTTCCTACCACAGTGCATAGATGTGCAGGTTAGGTGGATTGGCTGTACTAATTTGCCCCATAGTGTCTGAGGATATGCAGGATAGGTGGATTAGCCGTGAAATATGTGGGGTTACGGAGATCTAGTTGGGGTCTGGGTCTGGGTGGGACACTTCAGAGGGTCAGTGCAGACTCGATGGCTCAAAAGTTCTCCTTTCACACTGTGGGGATTTTATAGTGGGTTCATAAACATTTGTTTTCTATGGCTCAGTTGGCAGTCTGAATCGCTATAGATCCTAATGGGTTGTCTGCTCTTTAGCCAGTAACAAAGCACAGTGTTTGGAGATGTATGATGAATGCCGATCACATCATATGAAAACAGGGGTACCAAAATGTGTACATCACCTCAATTCAACACCATAGACTTCACCTTCAACATTGCCCACTGAAGGGCTCCCTATGCAGGCAGAGTGTAGTTCTCCAACAGTGACAGAGCAACACACAGGTCAATCACGGAGGATGGCCAGAGAGTACGCATCCTGCTTGAGTGGTCAATACGTCATGTGTTCATTGCCAATGTTCTTCCCCTGTGAACATCCAGTAACAAGTTGTAGATTCAGACCTTTCCTCAATTGTCACCTCAGTTTCCCTGCTTACTGCTAGTGCATCCGTAACCTTTCTCCTCAACATTTAGCACTTTCCAAGCGTTTCATGATCAAAATAACAGGGAACAGTCATAGGAACAAAGAAACATAGAATGGAGGAGCAGGAGTAAACCATTCTGCTCTTCAAGACTGCTTTATATTCAACACAGTCATGGCTGATCATTTAATTCGGCATATTGTTCTGCTTCCATTCTATAATCTTCGATTTCTTTAGGCCTAAGAATTATATCTACTTCTTTTTTGAAAACATTCAATGTTTTGGCCTCAACTGTTTTCTGATTTAGCAAATTCTACAGGCTCACCTCTCTCTAGGTGAAGAGATTTCTTTTCAATTCAGTGCTGAAATATCTGCTACTTATGTTTAGACTATAATCCTTTGTTCTGAACACCCTGGTGATTGGGAACATCCTCCCTGAATTTACCCTGTCGAGTCTTGATAATATTTTATAGGTTTCCATCAGATTCCACACACCTCCATTCCTCTAAATTCCAGTGAATGTGGTCCTAAATGCTCTAATCTCTCATCATACGTCAATCCTGCCAACCTATGTATTGGTCTGGTGAATCTTTGCTGCACTCCCTTCACAGCCAGAACATAATTCCTCAGGTAAGGAGGTCAAAACTCCACACAATATTCGCAGTGTGGTCTCACCAAGACACGGTACAATTGCTGCCACTGGCTTCCAGCCTCAGCATTAATGTACTGCTGACATCCCCAACATCATCCTTTTCTTCTTACTGCCCATTCTGCAGACCTCACAGTGTTCACATTTCTTTTGTTACCATGACACATATGTTTCTCTGCCATCTTTCATCCACAACTGCCACTCTTCTCCTACTCTGTTCCTCTTAATTTCTGTGAGCGGAGGTGATGAGGCATCAATAGCCCACTCCTCCTAGAGACCTGACCCATTATCACTGGCTCAGAGCCTTGACTAGCATTTGAGCAGGGTTGTGGTCTCTCCCTGACTGAGAGAGCAAGAGAGCAGCCCTGGTAAGCAGCAGCCTGATCCATGTCATGGACTGGGTGCCAACCCCTATGGATTAACTGATTGGATAAAAACAACTGTCAGGAAATGAGGAAAAAGCAGATGGTTGGCACTATTAATGAGCTGGTACTGGCATGATGGGTTTAATGGCCTCCTTCTGCACCGTGACTCTTGTGATTCTGTGAACTATACCTGATTTAACCATCTACTGTTGAACGTTTGTGTGCCCTGATAGATAAGTCTGGTCTTGCAGGGCACATTGCCAATGCATTGGAGAGATGTCAGGATTGTGCACTGACACTGAAAGCCAGGTGATGGAAGGGCCTGTCTGCCTGGTGCTTATTGATTGTGCAAGGAAGAGGATGTTTGGAGGGAGTAGGGAGTTGGATTCACTCTAGTTTCCATATTGCATTTTCTGGGTGGTTTGATTGCTTGGCCAAATTATAACTGGAATATTAATGAGATCAATGAAGTCCTCAACTTAATGAGTATTGATCAATTGGCAGCTTTTTGCATCCTGCTAAGACTTTAGCCATGCACTTGTGAAAAGCAGAAAGGATGGGACAGGTCAATCTTGACATCACGATTAGCCAAACCATACTTTTTGCCTGATTCTTTCTCACCATAGACCATGTCACTTAGACCTTTATAAGATCCTGGTCTTAGAATGGGATGCGATGCATACGTGATACTAGCGAGTTTTGAGAAGATTTGTAGCTCAGGTTGAGGTTCTGGATGTGAGTTTGCTCGCTGAGCTGGAAGGTTAGTTTTCAGACGTTTCGTCACCATTCTAGGGAACATCATCAGTGAGCCTCCGACAAAGCGCTGGTGTTATGTCCCGCTTTCTATTTATCTGGTTACGTTTCCTTGGGTTGGTGATGTCATTTCCTGTTCTTTTTCTCAGGGGATGGTAGGTTGGCTCCAAATCAATGTGTTTGTTGATGGAATTCCGGTTGGAATGCCATGCTTCTAGGAATTCTCATGCGTGTCTCTGTTTGGCTTGTCCTAGGATGGATGTGTTGTCCCAATCAAAGTGGTGTCCTTCCTTATCTGTATGTAAGGATACGAGTGATAGTGGGTCATGTCGTTTTGTGGCTAGTTGATGTACATGAACATCAACTAGCCACAAAACGACATGACCCACTATCACTCGTATCCTTACATACAGATTAGGAAGGACACCACACCAGCGCTTTGTCAGAGGCTCACTGATGACGTTACCTAGAATGGTGACGAAATGTCTGAAAACTAACCTTCCAGCTCAGCGAGCAAACTCACATCCAGAAACGTGATACTTTTTACAAATATGATATTTCTCGCTAATCTTCTCAATGAGATTTGAGTACTCATCATCAGCTATTGACCATGTCTGTGGCAAAATGGGTTAGTAAACAAACAGTCTGCATAAGTTCAAGGCAATTTCACTCTTTTTAATCAATCTGTTCAGAGATGTTATTATACACCTCTGGAGAGGGTACAATTTCAACATGGTCTCCTGGTTCAAAGGTAGGAACAGTAACACTGTATAAGACTGTTTTTGGACTTGAATTCAAACCTCCTGGCTGAGAGGTTAGGGATACTGCCGCTGCTCGAGAAGTGTTTTCACACACAACTAAACAGAATTTTCTGCCACCAAATCACCCATGGCAGATTTTACATTTTAACCATCGCCATTAAATCCCCTTTGCTTCCAGTTGTTCAACCTGCATGCAGAGCCCGATGCAATGATATCAAAAAGTTCAGACAACTTTGTTTTTTTTAAAATCAGATAATTTTGTTTTTTTATATCAGACAATTTTGTTCCTCTTTCTCTCAGATTCATGTCACCTGGTATTATTAACATTCTGATGAGGAAGGTCATGGTTTTGTTAAGGGGGTGCAGTAAGGCCTCATTGGATCAAATACTGATGCACTACTTTTCCAAAAATGATTCCTTTATCATGTTTCATGCTTATTTCTACTAGTTATTTTTCCATTGTTGATCAGTAAGGATATCTCACAAGAGACTTCATCAGAACTACTAAGGAGCTTTACTCAAGCTATTCGGCATCCAATGTGTTGTCATTGCTGAACTTGAAACATGTCGAAATTTGTACTTCCTGACCTCACTGTGATCTGCATTACTGCGTGAATAACATTTTAATCAACGTGTCCACACACCATCAATGTGCAACCACTATCTAATACGACACAATTAAATAAATCCATGACTAATACACTCATCACTGGCCAAAAACAACTGTGACTAGTACAATTCCCTCAGACTGATTATTATCATCAGCTTGAACTTCCCAATTCTCTGTGTCACATGTCATTTCAAAAACCCTGCTGTTCTGCTTTGGGCAGTTCTGCACAACGTTATTTTGAGTCGCATCCGATGCACGTATTAACTGTTCCTTGAACATTCCTGGATGCCTGACAAAAATCCTTCTTCCTCATTCCTTTTGTTTGTAACACTCCTGTTGTGCAGATGCCTGTGCCCTTTATCTGAATGATCTCAAAATGCTGCAAACATTGAGTCTTCAAACCCTCGTAACTTTGCAGAGTATCCCATTTGGCAGTTGGAAATTATTGTTTCCCTCAGGATTACTTTTGATTCAAAAGGGTGTCTTTTTCTGAGAAACAACCTGCATGTGCCTATCCAGACGTGATATATTAGCACAATCAATTTAAATGTGAGCACTGAATAAAGAATTTCCAGATTGAAATTCTGCAGCATTTGTAGTCTGTTAAAGTCCATCATATCTTCCTCTGTGGAATGACTGTGCATCTTTGAAATCCATCAAAGTCTGACCGGGTCCATCAGTAACCAAAAGAATCATTCTCCTGGTAAATTGTACGAATGAAGCATAAAAGACTCAGATCGTCATGAATATTCAACTAATTTGCATCCTGCTCACTAGATATTTGATTTTCACTTTAACTTTTGTTAGGAAGGGATAGTGTGAAATCTATTCCTTGTTTCCCTTTCAGTATAGACTCAAGCCATGTCCTCATATCTACTTAATTTCCCTCTAGTCATTAGGTTCAAAGTCAGAGAACATTAATATAAAAAACAAAAAACAGTACAGCATTGGAACAGACCTTTGGCCCACCAAGGCTATGCTGGCACATAAATCTTTTGGCTCTATTTGGTCTATATTCCTCTGTTCCCTACCTATTTGTACATTTGTCAAAATGCCTCTTAATAGTTGCTTTTGTATTCGCCTCCACCATTTCATCTGCAACACATTTCACTTTCTGTGTAAAATATCTAACTCTTACATCTCCTTTAAACTTACCCCCTTTTCTCTTAAATTTATGTCCCCTAGTAATTCACATTACTACCCTGGGAAAAAGACTCTGTATTCTATCTGGGCCTCTCATATTTTTGTAAACTTCTACTCAGATTGCCTCTCATCCTTCGACGTTCAAGTGAAAACAAACTAAGTTTATCTAATCTCTCCTCATAGCTAAAACACTCCAAACCAGGCAACATCCTGACAAAATGTTTCTGTGCCGTCTCTAAAGCCTCCACATCCTTCTGATAGTTCTGTCATGACCAGAACGGTATGCAATTTTCCAAATGTGGCCTAACTAAAGTTCTGTACAGCTCCAACAGAACTTGTCAATTTTTACGCTCAATGCCCCAACTAATGAAGCATGCTGTAGCCTCCTTGACTACTTTATTACTTTGTGTTACTACTTTCAGGGAACTGTGGACCTGTACATCCCTTTGAATGTTGATGCTACTAAGGGTTCTGATACTTACTGTATACTTCCCTCGTGCATTAGATCACCAAAAATGCATCAGCTTGCCTTTGATCAGATTAAACTCCATTTGCCATTTCTCCACCCAAGTGTCTAACCTTATCTGTATTCCATCGTATCCTCTGGCAATTTGCCTCACTATCCTCGGGTCCCCCAATCTTTGTGCCTTTCCTTAAACTTTCTAATCAGGGCACTTACTTCTCCTAATCACTTATATCTATTACAAACAACAAGGATCTCAGCACTGATCCCTGCAGAATACATTGGTCACAGATATCCAATCTGAAAGACACCTTTCTCTTTGTCTTCTGTTTAAGCTCACCGTGGATCCTATTTGTCTTACCATCTTTTGTGCCATGAGTGACTTTGTCAAAGACCTTGCTAAAGTCCATATAGATGACATCTACCACCCTTGTCCCCAACAATTATTTTAATCATTTTCTCAAAAAAAGTCAATAAAGTTTATGAGACACAACTTTACCCACCCAAACCAATGTTCCATATCACTTAAAAGTTCACAGCTTTTCCAAATTCGAGTAAATCCTATCTCTGAGAATCTTCTCCAATAATTTCCCTACACCTGACATAAAGGTCATCAGCCTGCAATTTCCTAGATTAGAATTAGAATTAGATTTTACTGTCACTTTCCTAGGAGTAACGATAAATAACAACCTTTCGTGGACTTCCACATGGATGCAGCAGTCAAGAAGGCACAACAACATCTCTTCTTCCACAGTTGCCTTGGAAAATTTGGCATGTCCATAAGGACTCTTACCAGCTTTTACAGATGCACTACAGAAAGCATACTTATCCGGGTGCATAATGGCCTGATACAGATATTGATCTGCCCAGAACCATAAGAAACTACAGAAGGTTGTGTGCATAACCCAGACCATCACAGAAAACAACCTTCCATCCATGGTTGCATCAGAAAGGCTGCCAACATCATCAAAATTGCTTCCACCCCAGTAATGTTCTCCCACAACCTTCTTCCATCAGGTAGAAGATACAGAAGCTTGAGCACAAGCACCCACAGTTTCAAGAACAGCTTCTTCCCTACTGTTATTAGACTGATGAACAGACTCTCTAACTTCAAATAATGTTGATCTTTCTTCGTGCACCTCCTGTACAGTGTAACCTATAAGGCTCACTCTGTGTATGTACCCAATGAACTGTATGTCCCTGTTTACTCTGATCTGTCTCTATTGCTTACAAACACAGTTTTTCACTTAAGTATACAGTAAATACTTAGGTACACGTGATGACAACAAGTCAGAGCAAGTCAAGTGACATGCACTCAAGTACATGGGTACAGGAGTACATGAAAAGTGTACAAATTCCCAGCATCATTTTAGGTGCAAAGGGAGCTAGGTACAAAATAGAAAAATAAAGAAATAAAGTTAAAAGCTCAACGTTACAGCCCTTCTTAAGTGCTTAGCTAGGGGCTGGATCCAGGCTCTTCCACCGCCACATTTAGATTAACACCAGCACGAAGCAGTCAACCAGCCTCAAGTCCCTTTGCCATGCTGCCACTGCAGAACTGTGTCACCATTCTTTTGTGCTGTCTTGCTTCCATCGACACTGCCACCACTGGATCCACACTGAGCTAATTCCTCTTGTCCTCCTTAAACAATGGAACAACATTGGCTATTCTCCAGTCCTCTGAGACCTCTCCTGTCCCTAAAATGGACACAAAGATTTCATGCAAGGCCCCTGAAATTTCTACACCTGCCTCCTTCAGCATTCTGTGATATATTCCATTAGATTCTAGGGACTTGTCCACCTTAATGTTTTTCAAGTCACCCAACATCTTCTCCTTTTTTTATATTGACATACCCACAAGCATTCTCACTGGGGAGGTTATGGCCTAGTGCTATTACCACTAGACCTATTAATCCAAAGACCCAGATAATGATCCAGGGATCTGGGTTCGAATTCCACCATAGTAGCGGTGGAATTGAATTCAATAAAAATCTGAAATTAAGAGTCTAATAATGACCACAGAAAAAAAATCATCTGGCTTACTAGTGTCTTTTAGGGTAGGAAACTACCATCTTTGGCTGGTGTGGCATACATGAGACTCCAGACCCACAGCAATGTCATTGACTCTTAACTGGCTTCTGGGCAATTAGGGATTGGGAATAAATGTCAGTGACACTTTCAATCCGTGAATCATAAAATTCCTAGAATACCAAATTACCCTGGACTCCCCATGCACCATGTCCTTCACCTTTGCGAATACCAATGTATTAATAAAAAAAATGTATTAGTACCAATGTAGTGATTAAGGACCTCACCCATTTCCTCTGGTTCCACGCATAAATTCCCTTCTTTCCCCTTGAGTGGATGTACCTTCTCCCTAGCTACCCTCTTGTTCCTTATAAATGAATAAAATTAAGGATTTTCATTAATCCTTTTTGCCACAGACATTACATGGCCCCATTTAGCCCTCCTAATTCCTTGTTTGAGTTCTTTCCTACTTTCTTTGTATTCTTTGGGGATTTTGTATTCTTCAATGTGTATCAGACTGGCAATTCACACTTACTTTTGGCCATTTTGCACAGAAATAACTCTAGATGTAAGTTTGCTCGCTGAGCTAGAAGGTTTGTTTTCAAACGTTTCGTCACCATTCTAGGTAACATCATCAGTGTTTAGGTTTCCTTGGGTTGGAGATGTCATTTCCTGTGTTGGTGGTGTCATTTCCTGTTTTTTTTCTCAGAGGGTGGTAGATGGGCTCCAAATCAATGTGTTTGTTGATGGAGTTCCGGTTGGAATGCCATGCTTCTAGGAATTCTCATGTGTGTCTCTGTTTGGCTTGTCCTAGGATGGATGTGTTGTCCCAATCAAAGTGGTGTCCTTCCTCATCTGTATGTAAGGATACTAGTGATAGTGGGTCATGTCTTTTTGTGGCTAGTTGATGTTCATGTATCCTGGTGGCCACATCCATCCTAGGACAAGCCAAACGGAGACATGCACGGGAATTCCTTGAAGCATGGCATTCCAACCGGAACTCCATCAACAAACACATTGATTTGGAGCCAATCTACCATCCCCTGAGAAAAAGAACAGAAAATGACACCACCAACACAGGAAATGACATCAACACAGGAAATGACATCACCAACCCAAAGAAACCTAAACACATAAATAGAAAGCAGTACATAACACCAGTGCTTCACCAGAAGCTCACTGATGATGTTACCTACAATGGTGACAAAACGTCCGCAACTTGCTGGTCTGCCAGCTGAAAGAACTGACCCCAACTGAGTTTTGCAGACTGGCGCACTCCAAGGTCCAGGACTACGTGCTGAGGGACGCGCTAAAGCTTGGGGCAGCCGCTGCCAAGGCACGGTGGGGAAAGACCACCGTATGAAACCCCTCGTCCAGAATAGAAAAAAGAACCCTATCTGGTAACTGGGCCCAGCTGGCGCCTTCCCCAACTGGTCAGGGGGCCAACGGGGACTGTGCGGGGTGACGACTGCCGGGGTATTTTCTTTGCTTTGTTTTTTTTTCCTTCTTTGTTTTTTTTTCCTTTATTTGGTGTATGTACCCCCTGGGTAACCCGGAGCGGCTTGCACGACTGGGTAGGTGTGTGAATATGTTTTTTTTTTGTACATCTTACGAACAAAGTATATTTTTTCAAATAAAAAAAAGGTGACAAAACGTCTGAAAACGAACCTTCCAGCTCAGCGAGCAAACTTACATCCATAACCTCAACCTGAGCTACAAACCTTCTCAAAACTCGCTAGAAATAACTCTGTTTACAACCTTCAATCCGAAAGCAATTCTTTGCTTCTATTCTTCAGTTTTGGTCAGCCGTTCTCTTCTGCCATGTTAGTTCTTTCTGAAGCCAGTCTGTGAATCAAGGAGCTAAAGACCAACATTTAACTTTAAAAGGTATTTTTTGCCTCTTCCCTAAACAACACTTACAACCCCAGGATTCTCTCTCTCTGTATATATTCAAGATATTTAATCAGTTGAATGTTGTCTGCATATTCTTAATCTTAACGGAAGAATTACAATACCATTAACACAAAGTTTATAGCCCTTGAGATCCTAGTTCTTTGCTCTCTTCAACGGCAATCATTTACATATTCTTATCCATGTTGTTAGTTCCAACATCCTTTCCAATGACCAGATTCTTCACTTCCCTCTGAAATACCATATTACATCAATTCATGCTGTCCTCCAACCTGGGAGCAGCTGGACAACTGACCATATGAAACTTCTTATCCTGGCACCCCCATGACTTAATCCTGTACACTTGCCATCTTAGGTTTCCCATGGTGAAAATTCTGCTCTCTTCTGTGAGCCCCTCTCCTCACAGGCAGAAGTACTTAGTAGCTATCAAATAAGATCAGTTTTGACAGATCCTTGTTTACTGTTTTACTTCAGCTGCACTTGCTCTGTACTTAAATATTTATACCAATTCTGTGGTGAACCTTTACCGCTGCTTGGCCTGCTGTGTTCACCCAGCTCCACACTTTGTCACCTCTGATGATATGAGGCTGAATTCGAGAACAAACTGTTCAGATATCGCTCCCCCTTCTTTATACATCAAAGTATCTCCACTGTACTTTCCACCTCAATTACTGAATTAAGATATTATCTGCATATAGGACGGTTTCATTCTCCAGAAGCTCGCACATATTCTATAGTCTGCATACACAATCTACTCTGTATGTTACACAGAACCACTTTTCAGTCTGTCTGCAAATTTTACCAAATGCCTAATACTATCTTATTTTGATTGCAACCTTATCATCAGTTGCAATGCATGAACTCTGCAAACAATTTTCACTTTAAAAACATCATTTCAGCCCTACATCCATCCTAAACCCCTCCCAATTCCAGATCTGAACAGATCTGAACCACATCACAACTCTCTAGCATCTGAATCTCCTGATTAGGATTGAAACCTTTATTTCCAACTTAGATTTAACCAGTCCTGAAGAAGGATAAAACCCGAAATGTTAACTTCTCCTTTCCTTCAGTTACTGGCTTGCTGTGTTCTTCCAGCCTCCTGTTTGTCTACATTAGATCTGACAAGTGTCTCCAACTTTACCATCTCAGGATTTTTTAGGCCTGACATTTGAAGCTGGATCCTTCCATAAATAGTAACAGAGCGTCAAACCATAGGCAGCATCTTAGCGAATCCTCATAGAAGCTGTGCCCCATTTTTAAAGCAGTGGTTGCTGTAAGTAAATAAAACATTTAAATGACCGAAAGCCTCTTTGAATGTGACTGAAACAAAGTAAGAACAGAGTTTTGCAAATGTCGGAAGTCTTGAAATAAAAACAGAATATGCTGGAGAAGCTTGTCAGATCTGGCGGCATTGTAGAGAGAAACCTGATTTGAACATAGTGTATGTAGCTAAACTCTGGAGGTGAGGTGGGAGTGAGTGCCCTACACATCAAATTTACATTTGGCCAAGTGTGGCATCAAGGAGCGCTAGAAAAACTGGAGTCAATGAGAATTGGGAGAAAACCCTCCATTAGTTGGAGTCATATCTGGCACATAGAAAGATGGCTGTGTCTATTGGAGGTCAGTCATCTCAGATTGGGACATCTTTCAGGATTTCCTTAGGGTAGTGTCCCAGGCTCGACCATTTTCAGCTGCTTTCTCAATGATCTCCCCTTCATTATAAAGTCAGAAGTGGTGATTAACACCTATGATTATACAATGTTCTGCTCCCTTTGTGATTCCTCAGATACTGAAGCAGCCCATTTCCAAATGTAACAAGATCTGGACTTTGAGATAACAAGGTGTAGAGCTGGACGAACACAGCAAGCCAAGCAGCATCAGTGGAGCAGGAAGACTGCCGTTTTGGGCCTAGACCCATCCTCATAAATTTCTGAAGAAGGGCCTAGGCCTGAAACATCATTTTTATCTCAGATTCTCCAGCATCTGCAGTTCCTGCTATCTCTGAAACAAGATCTGGACTTTATCCAGATTTCGGCTGACGAGTGGCAAATAACATTTCGTGACACACATGTACACAAATACCATCTCTGGCACAAGAAAATCTAACCGCCACCCCTTGACTTTCGGTGGTGGTATCCCTACTGTCACCTCTAGTACCACCTCACCTCTGGAGTTCAAACACACGCTATGTTTGAATCAGGTTTCTCTCTCCAAACTGCTGCCAGATCTGATTCCGGCTAGATGGTGGCAGAGTGGGACACTCCACATGGAGCTCCTCTGCTCTGCCAGTTCCTTTTCTTTCTTTTCTTTCTCTCTTTTAGTTCTGGAGCAGCATGCGAGGAAGCAGTCCTTGAGCAGTGTGAGGGGAATGCATCCCAAAGCAGCACGAGGGGAAATGAGTCCCAGTGCAGCACAAGAGGAAGCGAGTCCTGGAGCAGTGCAACTTACATTGGTGCAGCTGACTGTCAGTGCTGTGGAGGCTTGGATTGGAACCGGACAGTTGTTGGACTGAGGCCTGGCATGGCGTTCAGGCCACGTGCTGAGCTGCTGTTATTTGAAATTCTTTACCAGACAGTAATGTCAATCCTTTAACTATGTAATAACTATCTTATTTATAGCTTATTTTCCAGGCACTAAGTAATACTACTACTTATCCTTTTGTTCCTCTTTCGTATCCAAGATTTGTACCCAGGGACATGCACCTAAAGTGACACCATTAGAGACAGTCATTGTAAAAACCTTTCGCTGTACTCCCATACGTCTATACTGGAGTACACATGATAATAAAGGATATTCAGTAAAGGATGTTCTACTATCAATGCCCTGGAAGTTACCATTGAACAGAAATTGGGCTGGGCTCACCATACCAAGACAATGGTTGCAAGAACAGGTCAGAGGCTAGGAACTGTGTAAAAAGTAATTTGCCTCCTTAAATCCCAAAGCCTATCCACCAGCTACAAGGCACAAGCCAGGGGATTGATGAAACACTCCCAAGTTGCCTCATTGAGTGCAGTTGTAACAATATACAAGAAGCTTGACACCATCCAAGACAAAACAATCCGCTTGGTTGGCACCACATCTAAAAACATGTACTCCATCAATCACTGATGATCAACAAGATCGACAAGACGTGCTACAGATTTATCAAGTCTCCTTAGGCTGCATCTTCCAAATCCATGACCACTACCATCCATAAGGTTAAAAGACAGCAGAGCCACCCCCAGCAAGTTCTCCTCCAAACCACTCATCCTCCTGATTTACAAATATTCCTTTTGTCACCCCAGGTCAAAATCCTGGAATTCCTTTCTACATGGCATTGTCGGTGTTCCTACATCCAAGTATTTCAATGGTTCAAGAGAAGAGTTCACTACCATTTTCTTTAGGGTTTTTAAAGATGGGTAGCAAGTACCAGTCTAAACAATGAATTCAATCTCTAAAATAATTTATAGGAATGTTTTGAAGACTAATCAAATTGGGGTTGATTGATTGATTGATCGATCGATCGTTGTCACATGTACCAAAATAGAGTGAGAAGTCTTGTTATGAATGCTATATAGGCAGATCGTACCATACAAAGTGCATCAGGGTAGCAGAAAACAGTGCAATATCCAGTGTTACAGTTGCACAGAAGGTGCAGACAGAAATATCAGAATTGACATTTGAGAGGTGCCTTCAAATGCCAGATTACAGAAGAGAAGAAGCTGTTCTTGAATCTATCTGTACAAGTATCCAAACTTCTGTCCAATGGAAGGGGGTGAAAGAGAATATAACTGGGTGGATGGGTCTTTGATTATCATAGAATCTCTACAGTGTGGAAACAGACCCTTCGGCCCAATGAGTCCAGGTTGACCCTTGAAGCATTCCTCCCGACCTATCCCCCTCTCACCCACCTAATCTACACATCCCTGAACATTTGGGGTAATTTAGCATGGCCAATCCACCTCGCCTGCACATCTCTGGACTGTGGGAGGAAACCGGAGAGCCCAGAGGAAACCCACGCAGACACGGGGAGAATGTGCAAACTCCACACAGACAGTCGCCCGAGGCTGGAATCGAACCCGGGTCCCTGGTGCTGCGAGGCT